>NW_025767185.1:0-600000 GCF_003918875.1 Haliotis rubra
CCTACATGTAGTGACCCAGGCTACATACCAACCTACAAGTAGTGACCCAGGCTACATACCAACCTACATGTAGTGACCCAGGCTACATACCAACCTACAAGTAGTGACCCAGGCTACATACCAACCTACAAGTAGTGACCAACGCTACATGCCAGTGACCCCAGGGCTACATACCAAACTACAAGTAGTGACCCAGGCTACATACCTAACCTACATGTAGTGACCCAGGCTACATACCAACCTACATGTAGTGACCCAGGCTACATACCAACCTACATGTAGTGACCCAGGCTACATACCAAACTACAAGTAGTGACCCAGGCTACATGCCAACCTACATGTAGTGACCCCTACATGCTGACATACCAACCTACATGTAGTGACCCAGGCTACATACCAACCTACATGTAGTGACCCAGGCTACATACCAACCTACATGTAGTGACCCAGGCTACATACCAACCTACATGTAGTGACCCAGGCTACATACCAACCTACATGTAGTGACCCAGGCTACATACCAGCCTACATGTAGTGACCCAGGCTACATACCAACCTACATGTAGTGACCCAGGCTACATACCAACCTACATGTGGTGACCCATACAAGCCTACATGCCAACCTACATGTAGTGACCCAAGGCTACATACCACCACCTACATGTAGTGACCCAGGCTACATACCAACCTACACATGTAGTGACCCAGGCTACATACCAACCTACATGTAGTGACCCAGGCTACATACCAACCTACATGTAGTGACCCAGGCTACATACCAACCTACAAGTAGTGACCCAGGCTACATACCAACCTGCATGTAGTGACCCGGGCTACATACCAACCTACAAGTAGTGACCCAGGGCTACATACCAACCTACATGTGGTGACCCAGGCTACATACCAACCTACACATGTAGTGACCCAGGCTACATACCAACCTACAAGTAGTGACCCAGGCTACATACCAACCTACAAGTAGTGACCCAGGCTACATACCAACCTACATGTATGTAGTGACCCAGGGCTATATACCATACCAACCAGGCTACATACCAACCTACATGTGACCCAGGCTACATACCAACCTACATGTAGTGACCCAGGCTACATACAGCCTACAAGTAGTGATCCACGCTACATACCTACCTACATGTAGTGACCCAGGCTACATACCAACCTACATGTAGTGACCCAGGCTACATACCAACCTACATGTAGTGACCCAGGCTACATACTAAGCTACAAGTAGTGACCCAGGCTACATACCAACCTACATGTGTAGTGACCCCTAGGCTACACATACCAAGGCTAAGCAACCTGACCAGGCTACATACCTACCTACATGTGGTGACCCAGGGCTACATACCAAACTACATGTAGTGACCCGGGCTACATACCAACCTACATGTGGTGACCCAGGCTACATACCAACCTACATGTGGTGACCCGGGCTACATACCAACCTACAAGTAGTGACCCAGGCTACATACCTACCTACATGTAGTGACCCGGGCTACATACCAACCTACATGTGGTGACCCAGGCTACATACCAACCTACATGTAGTGACCAGGGCTACATACCAACCTACATGTGGTGACCCAGGCTACATACCTAACCTACATGTAGTGACCCGGGCTACATACCAACCTACATGTAGTGACTGGGGCTACATACTCAACCTACATGTAGTGACCCACGCTACATACGTCAAGCTACAAGTAGTGACCCAGGCTACATACCAACCTACATGTAGTGACCCAGGCTACATACCAACCTACATGTAGTGACCCGGGCTACATACCTACCTACGACCCTGTAGTGACCCAGGCTACATACCAACCTACATGTGGTGACCAGGGCTACATACCTACCTACGTGTAGTGACCCAGGCTACATACCAACCTACATGTAGTGACCCAGGCTACATACCAACCTACATGTAGTGACCCAGGCTACATACCAACCTACATGTAGTGACCCAGGCTACATACCAACCTACATGTAGTGACCCAGGCTACATACCAACCTACATGTAGTGACCCAGGCTACATACCAAACTACATGTAGTGACCCAGGCTACATACCAACCTACAAGTAGTGGTGTACCTCCACGCTACATACCCATGCCATGTAGTGCATGACCCAGGCTACATACCAACCTACAAGTAGTGACCCAGGCTACATACCAACCTACATGTAGTGACCCAGGCTACATACCAACCTACAAGTAGTGACCCAGGCTACATACCAACCTACATGTAGTGACCCAGGCTACATACCAACCTGCATGTAGTGACCCAGGCTACATACCAACCTACATGTAGTGACCCAGGCTACATACCAACCTACATGTAGTGACCCAGGCTACATACCAACCTACATGTAGTGACCCAGGCTACATACCAACCTACATGTAGTGACCCAGGGCTACATACCAACCTACATGTAGTGTGACCCAGGCTACATACCAACCTACATGTAGTGACCCAGGCTACATACCAACCTACATGTAGTGACCCAGGCTACATACCAACCTACAAGTAGTGACCCAGGGCTACATACCAACCTACAAGTAGTGACCCAGGCTACATGCCAAACCTACATGTAGTGACCCAGGCTACATACCAACCTACATGTAGTGACCCAGGGCTACATACCAACCTACATGTGGTGACCCAGGCTACATACCAACCTACATGTAGGTGACCCAGGCTACATGCACCCAGGCTACCTACAAGTGGTGACCCAGGCTACATACCAAGTGGGACCTACATAGTAGTGACCCAGGCTACATACCAACCTACATGTGGTGACCCAGGCTACATACCAAATACATGTAGTGACCTACATGTGGTGACCCAGGCTACATACCAACCTACAAGTAGTGACCCAGGCTACATACCAACCTACATGCAAGTAGTGACCCACGCTACATACCTACCTACATGTAGTGACCCAGGCTACATACCAGCCTACAAGGTGACACCACATACGTGTGGTGACCCAGGCTACATACCAACCTACATGTAGTGACCCAGGCTACATACCAACCTACATGTAGTGACCCAGGCTACATACCAACCTACATGTAGTGACCCGGGCTACATACCAGCCTACATGTAGTGACCCACGCTACATGCCTACCTACATGTAGTGACCCAGGCTACATACCAACCTACATGTAGTGACCCAGGCTACATACCAACCTACATGTAGTGACCCAGGCTACATACCAACCTACATGTAGTGACCCAGGCTACATACCAACCTACATGTAGTGACCCAGGCTACATACCAACCTACAAGTAGTGACCCAGGGCTACATACCAACCTACATGTAGTGACCCAGGCTACATACCAGCCTACATGTGTTGTGACCCAGGCTACATACCAACCTACATGTAGTGACCCAGGCTACATACCAACCTACAAGTAGTGACCCAGGCTACATACCAACCTACATGTAGTGACCCAGGCTACATACCAAACTACATGTAGTGACCCAGGCTACATACCAACCTACATGTAACCCGGTGTGTGACCCAGGCTACTGCACAAGTAGTGACCCACACTACAAACCTACAAGTGGTGACCCAGGGCTACATACCAACCTACATGTAGTGACCCAGGGCTACATACCGCAACCTACAAGTAGTGACCCAGGCTACATACCAACCTACAAGTAGTGACCCAGGCTACATACTACCTACATGTAGTGACCAGGCTACATACCAACCTACATGTAGTGACCCAGGCTACATACCAACCTACATGTAGTGACCCAGGCTACATACCAACCTACATGTAGTGACCCAGGCTACATACCAACCTACAAGTAGTGACCCAGGCTACATACCAACCTACATGTAGTGACCCAGGCTACATACCAACCTACATGTAGTGACCCAGGCTACATACCAACCCTACATGTAGTGACCCAGGCTACATACCAACCTACATGTAGTGACCCAGGCTACATACCAACCTACATGTAGTGACCCAGGCTACATACCAACCTACATGTAGTGACCCAGGCTACATACCAACCTACAAGTAGTGATCCAGGCTACATACCAACCTACATGTAGTGACCCAGGCTACATACCAACCTACATGTAGTGACTACAGGCTAGTAGTGACCCAGGCTACATACCAACCTACAAGTAGTGACCCAGGCTACATACCTACCTACAAGTAGTGACCCAGGCTACATACCAACCTACATGTAGTGACCCAGGCTACATACCAACCTACATGTAGTGACCCAGGCTACATACCAACCTACATGTAGTGACCCAGGCTACATACCAACCTACATGTAGTGACCCAGGCTACATACCAACCTACATGTAGTGACCCAGGCTACATACCAACCTACATGTAGTGACCCAGGCTACATACCAACCTACATGTAGTGACCCAGGCTACATACCAACCTACATGTAGTGACCCAGGCTACATACCAACCTACATGTAGTGACCCAGGCTACATACCAACCTACAAGTGGTGACCCAGGCTACATACTAAACTACTGCAGTGGTGACCCAGGCTACATACAACCTACATGTAGTGACCTACAACATACTGTACCTACATGTAGTGACCAGGCTACATACCAACCTACATGTAGTGACCCAGGCTACATGTATACCAAGCTACCAGTAGTGACCCAGGCTACATACCAACCTACATGTAGTGACCCAGGCTACATACCAACCTACATGTAGTGACCCAGGCTACATACCAACCTACATGTAGTGACCCAGGCTACATACCAAACTCTACATGTAGTGACCCAGGCTACATACCAAAGCTACAAGTAGTGACCCCAGGCTACATACCAACCTAGCTACAAGTGGTGTGACCCAGGCTACATACCTACATACCAGGGCTACAAGGTGTTACCCAGGCTACATACCAACCTACATGTAGTGACCCAGGCTACATACCAACCTACATGTAGTGACCCAGGCTACATACCAACCTACATGTAGTGACCCAGGCTACATACCAACCTACATGTAGTGACCCAGGCTACATACCAAACTACAAGTAGTGACCCAGGCTACATACCAACCTACATGTAGTGACCCACGCTACATACCTACCTACATGTAGTGACCCAGGCTACATACCAACCTACATGTAGTGACCCAGGCTACATACCAAACTACAAGTAGTGACCCAGGCTACATACCAACCTACATGTAGTGATCCAGGCTACATACCTACCTACATGTAGTGACCCAGGCTACATACCAACCTACATGTAGTGACCCAGGCTACATACCAACCTACATGTAGTGACCCAGGCTACATACCAAACTACAAGTAGTGACCCAGGCTACATACCAACCTACATGTAGTGACCCAGGCTACATACCAACCTACAAGTAGTGATCCACGCTACATACCTACCTACATGTAGTGACCCAGGCTACATACCAACCTACATGTAGCTACATGCCACCTACCAGGCTACATACCAACCTACATGTAGTGACCCAGGCTACATACCAACCTACATGTAGTGACCCAGGCTACATACCAACCTACATGTAGTGACCCAGGCTACATACCAGCCTACAAGTAGTGACCCAGGCTACATACCAACCTACATGTAGTGACCCAGGCTACATACCGTCAACCTACATGTAGTGACCCAGGCTACATACCAACCTACATGTAGTGACCCAGGCTACATACTAAGCTACAATGTAGTGACCCAGGCTACATACTCAACCTACATGTAGTAGTGACCCAGGCTACATACCAACATACAAGTAGTGACCCAGGCTACATACTAAACCTACAAGTAGTGACCCAGGCTACATACCAACCTACATGTAGTGACCCAGGCTACATACCAACCTACATGTAGTGACCCAGGCTACATACCAACCTACAAGTAGTGACCCAGGCTACATACCAACCTACATGTAGTGACCCAGGCTACATACCAACCTACATGTAGTGACCCAGGCTACATACCAACCTACATGTAGTGACCCAGGCTACATACCAAACTACAAGTAGTGACCCAGGCTACATACCAACCTACATGTAGTGACCCAGGCTACATACCAAACTACATGTAGTGACCCAGGCTACATACCAACCCACATGTAGTGACCCAGGCTACATACCAACCTACATGTAGTGACCCAGGCTACATACCAACCTACATGTAGTGACCCAGGCTACATACCAACCTACATGTAGTGACCCAGGGCTACATACTGACCTACAATGTAGTGACCCAGGGCTACATACCAACCTACAAGTAGTGATCCAGGCTACATACCTACCTACATGTAGTGACCCAGGCTACATACCAAAGCTACAAGTAGTGACCCAGGCTACATACCAAACTACAAGTAGTGACCCAGGTCTACATACCAACCTACAAGTAGTGATCCACGCTACATACCAACCTACATGTAGTGACCCAGGTTACATACCAACCTACATGTAGTGACCCAGGCTACATACCAACCTACATGTAGTGACCCAGGCTACATACCAACCTACATGTAGTGACCCAGGCTACATACCAACCTACATGTAGTGACCCAGGCTACATACCAACCTACATGTAGTGACCCAGGCTACATACCAACCTACATGTAGTGACCCAGGCTACATACCAACCTACATGTAGTGACCCAGGCTACATACCAAACTACAAGTAGTGACCCAGGCTACATACCAACCTACATAGTAGTGACCCAGGCTACATACCAACCTACATGTAGTGATCCAGGCTACATACCAACCTACATGTAGTGACCCAGGCTACATACCAACATACTCCTACATGTAGTGACCCAGGCTACATACCATACCAATGCACATGTAGTGACCCAGGGCTACATACCAACCTACATGTAGTGACACAGGCTACATACCAACCTACATGTAGTGACCCAGGCTACATACCAAACTACAAGTAGTGACCCAGGCTACATACTAAGCTACAAGTAGTGACCCAGGCTACATACCACCCTACAAGTGGTGACCCAGGCTACATACTAGGCTACAAGTAGTGACCCAGGCTACATACCAACCTACATGTAGTGACCCAGGCTACATACCACCCTACAAGTGGTGACCCAGGCTACATACTAACCTACAAGTAGTGACCCAGGCTACATACCAACCTACATGTAGTGACCCAGGCTGCATACTAAGCTACAAGTAGTGATCCAGGCTACATACCAACCAACATGTAGTGACCCAGGCTACATACCAAACTACATGTAGTGACCCAGGCTACATACCAACCTACATGTAGTAACCCAGGCTACACACCAACCTACATGTACTGACCCAGGCTACATACCAAACTACAAGTAGTGACCCAGGCTACATACCAAGCTACATGTAGTGACCCAGGCTACATACCAACCTACATGTATTGACCCAGGCTACATACCAAGCTACACCAGTAGTGACCCAGGGCTACATACCAACCTACATGTTGTGACCCAGGCTACATACCAAAGAGCTACAAGTAGTGACCCAGGCTACATACCAAGCTACATGTAGTGACCCAGGCTACATACCAAGCTACATGTAGTGACCCAGGCTACATACCAAGCTACATGTCGTGACCCAGGCTACATACCAAGCTGCAAGTAGTGACCCAGGCTACATACCAAGCTGCAAGTAGTGACCCAGACTACATACCAAGCTGCAAGTAGTGAACCAGACTGCATACCAAGGTGCAAGTAGTGACCCAGACTACATACCGAGCTACATGTAGTGACCCAGGCTATATACCAAGCTACCAGTAGTGACCCAGGCTAAATACCAAGCTACCAGTAGTGACCCAGGCTACATACCAACCTACATGTAGTGACCCAGGCTACATACCAACCTACATGTAGTGACCGAGGCTACATACCAACCTACATGTAGTGACCCAGGCTACATACCAACTTACATGTAGTGATCCAGGCTACATACCAAACTACAAGTAGTGACCCAGGCTACATACTAAGCTACAAGTAGTGACCCAGGCTACATACCACCCTACAAGTGGTGACCCAGGCTACATACCAACCTACAAGTAGTGACCCAGGCTACATACCAACCTACATGTAGTGACCCAGGCTACATACCACCCTACAAGTGGTGACCCAGGCTACATACTAAGCTACAAGTAGTGACCCAGGCTACATACCAACCTACATGTGGTGACCCAGGGCTGCATACTAAGCTACAAGTAGTAATCCAGGCTACATACCAACCAACATGTAGTGACCCAGGCTACATACCAAACTACATGTAGTGACCCAGGCTACATACCAACCTACATGTAGTGACCCAGGCTACACACCAACCTACATGTAGTGACCCAGGCTACATACCAAACTACAAGTAGTGACCCAGGCTACATACCAAGCTACATGTAGTGACCCAGGCTACATACCAAACTACAAGTATTGACCCAGACTGCATACTAAGCTACCAGTAGTGACCCAGGCTACATACCAACCTACAAGTTGTGACCCAGGCTACATAACAAACTACAAGTAGTGACCCAGGCTACATACCAAGCTACATGTAGTGACCCAGGCTACATACCAAGCTACATGTAGTTACCCAGGCTAAATACCAAGCTACCAGTCGTGACCCAGACTACATACCAAGCTGCAAGTAGTGACCCAGACTACATACCAAGCTGCAAGTAGTGACCCAGACTACATACCAAGCTGCAAGTAGTGAACCAGACTGCATACCAAGGTGCAAGTAGTGACCCAGACTACATACCGAGCTACATGTAGTGACCCAGGCTACATACCAAGTTACCAGTAGTGACCCAGGCTAAATACCAAGCTACCAGTAGTGACCCAGGCTACATGCCAAGCTACAAGTATTGACCCAGGCTACATATCAAACTACAAGTATTGACTAAAAAGATAAAGTGTCCAAAATACTTTAGAAAAACAAATTACCAGCACATAAGTTGCTGCTACGCGAACACCGGAGGAATGGTGAGCTAGAATAATGATTTTACGTGCGCGTTTGAGATTACATCAGCGGATGGTGACCAAGACTTCGCCCTTCTTCCATATGCCAGTTACGCCCCTTTGACTATTTGTTCTTTCTGTAATCGCAGATATTCGTACAATTTCGTTCACAAAAACACATCCGAATACACATTCACAAACATATATTCGATTCCAAACGAACATTCCAGAACATAACTAGACACGTCTGTATGTGTATATTTACGTGTACACTCACACATGGTATTGCTCATTGGCACACTTGCCTGCAAGATCGCTCAGAATTGAACAGATTCTGTAGAATCCACAGTAATCTTGTTGAACATAGACTTTGGAATATGTGTATTCTAACACTATCCCAATCAGACCTGTGTATGCACTTGTGAAACCATCACTACCAATAACACCTGGTCAGTGTTTAATGTGTAATGAAGAGTTCAATGATATAATAAAACACCAACTAGTATACTGTACAGCTTTAGCTGATGCAAGACACATTCTTTATGAGCATCTGTTTGACACATTAAGCTTGGAACAGTACATCTGTATCGAACACTGTGCAGATGACGAAGTCAAATTTGTGACATTACCAGGTGGTATAACCACTTGTGTGTGTAAAGATTACAATGACACTTGGGCTGAATTCATAGGATGTGTATCATAAGATCCAAGAGCCTGCGATCACTGCTGTATCTATAGACAGTGATCTATAGACAACGACTTATTTCCCGCCATAATCATGCAAATATGTGACTTTGTAAAACTTCAAGTTTTCTTTATAATGCCTCTGTAAGAATGTTGTGTTAACAGAGTAACGAACATATGTCACTCTCCGGAGTTACTGGAGGAAATAAAGATCATTCATTCATTCATTAAACATGTACACTTACACAGAAACATATTCGTATACACATATGTCTGTGAACATGAACTAACGGTGACCTTTGCGAAGATCGACTACTGTGTTGGTTTGACTGCAGACTAAGCTATATGACAAACACAAAGATTATGTATGTTTATGTCACGGAATGTCCATATCCAGCTCTCACTCCACGTTGCATTGCGATGACTTAACGCCAGCTCCTCTCATCAACAACGCCAGTGCCAGAATGTGGCAGATATGGTCTTATTTTCAGTCTAGATAGCATCAGGAAACAAAGTAAAAATCCACCAAAGAAAACCATGCCGTTCATGCTTCTGAAAAACGACATATCTCAAGAACGGATGTTAACACTATTTCGCCGTGGTAAATGTCACAGACCCCAACTGAGACATGTAGGCCCCAACTGAGACATGTATCCTACATACACCCGCTGTTGTAGTAGCCCTAACTGAGACATGTAGCCTACATACCCTTGCTGTTGTAGTAGCCCTAACTGAGACATGTAGCCTACATACCCTTGCTGTTGTAGTAGCCCTAACTGAGACATGTAGCCTACATACACCCGCTGTTGTAGTAGTCCCAACTGAGACATGTAGCCTACATACACTTGCTGTTGTAGTAACCCCAACTGAGACATGTATCCTACATACACCCGCTGTTGTAGTTGTCCCAACTGAGACATGTAACCTACATACACCCGCGGTTGTAGTAGTCCCAACTGAGACATGTAGCCTACATACACCCGCTGTTGTAGTAGTCCCAACTGAGACATGTAGCCTACAAACACCCGCTGTCGTAGTAGTCCCAACTGAGACATGTAGCCTACAAACACCCGCTGTTGTAGTAGTCCCAACTGAGACATGTAGCCTACATACACCCGCGGTTGTAGTAGTCCCAACTGAGACATGTATCCTACATACACTTGCTCTTGTAGTAGCCCCAACTGGGACATGAAGCCTACATACACCCGCTGTTGTAGCAGCCCCAACTGAGACATGTAGCCTACATACACCCGCTGTTGTAATAGCCCCAACTGTCAAATGTCTCCTACATACACCCACTTCAAGTCCCTGATGGACCGACACACCCACAGCTGTCAGTACTATACCCGATGCATCTACATACACCTATTGTTGTCAGTACTATACCTGATGCATCTGTATACACTCACAGTTGTCAGCACTATACCTGATGCATCTACATACACCTATTGTTGTCAGTACTATACCTGATGGATCTGTATAAACTCACAGTTGTCAGTACTACACCTGATGCATCTACATACACCAATTGTTGTCAGTACTATACCTGATGCATCTGTATATACTCACAGTTGTCAGCACTATACCTGATGCATCTGTATACACCCACTGTTGTCAGTACTATACCCGATGCATCTGTATACACCCACTGTTGTCAGTACTATACCTGATGCATCTGTATACACCAACTGTTGTCAGTACTATACCCGATGCATCTGTATACACCCACTGTTGTCAGTACTATACCCGATGCATCTGTATACATCCACTGTTGTCAGTACTATACCCGATACATCTGTATACACCCACTGTTCTCAGAACTATACCCGATGCATCTGTATACATCAACTGTTCTCAGTACTATACCTGATGCATCTGTATACACCCACTGTTCTCAGTACTATACTTGATGCATCTGTATACACCCACTGTTGTCAGTACTATACCCGATGCGTCTGTATACATTCACTGTTGTCAGTACTATACCCGATGCATCTGTATACATTCACTGTTGTCAGTACTATACCTGATGCATCCGTATACACCCACTGTTTTCAGTACTATACCCGGTGCATCTGTATACATCCACTGTTGTCAGTACTATACCCGATGCATCTGTATACACCCACTGTTCTCAGTACCATACCCGATGCATCTCTATACACCCCCTGTTCTCAGTACTATACCTGATGGATCTGTATACACCCACTGTTGTCAGTACTATACCCGATGGATCTGTATACACCAACTGTTGTCAGTACTATACCTGATCCATCTGTGTATACACCCACTGTTGTCAGTACTATACCTGATGCATCTGTATACATTCACTGTTGTCAGTACTATGCCTGATGCATCTGTACACACCCACTGTTGCCAGTACTATACCTGATGCATCTATACACACCCACTGTTGCCAGTACTATACTTAATGGATCTATACACACCCACTGATGCCAGTACTTTACCCGATGTAGCTATACACACCACTGTTGTCAGTACTATACCTGATGGATCTGTATACATCAACTGTTGTCAGTACTATACCTGATGGATCTGTATACACCAAATGTTGCCAGTACTATACCTGATTCACCTATATACACCACTGTTGTCAGTACTATACCTGATGGATCTGTATACACCAACTGTTGCCAGTACTATACCTGATTCACCTATATACACCACTGTTGTCAGTACTATACCTGATGCATCTGTATACATTCATTGTTGTCAGTACTATACCCGATGTACCTATATACACCCACTGTTGTCAGTACTATACCTGATGGATCTGTATACACCCACTGTTGTCAGCACTATACCTGATGCATCTGTATACATTCACTGTTGTCAGTTCTATACCTGATGCATCTGTATACCTTCACTGTTGTCAGTACTATACCTGATGGATCTGTATACAACCGCTGTTGTCAGAACTATACCTGATGCATCTGTATACCTTCACTGTTGTTAGCACTATACCTGATGGATCTGTATACACCCACTGTTGCGAGTACTATATCCGATGCATCTGTGTACATTGACTGTTGTAAGTACTATACCTGATTCACCTATATACACCACTGTTGTCAGTACTATACCCGATGCACCTGTATACACCCACTGTTGTCAGTACTATACCCGATGCATCTGTGTACATTGACTGTTGTAAGTACTATACCTGATGCACCTATATACACCACTGTTGTCAGTACTATACCTGATTGACCTATATACACCATCTGTTGTCAGTACTATACCTGAAGGATCTATATACACCCACTAACACACCCACTGTTGTGAGTACTATACCTGATGCATCTATATAAACCACTGACACAACCACTGTTGTCAGTACTTTACCTGATGCATCTATATGCAACCACTGACACACCCACTGTTGTGAGTACTTTACCTGATCCATCTATACCAACAAACTGTTGTCAGTACTATACCCGATGCATCTGTATACATTGACTGTTGCCAGTACTATACGTGATTCATCTATATACACCACTGTCGTCAGTACTATACCTGATGCATCAATAACACCCACTGTTGCCAGTACTATACCAGATGTACCTATACACACCCACTGTTGTAAGTACTATGCCTTATGCGTCCATGTACAACCGCTGACACACCCACTGTTGTGAGTACTATACCTGATGTATCTATGCACACCCACTGACACACCCACTGTAATGAGTACTATACCTGATGCATCTATACACACCCACTGACACCCCACCTTTGTGCATCTATGTGCCTTTACTGACACACATCCATGTACACCCTGATGCATCTATACACACCCACTGTTGTGAGTACTATACCTGATGCATATATACACACCCACTGTTGTGAGTACTATACCTGATGCATATATACACACCCACTGTTGTGAGTACTATACCTGATGCATCTATGCACACCCACTGTTGTGAGTACTATACCTGATGCATATATACACACCCACTGTTGTGAGTACTATGCCTTATGCATCTATGTACACCCACTGACACACCCACTGTTGTGAGTACTTTACCTGATGCATCTATACACACCCACTGTTGTGAGTACTATACCTGATGCATCTATACACACCCACTGTTGTGAGTACTATACCTGATGCATCTATGCACACCCACTGCACACCGTACTATACCTGATGCATCTATACACACCCACTGACACACCCACTGTTGTGAGTACTTTACCTGATGCATCTATACACTACCACTGACACAACACACTGTTGTCAGTACTTTACCTGATGCATCTATACACTACCACTGACACACCCACTGTTGTGAGTACTTTACCTGATGCATCTATACACACCCACTGTTGTGAGTACTATGCCTTATGCATCTATGCACACCCACTGACACACCCACTGTTGTGAGTACTTTACCTGATGCATCTATACACACCCACTGTTGTGACATACCCTCCACTGACACACCCACTGTTGTGACTACTTTACCTGATGCATCTATACACTACCACTGACACACCCACTGTTGTCAGTACTTTGCCTGATGCATCTATATACACCCACCCACTTACACAGACACTGCTGTCAGTACTATACCTGATGCATCTATACACACCCACTGACACACCCACTGTTGTGAGTACTTTACCTGATGCATCTATACACTACCACTGACAAACACACTGTTGTGAGTACTTTACCTGATGCATTTATACACACCCACTGTTGTGAGTACTATACCTGATGCATCTATACACACCCACTGTTGTGAGTACTATACCTGATGCATCTATACACACCCACTGTTGTGAGTACTATACCTGATGCATCTATGCACACCCACTGACACACCCACTGCTGTCAGTACTTTACCTTATGCATCTATACACATCCACTGACACACCCACTGTTGTGACTACTTTACCTGATGCATCTATACACTACCACTGACACACCCACTGTTGTCAGTACTTTGCCTGATGCATCTATATATACCCACTTACACAGACACTGTTTTCAGTACTTTCCCTGATGCATCTATATACAGCCACTGACACACCCACTGTTGTCAGTACTATACCTGATGCATCTATACACACCCACTGACACACCCACTGTTGTCAGTACTTTACCTGATGCATCTATACACACCCACTGACAGACACACTGTTGTCAGTACTTTATCTCATCCATCTATACACACCCACTGACACACACACTGTTGTGAGTACAATGCCTGATGCATCTATACACACCCACTGACACACCCACTGTTGTGAGTACTATACCTTATGCATCTATGCACACCCACTGTTGTCAGTACTATACCTGATGCATCTATACCCACCCACTGACACACGCACTGTTGTGAGTACTATACCTGATGCATCTATACCCAACCACTGACACACCCACTGTTGAGAGTACTTTACCTGATGCATCTATATACACCCACTGACACACCCACTGTTGTGAGTACTTTACCTTATGCATCTATACCCACCAACTGACACACCCACTGTTGTGAGTACTATACCTGATGCATCTATACTCAACCACACAAAAAAACCACTGTTGAGAGTACTTTACCTTATGCATCTATACATATACACCCACTGACACACCCACTGTTGTCAGTATCTATACACACCCACTGCATCTATATATCCTCTGTACAATACTTGTGGAGGGTTGAGATCCCACCAAGTAACGCCACTGACACCCTCTGTACAATACTTGTGGAGGGTTAGATCACTTGCTCCAAGTAACACCAGCAGATTCATCCTCTGTACAATACTTGTGGAGGGTTAGATCCCTTGCTCCAAGTAACGCCAGCAGATTCATCCTCTGTTCAATACTTGTGGAGGGTTCGATCACTTGCTCCAAGTAACACCAGCAGGTTCATCCTCTGTTCAATACTTGTGGAGGGTTAGATCCCTTGCTCCACATAACGCCAGCAGGTCCATCCTCTGTATAATGCCAGCAGGCCAACCCTCTGTACAATACTTGTGGAGGGTTAGATCCCTTGCTCCACGTAACGCCAGGAGGTCCACCCTCTGTACTATGCCAGCAGGTCCACCCTCAGTACAATACTTGTGGAGGGTTAGATCCCTTGCTCCACGTAACGCCAGCAGGTCCACCCTCAGTACAATACTTGTGGAGGGTAGACCTCGGATTACCACTTCAGCGGAGGAGAGATACGTCCAGGTGCCTCATTTGCGGAATCAAGCTGTCACAGCAAATGCAACTGCAACTGCAAATGCAGTGTCTGGTTTGAGGAAACCATTCATAATCGTTTACGAGAAGCTGGACTTCGAGCCAGAAGAACCTTTTATTACCTTGTGTTGCGACGCATCGACGTCGACGGGGCGAGTGGTGCAATAACGTTCGATTCCACAAAACGACGTGTATGGTTCAGTGGTGACGGATGAGTACGTGTCTATCGACGTCAAAATGAACGTATTACCGGAATTGTGTTGCCCAGGTTGACCGATATGGTAATGTGAGTGTCATTATGTGGTGAGCCATATCCCACACTCAGAAATCTAACTGAGAGCGCCTTCAGGGCAATTTAGATGCTATTCGGTACAGAAACGAAATCGTAATGATTCACATGGTTCAGATCATTCACCACCAGAGGGAGTTGTTCCAGCAAGATAATGCCAGGCCTCACACAGGTCATGCAACTATTTAGTATCTTGAGAATGAGAATACTACAGTGCTTGGACCATGATCTTCCAAATCGCCCATCCTCAACCCCCATCAAACATGTGTGGGATGGCCTCGGCCGATGCCTACGTGAACATCAACCAACGTCCCAGACGCTAGATCAACTGTCGTAGGCATTGCAAGAGGAATGGGCCAGGATTAACAAGGTCAAAGAGTTATTACGCGCAGGTGTTTTGGGGGTCACAACAAATATTGAAGACAACGCACAACTGTCAACGAAGGCCTTCACGTATTGAACTTGTTATGAGTTATACGTGTTAACAGACATTTAATCTTTTATACTGTGAAATTTTGATGCAAGTGTTATCTCACTGTTAAGTTAGCAGATAAAATTCGTGAAAATACACATGCGTTTCTTTTTTGAAGAGAGTATATACACACATAATATGTGTAATGTTAGTCAGCACGTTGGTCGTTTATTTTCACACCATCGCTGAATTCGAGAGCTAATTTAATTTAAATTAAAGCTAACATACAAAATCTCAACTTAATTAATTGACAAACCTTCGGCACATTTAAATGAAGAGTAACTTCATTAAATAATCTTGATAATACCAGACTGTGGCACTAATACGCTTCCATAATTGTCTTAGGTATGTCCAAAGTGTATTATGCATACTAATCCTGTGAACGAGGATAACAGTGACGGCTGCCTTTCATTAACATCTCAGCTCATCCACATCTCAAACAAGCTCTTAGCACCTAGATTCACGTGGACGTTGTCATAGCAGTGAACAGTGTGTCCTACGTGTACTGCGTGCACGATGTCGTAAGATGAACACGCGCCGTCTCGCCACGACTGGATAGTCTGTCCATTGTTCGCCTTCATCATCTACAACCGATGATTCATTGTTGAATCTGCCTACTAATACAGCCCGAACTGTGTCTAGACTGAATCTATTCGATTTGATTGATTAGCAGAAAACACACAAAGGGGAATAAGTGTTCTTTACTTACACACATGGCCTTTGTTCACTGAAGATAAAAACAACAACACATCTTCCATTGACGCCACTGAGGGTTTTCATCATTTCACGACAGCAGACGATCTCTCCAAGGACCCTATCAATTACCTATATAGCGCCCACTCTCACCAGCGCTGAACAAGTAGGTCTATGCAGCTCAGTATGGATTGTAGGAATATAATGGTATATGTACTCGGCAAGTCATTACATGACACACATGAGTGATGGTTATTATACATATTGTATTATCAAAGCCTGTGCTCATGTCTTCTAAATATCCACGTGTGGCATATATCATTACGAAACTACTATGCTCAGACATAATACTTTTTTAGCACTTTTAGAACCTGTGTCTGACACGACATCCTCTGATGAGTCATCATTACCAGTATATTAGGAGCAGTTTCCACGACAACAGATAAATAGACTGGATTAGGAGAGAATTAAGTTTTGTTCACATTCACTTTAGATCTACTGAAGATAAAGATAGTGCTCTAATTTTCACAAGTTAGTCCGATTGTGCCTAACGATTGCATACAAGTATAACATAGTTCTTTGCTGGCCTTGTAAACGTATTTTTCTTAACTGCTCTTCCGTGAACACAAAGTAGGTTGAACTGACTATAATCTGTGGTTGTCGGTACTGAAATTCTCGCTGAAGCAACATGGGCATACCTTCAGTTGTATTACATTACATTGTATATGCTTTCTAAGTCCCCCTGGTTTACATACCTGGAAGTAGACATTTGTGATGTTTAAAACAACAAACCAGTGGAGCGTGTAAGGATTTTCAAGTCCACTGCCTCCAGAGAGAACAATGGAGGTTCTATGTTATTTCAACCACATGGGTCATACAAAATGTTAACTGGTAAATAGATGGAATACATCCACAAACCATTCCCAAAGGTAAAAACAAAATACATAGCATAGTTTCGTTCTTACTTTTATTTCATAAGTCATATGTATACAATAAAGTTCAATAAATATACACAAATATCACAAAAATGATATTGTCAACACTGTCATGTACAAGTATCAGGTATCACTATTTTATTTTATTAGTTCATTTACATTAATATTACATACATAAATTAAATAATAATATACACAAAGCATGATTAACATTGCATTCAGTACTTAGCACTAGGTCTACTGCATCTAGGCCTAGTGAGTTCATATCAGCAACTATGTTCATAGTTAGAACTAGTGAGTTCATATCACTAATTAGTGAACTCCGAGTTCACTCACCAGTTCAAGTTTTAGTGTCACCCATCTCATTAATCCTTTAAAACAACATGTATCTACCTCGGCCGAACATCAAAGGATTTTTACTGTAATAACAAATGTCTACTTCCAGGAGCAGTTTGTGCTGCTTTATATGCTTTACACAATATATATGTATATATATCGCTGGTCTCAGGTAAGCGCAAAAAAGTATAACAGACCAGGCAAAACAGTTCATTACCATTTGGGGAGAAAACTGAGAACCCTTATTGCTGTTTATATTCAGTAACCAGGTTGATTACAATGTGTGTTCACCGTGTCCCCCCAATGTGTCATACACATCCCACATCTACTACCTTTACATTTACTGCTAAGTGTATATTTGAACCATCCTCTGAACGCTATCTCCTGGTAGGAAAAAAACATTGGTATGCTTTACCAATACCTTGAAAAAGACTTTGCGTGTCGCTTTTACATCCAAATGCTATTAAAGTATGAGCAAAGTGCCATCCATGTAAAGGCACGTGTGTTTAAGGTCAGGTCAACATGACCTAGGTCATGTGACACAAATGGTGACTCACTCATTGTCAGTGTGTTTTGATTTACCGTGATTTGTATGAGGTGGGGATGTATGAGTGACGCAGGTCACATCCCGCTCTCATCAACAACAGGGGCCCCCACTGCCTCCTGTACAGATTGATTTAGGCAATAACCATAGTTAACGGATAAAGTTTAGAACCTTGTCAATTAATTATGAAAATGGAGGACATTCATTTACGGTGTAATGATTGATTTAATTGTCGCATGATAACTGATTAGATTAGGGAAACGGAATCAGGCTGTGTGAGCCCCGTCAGTTCATGTATGCTGCACTGGTAATGGTGTGGGCTGGCAGTGAATATACCATGCTGATGAATACCACCCGTGTATATATTCAGACAGGTTATCACAGGATTTAAAATGTTTCATTAACAAAAACAAACTCAGCACTTCACGTACATTCATTAATTCTTTGATAGGTTCCGTCATATAGCAGATTACAAAGTAGATTAAGTTTATGGTTTCATGTTGTCAGTTATATCGTCAACATTGTATGGACAGTTTAAACATTCAATGCTACTGTCGAATATCTACAGCAGTCACAATTAACACCATTACCGGAGAAATAGGTATGCACTTAGAAAATGTTTTTTCTCTTGTCGATTTATAACGCTATCAGTAACAGTGAAATGTCTTCAAACGTATTGTTTCATTTATCCGTCTGTTTTGCAAACTATGCCCTGCTCGTTAACTCTCGGTTAGCATTTATTCCCAGCAAATTTGATTGCTTTTAGAAATAAGCTGTTATTGGTAAAATCACATTCCCAAGGGAAATGAAATACGCCGTTGATTCATCAACTCAAAACAGTATCAGAGTCTTTGAAGTTATCTCTCTTTGATGTTTGGCAGCGAGACGACGCACCTTACTATGATGTCATGGTGAGGTCCTCGGCATTCTGCAACGGATGATATATGGTGGTGTGGCATGCACGTCTCATGGAACGACGTCTGTAACATGGGCTGCAACATCTACATTTTGTAATCCGGAAGTTTATAAGTCATATTTGGAAATAATGCGAGAACGTGTTCAGCCCGTGCGTATTCATCCGACCACCTCTGCATATACCATTAATTTATCTCTAACTGTCAGACTAGACCGGATATTGGTGTTCCACTAACACGTCTCTCACTGTCGGACTAGGTCTGATGTTTGTGTTCCACCACTGCGTCTCACACTGTCGGACTAGACCGGATGTTGGTGTTCCACTAGCACATCTCTCACTGTCACACTAGACCGGATGTTGGTCTTCCACCACCACGTCTCTCACTGTCACACTAGACCGGATGTTGGTCTTCCACCCCACGTCTCTCACTGTCACACTAGACCGGATGTTGGTGTTCCACCACCACGTCTCTCACTGTCGGACTAGGTCTGATGTTGGTGTTCCACTACCACTAAACTTTTATCAGTATAGGTCAGATGGGAATAAATAGTTTTCCTGTTAGTATGAGTTCGGGTTTTATATATACTTTGTTGGCATAAGTAAATCACTTAGTGAGGTTGCCTTATACATTTATGTCTTCTTTGTTGGCTTGAATACGTCTCTTATAGTTAGGCTACATTATACATTTATATATAGCCTACTTTGTTGGCATGGATTAGTCACTGAGGTAGGTTGCATTGTACAGTTACATACTATTGCCCTCTATCAATGTAATTAAGACATTGAATGAGAGATGATGAGATCAGACCATCATGTTTGTTTGGCGCCTTACAAGAGAAAACAAAACTCATATCGTGCTTTAATGTTTTGTTGATATAGTGCATAAATCTGGCTATCAGTGAAAACACTACCTTCTGGTATGAAACATATCGAAAGAGTATTTGTTCATAACAGATAATAGTCAATAATGTGAGCGGATATAAGACAAGGAACAGGCTGGAGGAACAGTTAACGTCATTGCGCATGAACTGGAGTTTGGAGGATTTGGTTCGATAGGCTTAAGATGCGGAATCACTTCATTGTCGAGATCAATGAAAAAGCGTTATTAAGAATTACTGTCTGCTTGCTACCCGGGGCAGCTTATGCCAGCCGCCGGGCTGTCAGGCTGATTCGCTGTATCCCTCCCCGCCCCATCTCACCACACTCTCGTCCGCCGTCACCAGAGAGATCAGCGTCAGATGAGTAATTCTCCCTGGCGCCACTTGGATCACAGTTAAAAGATGGTCGTCACAATTCCTGTGATTTATGTCCATCTTTGGAGCTACTTGTCTCATGTTTCCATCAAAAGTGCATTTTCCACCTATGTGAGATCCATTACACATGACCGTTGATCCCTTATCGATCCCAATACTCTTATAGCTGGAGCTGGCGGGAAAGTCGACCGAGCTTTAATGGCCGCTGGGGCACAGACACTAAATCTGGTAGATATTTTTTATATTGTATCTCTTCCAAACAACAATGTGAATGAATTGAATATTTTCCGCTCGATAGATGAAAAATGAGGAAGAAGCGATTTCACCGTATGGTTCCTGTTTATCAGCCATATTTACGAGCCAATGGCCGGTTATTTGACTAAAGTATCCTCTTGAGATGTTCCCGCTCGTTAAATGATATGAGTGATAAGCGTTCTGACCCTTGTGATGTGTTTTAAAGCAACCTCTATATCTTTCCACGCGGTAGAACCGCTGTGATCTATGGGATGCAACGACTTCCGGAAACCTCAGTGCGGCCATGTCTAATTGAATGGCGGGAAAGTTCAGAACACGCCAGACGACTTCCGGTGGTCTCTTCCGGTTGAGCTGCATCAATCATTTTAACAAGCGATTAGATACCCAGTTAGTCAATTAGAATAAAAAGTCAGGGAAGCTTTTTCATGTGAAAGTTCAGAGAAAATTGCTACCTTTACGATGGCTACTCAATAAAAACGATGCAATGTTTGTAATTGCGGCGCGACATCAGTCTTGTAACAATGATGACTAGTTATAAACCTGTGAAAAGAGCACCGGCACAATATAGTGTTGTTCAGTGCAGACGTTTGATCCCAACACTGGACGCATGGCGCTCCTCAAATATCCTATCCGATTTACAAGTTTCCTTTCAAGTGAAAACGTAATGGATTATAAGGTCAAACAAAAGTATGATGAAGGTAGCTGTAAGACTGTTTGTGATGCTAATTGATGTGGCATCAATAAGATGGGCTATGTTTGGTGTCATGGTGATATAGTACAGGTTGACGACCACTGTAGTGCCATCTAGGAGACATGTTGCGATACTCGTTCGATGATATTGGCAGCTTCTCGATAGTCTATTAGGACGTTGATAGTACTTGACCTACAATTTTGCATGTTATGACTGCTTTCGGCCCGTGATGTAAACAATGTCTGCTGAGCAAGCCAGTACAACTATATATTATGGCCTTTAGGTACATTGTGGAGCTATACGGTTGATTAAATACTATACAACGACAGTGTCTGCTGAGCGAGCCGGTACAGCTATTATAGTCTTTAGACATTGGGGTAGACTATACGGTTGCTTTATATGCTATACAACAACAGTGTCTGGTGAGCGAGCCAGTACAGCTATTATAGTCTTTAGACATTGGGGTAGACTATACGGTTGCTTTATATGCTATACAATGAGTGTCTGTTATAGTCTTTAGAGCCAGTACAGCTATTATAGTCTTTAGACATTGGGGTGAACTATACGGTTTGCTTTATATGCTATACAACGACAGTGTCTGTTGAGCGAGCCGGTACAGCTATTATAGTCTTTAGACATTGGGGTAGACTATACGGTTGCTTTATATGCTATACAACGACAGTGTCTGTTGAGCGAGCCAGTACAGCTATTATAGTCTTTAGACATTGGGGTAGACTATACGGTTGCTTTATATGCTATACAACAACAGTGTCTGGTGAGCGAGCCAGTACAGCTATTATAGTCTTTAGACATTGGGGTAGACTATACGGTTGCTTTATATGCTATACAACAACAGTGTCTGGTGAGCGAGCCAGTACAGCTATTATAGTCTTTAGACATTGGGGTAGACTATACGGTTGCTTTATATGCTATACAACGACAGTGTCTGTTGAGCGAGCCAGTACAGCTATTATAGTCTTTAGACATTGGGGAAGACTATACGGTTGCTTTATATGCTATACAACGACAGTGTCTGGTGAGCGAGCCAGTACAGCTATTATAGTCTTTAGACATTGGGAAGACTATACGGTTGCTTTTATATGCTATATATGCTATACAATGAGTGTCTGTTGAGCGAGCCAGTACAGCTATTATAGTCTTTAGACATTGGGGGAAGACTATACGGTTGCTTTATATGCTATACAACGACAGTGTCTGCTGAGCGAGCCGGTACAGCTATTATAGTCTTTAGACATTGGGGTAGACTATACGGTTGCTTTATATGCTATACAACGACAGTGTCTGGTTGAGCGAGCCAGTACAGCTATTATAGTCTTTAGACATTGGGGTAGACTATACGGTTGCTTTATATGCTATACAACGACAGTGTCTGGTGAGCGAGCCAGTACAGCTATTATAGTCTTTAGACATTGGGGAAGACTATACGGTTGCTTTATATGCTATACAACGACAGTGTCTGGTGAGCGAGCCAGTACAGTCTTTAGATTATAGTCTTTAGACATTACAATGGTGACTATACGGTTGCTTTATATATACTATACAACGACAGTGTCTGGTGAGCGAGCCGGTACAGCTATTATAGTCTTTAGACATTGGGGTAGACTATACGGTTGCTTTATATGCTATACAATGAGTGTCTGTTGAGCGAGCCAGTACAGCTATTATAGTCTTTAGACATTGGGGTAGACTATACGGTTGCTTTATATGCTATACAACGACAGTGTCTGCTGAGCGAGCCAGTACAGCTATTATAGTCTTTAGACATTGGGGTAGACTATACGGTTGCTTTATATGCTATACAATGAGTGTCTGGTGAGCGAGCCAGTACAGCTATTATAGTCTTTAGACATTGGGGTAGACTATACGGTTGCTTTATATGCTATACAATGAGTGTCTGGTGAGCGAGCCAGTACAGCTATTATAGTCTTTAGACATTGGGGTAGACTATACGGTTGCTTTATATGCTATACAACGACAGTGTCTGCTGAGCGAGCCAGTACAGCTATTATAGTCTTTAGACATTGGGGTAGACTATACGGTTGCTTTATATGCTATACAATGAGTGTCTGCTGAGCGAGCCAGTACAGCTATTATAGTCTTTAGACATTGGGGTAAGACTATACGGTTGCTTTATATGCTATACAACGACAGTGTCTGCTTGAGCGAGCCGGTACAGCTATTATAGTCTTTTAGACATTGGGGTAGACTATACGGTTGCTTTATATGCTATACAACGACAGTGTCTGCTGACAATGCTGAGAGCCAGCCAGTACAGCTATTATAGTCTTTAGACATTGGGGTAGACTATACGGTTGCTTTATATGCTATACAATGAGTGTCTGGTGAGCGAGCCAGTACAGCTATTATAGTCTTTAGACATTGGGGTAGACTATACGGTTGCTTTATATGCTATACAACGACAGTGTCTGCTGAGCGAGCCAGTACAGCTAGTTTTTGCCATCAGCCTAGTGAGGAGATTATACGATTGTTGAACCTCACACTACACAAACCTACCTGCTCAGCAGAAACATCTAGAAGGTGTGAAGTATAGATGATCATGAAGATAATGACTAAACAATGACATTCTGGTAACCTTTGATCGGGTGTCAGCCCGAATCTTCACCAGTACACAAAAATAGTTTCTCTATGTATAGAATTGATAAAACAAATACTATTGAAAAAAGGCTTTGAAGTAATGTTTTCTTGGTAATTGATTAAATAAGGCGTTATGTCTGTTACAGTAAAATATTATGCATAGTAATTGTCAACAATAGTATCTGTCAACATTCTGTCTCGACAGGTGTCATTGAAATGTGAAGTATCTGTCAACAGTCTGTCATGACAGGTGTCATTGAAATGTGAAGCATCTGCCAACAGTCTGTCACGACAGGTGTCATTGGGTAATGTGAAGTATCTGTCAACAGTCTGTCTCGATAGGTGTAATAGAAATGTGAAGCATCTGTCAACAGTCTGTCACGACAGGTGTCATTGGGAAATGTGAAGTATCTGCCAACAGTCTGTCATGACAGGTGTAATAGAAATGTGAAGCATCTGCCAACAGTCTGTCATGACAGGTGTCATTGAAATGTGAAGCATCTGTCAACAGTCTGTCATGACAGGTTCCATTGAAATGTGAAGCATCTGTCAACAGTCTGTCATGACAGGTGTCATTGAAATGTGAAGCGTTGTGGCAAGAGAGAAAGTTAGACTTAATTTCTTTTCCCTGGCGAGCAGCCGCTTGCCTCCGTAGTGTATGGGATCGCTAATAACAACAAGGATTTCTGTCTTCTAGTAAGATGAAAAAAATGCAAAATGGAAATCCTGATGACCACACACAGACTAAAGGGACACTTACAATACAACACGAAAGGTTCATTTAGGGCGAAAGACATATTCGCAAGGAAGATGTAATCTTCTCTTTGTGCAATCAAATTTTGCAGGAGACTATCTTGTCGCCCAGACACATAATTACAGAATACATTTCCCTTTCAAGTAATCCCTGTAGGAACACTACCTGTCCACAGCCGCTAGATTTGCAACTTGGAGCCGCGACGGGCAGCGCAGCGCTGAAATCAATATGGCGGCCGCCGTTTAACACAGAGTTATTAATCGCTACACGGTGATAAAGAGTTGAATGTAATCACATTACATCTTGAGAGGAAATGGTGATTGTCAGACGTCTAGACTGATGACACGTGCAGGTAATGCCAATTCATGATCAAGCAAGTCTCGGTCACTTCTGGGTCACACTGGCACATGTGTCTCGCGTCACGTGACGTTACATACACTCAATAGTATCATTTGTTCTAGTCATGTCGTAACCACAATGTGATACGGCCACATCTACCACAATATGACACGGGTACATCTACCACAATGTGATACGGCCACATCGACCACAATATGACACGGGTACATCTACCACAATGTGATACGGCCACATCTACCACAATATAACACGGGCCCATCTACCACAATGTGATACGGCCACATCTACCACAATATGACACGGCCACATCTACCGCAATGTGATAGGCCACATCTACATCAATATGACACGGCCACATCTACCACAATGTGACACGGGTACATCTACCACAATGTGATACGGCCACATCTACCACAATATGACACGGGCCCATCTACCACAATGGGATACGGCCACATCTACCACAATATGACACGGTCCCATCTACCACAATGTGATACGGCCACATCTACCACAATATGATACGGGCCCATCTACCACAATGTGATACGGCCACATCTACCACAATATGACACGGGTACATCTACCACAATGTGATACGGCCACATCTACCACAATATGACACGGCCACATCTACCACAATGTGATACGGCCACATCTACCACAATATGATACGGGCCCATCTACCACAATGTGATACGGCCACATCTACCACAATATGACACGGGTACATCTACCACAATGTGATACGGCCACATCTACCACAATATGACACGGGTACATCTACCACAATGTGATACGGTCACATCTACCACAATATGACACGGGTACATCTACCACAATATGATACGGCCACATCTACCACAATGTGATACGGCCAAACCGAAACATGAGTCTCATTAACCTATTCAGACAATTACCGATCCGATTTTTCCCGTGTGAAAGTGAAAATAGACATCACAAACAACTATGGTTACACTGAATTCCAATTTCTTGTTTCATAAGAAAACAAGGTGAGGTGTTGGCAGCATACCTTAACTAAGACGTCACAGGCTGCCCCAGTTTGATGAGGTCGTAAAATGATTCACAATTCATCCGGCTCATTGGTTACACCTGTTATGTGTATTTTGCGCCTATTCAGTGTAGTTCTGTAACTGACAGTGTGATTGATACCATATCAAGTCCGTACAAGATCGCCAAACTTTTCTAGCGGCAGAGCCTCGTTTTGGTATTTTCACGATTTCCAGGTTTCCGTTTGTCAGAGTTCGCTGTACGATAGAGCACGCTGCACGACATGGTTGCAAGGGTTATAAGGACCGTAGTGTTGCAATATACAAGTGCTTAGATGTATCAAATAATACTGATTAAAGGTTATGCTTCCAGTTAAATGAATTGGTCTAAAGATTCTGGACTGGTTATTGTACTAAGTTGCGCAATAGGACGGAACCCAGTCAACAGGAAACGAGACTGATGTGTAATCAATGTTTTGACTTGACATCTACCACAATGTGACGGGGCCATATCTACCACAATGTGACACGGGCACATCTACCACAATGTGACACGGCCACATCAACCACAATGTGACACGGGTACATCTACCACAATGTGACACGGCCCCATCTACCACAATGTGATACGGCCATATCTACCACAATATGACACGGGCACATCTACCACAATGTGATACGGCCATATCTACCACAATATGACACGGGCACATCTACCACAATGTGAAACGGCCATATCTACCACAATATGACACGGCCATATCTACCACAATGGGACACGGCCACATCTACCACAATGTGGGACGGTCATATCTACCACAATGTGATACGGCCACATCTACCACAATGTGACACGGCCATATCTACCACAATGTGATACGGCCACGATCTACCACAATGTGACACGGCCACATCTACCACAATATGACAGGGCCATATCTACCACAATGTGACACGGCCACATTTACCACAATGTGACACGGCCATATCTACCACAATGTGATACGGCCACATCTACCACAATGTGACACGGCCACATTTACCACAATGTGACACGGCCACATCTACCACAATGTGACACGGGCACATCTACCACAATGTGATACGTCCATATCTACCACAATGTGACACCGCCACATCTACCACAATGTGACACGGGCACATTTCTTTTCCGCCGAGATGTGATACGGCCATATCTACCACAGCGGGAAACAATGCCATTCGTCCATATCTTCTACAATGTGAAACAACCTGATACAGCCAGATTTACTGCAATGTGACAAACACTCGGTCTCGTTTATACAACCATGTATTCTGGTCCACTACAACATAACAACAGTGTCAACTAGATCACATTGTCACCGTGTTTACAACCATGTATTCTGATCCACTACAACATTACAACAGTGTCACCTAGATCACATTGCCGCCGTGTTTACAACCATGTGTTCTGATCTACTACAATATAACAACAGTGTCAACTCAATCACATTGCCGCCGTGTTTACAACCATGTATTCTGGTCCACTACAATATAACAACTGTGTCAACTAGACCACATTGCCGCCGTGTTTACAGCCATGTATTATGGTCCACTACAAGATAACAACAGTGACAACTAGACCACATTGCCGCCGTGTTTACAACCATGTATTCTGGTCCACTACAATATAACAACAGTGTCAACTAGATCACATTGCCGCCTTGTTTACAACCATGTATTCTGATCCACTACAACATAACAACAGTGTCAACTAGATCACATTGCCGCCGTGTTTACAACCATGTATTCTGATCCACTACAATATAACAACAGTGTCAAATAGATCACATTGTCAGCGTGTAAACAACCATGTATTCTGGTCCACTACAATATAACAACAGTGTCACCTAGATCACATTGCCTTCGTGTTGACAACCATGTATTCTAGTCTACTACAATATAACAGTGACACCTAGATCACATTGTCGCCGTGTTTACAACCATGTATTCTGATCCACTGCAATATAACAACAGTGTCAACTAGACCACATTGCCGCCGTGTTTACAACCAT
Source organism: Haliotis rubra (assembly GCF_003918875.1). Classification (NCBI taxonomy): domain Eukaryota; kingdom Metazoa; phylum Mollusca; class Gastropoda; order Lepetellida; family Haliotidae; genus Haliotis; species Haliotis rubra. Next base: position 29,065 of record NW_025767185.1, read on the forward strand.
GTATTCTGGTCCACTACAATATAACAACAGTGTCAACTAGGTCACATTGCCGCCGTGTTTACAACCATGTATTCTGGTCCACTACAATATAACAACAGTGTCAACTAGACCACATTGCCGCCGTGTTTACAACCATGTATTCTGGTCCACTACAATATAACAACAGTGTCAACTAGACCACATTGCCGCCGTGTTTACAACCATGTATTCTGATCCACTACAATATAACAACAGTGTCAACTAGACCACATTGCCGCCGTGTTTACAACCATGTATTCTGGTCCACTACAATATAACAACAGTGTCAACTAGGTCACATTGCCGCCGTGTTTACAACCATGTATTCTGGTGCACTACAATATAACAACACTGACAACTAGACCACATTGCCGCCGTGTTTACAACCATGTATTCTGATCCACTACAAGATAACAACAGTGACAACTAGATCACATTGGCTCCGTGTTTACAACCATGTATTCTGGTCCACTACAATATAACAACAGTGTCAACTAGATCACATTGCCGCCGTGTTTACAACCATGTATTCTGGTCCACTAAAATATAACAACACTGACAACTAGACCACATTGCCGCCGTGTTTACAACCATGTATTCTGATCCACTACAATATAACAACTGTGTCACCTAGACCACATTGCCGCCGTGTTTACAACCATGTGTTCTGATCCACTACAATATAACAACAGTGTCAACTCAATCACATTGTCACCGTGTTTACAACCATGTATTATGGTCCACTACAATATAACAACAATGTCAACTAGATCACATTGCCGCCGTGTTTACAACCATGTATTCTGATCCACTACAATATAACAACAATGTCAACTAGATCACATTGCCGCCGTGTTTACAGCCATGTATTCTGGTCCACTACAATATAACAACAGTGTCATCTAGATCACATTGCCGCCGTGTTTACAACCATGTATTCTGATCCACTACAATATAACAACAATGTCAACTAGATCACATTGCCGCCGTGTTTACAGCCATGTATTCTGGTCCACTACAATATAACAACAGTGTCATCTAGATCACATTGCCGCCGTGTTTACAACCATGTATTCTGATCCACTACAATATAACAACACTGTCAACTAGGTCACATTGCCGACATGTTTACAACCATGTATTCTAGTCCACTACAATATGACAGTGTCACCTAGATCACATTGGCTCCGTGTTTACAACCATGTATTCTGGTCCACTACGATATAACAACAGTGTCACATAGATCACATTGCCGCCGTGTTTACAACCATGTATTCTGTTCCTCTACAACACAACAGTGTCACCTAGATCACATTGCCGCCCTTCACAACCATGTATTCTGGTCCACTACAATATAACAACAGTGTCACCTAGATCACATTGCCGCCGTGTTTACAACCATGTATTCTGGTCCACTACAATATAACAACAGTGTCACCTAGATCACATTGCCGCCGTGTTTACAGCCATGTATTCTGGTCCACTACAATATTACAACACTGACAACTAGATCACATTGCCGCCCTTCACAACCATGTATTCTGGTCCACTACAATATAACAACAGTGTCACCTGGACCACATTGCCGCCGTGTTTACAACCATGTATTCTGGTCCACTACAATATTACAACACTGACAACTAGATCACATTGCCGCCGTGTTTACAACCATGTATTCTGATCCACTACAACATAACAACTGTGTCACCTAGACCACATTGCCGCCGTGTTTACAACCATGTATTCTGGTCCACTACAATATTACAACACTGACAACTAGATCACATTGTCGCCGCGTTTACAACCATGTATTCTCATCCAATACAATATAACAACAGTGTCACCTAGGTCACATTGTCACCGCGTTTACAACCATGTATTCTGGTCCACTACAATATAACAACACTGACAACTAGACCACATTGCCGCCGTGTTTACAACCATGTATTCTGGTCTACTACAATATAACAGTGTCACCTAGATCACATTGCCGCCGTGTTTACAACCATGTGTTCTGATCCAATACAATATAACAACAATGACAACTAGACCACATTGTCACCGTGTTTACAACCATGTCTTCTGGTCCACTACAATATGAAAACAGTGTCACTAAGATCACATTGCCGCCGTGTTTACAACCATGTATTCTGGTCCGCAAAAATATCACAGTGTCACCTAGATCACATTGTCACCGTGTTTACAACCATGTATTCTGGTCCACTACAATATAACAACACTGACAACTAGACCACATTGCCGCCGTGTTTACAACCATGTATTCTGGTCCAGTACAATATAACAACAGTGTCACCTAGATCATATTGCCGCCGTGTTTACAACCATGTATTCTGATCCACTACAACATAACAACTGTGTCACCTAGATCACATTGCCGCCGTGTTTACAACCATGTATTATGGTCCACTACAAGATAACAAAAGTGTCACCGAGGTCACATTGCCGCCGTGTTTACAACCATGTATTCTGATCCACTACAAGATAACAACAGTGACAACTAGATCACATTGCCGCCGTGTTTACAACCATGTATTCTGGTCCACTACAATATAACAACTGTGTCAACTAGATCACATTGCCGCCGTGTTTACAACCATGTATTCTGATCCACTACAATATAACAACAATGTCAACTAGATCACATTGCCGCCGTGTTTACAACCATGTATTCTGGTCCACTACAATATAACAACAGTGCCATCTAGATCACATTGCCGCCGTGTTTACAACCAGGTATTCTGATCCACTACAATATAACAACACTGACAACTAGACCACATTGCCGCCGTGTTTACAACCATGTGTTCTGATCCACTACAATATAACAACAGTGTCAACTCAATCACATTGTCACCGTGTTTACAGCCATGTATTCTGGTCCACTACAACATAACCAAAGTGTCACCTAGATCATATTGCCGCCGTGTTTACAACCATGTATTCTGATCCACTACAACATAACAAAAGTGTCACCTAGATCATATTGCCGCCGTGTTTACAACCATGTATTCTGATCCACTACAAGATTACAAAAGTGTCACCTAGGTCACATTGCTGCCGTGTTTACAACCATGTATTCTGGTCCACTACAATATAACAACAGTGTCAACTAGATCACATTGCCGCCGTGTTTACAACCATGTATTCTGGTCCACTGCAATATAACAACAGTGTCACCTAGGTCACATTGTCACCGTGTTTACAACCATGTATTCTGGTCCACTACAATATAACAACAGTGTTACCTAGGTCACATTGTCACCGTGTTACACTGCCATATTTACAACCATGTATTCTAGTCAACCACTATGTGAAAGCAGTGTCACAAATTTCACATTGTCACGGTGGTACACTGCCATATATACAACCATGTATTCTAGTCAACCACTATGTGACAGCAGTGTCACAAATGTCATATTGTAACGGTGGTACAATGCTATATATGCAACCATGTAATCTGATCAACAACTATGCAACAGCGATTTCGCATAGGTCACATTATTATTCAGACATTATGTTCTTGATGGCTTGCTTGGATGGACCAAACCGAAACATGAGTCTCATTAACCTATTCAGACAATGACCTACTTTTCAGCGGATCCGAATTTTCTCGTGTGAAAGTGAAAATAGACATCACAAACAAGTATGGTTACATTGAATTCCAATTCTTTGTTTCATAAGAAAATTCAATTTATGAATGAATTTTAATTTTAAACCTTAATAACATCGTATTTCTATATTTGATTGCGGGGTTAAGGCAGCATGACCTTAACTAAGACGTCACAGGCTGCCCTTGATTGATGAGGTCGTAAAATTATTCACAATGCATCTGGCTCACTGGTTACACCTGTTCTGTATTTTTTTGCGTTGATTCAGTGTAGTTCTGTTACGCACAATGTGATTGAAATAATATCAAGTCCGTACCAGACCGCCAAACATTTCTAGCGGTCCACCCTCGTTTTGAGATTTCGACGATTTCCAGGTTTCCGTTTGTCAGAGCTCGCTGTACGACAGAGCACGCTGCACGAAGTGTTTGCAAGGATTAGAAGGAGCGTAGTGTTGCAATACACAGGTGCTTAGATGTATCAAATAATACTTATTAATAATTATGTATCCAGTTAAATGAATTGGTCTCAAAATTCTGGACTGGTTATTGTACTAAGTTGCGCAATGGGACGGGACCAAGTCAATAGGAAACGAGACTGTTGTGTAATCAATGTTTTGACTTGGAAGCACATTTAGTACCCGTGTTGTGAGTCTCAAGACCATGTTGTTACCACGACCCATCGTCACATTCACAAGCCACAGAATGCAGGAGAATGATCTGAATGTGTTTGGAATGACATGCCTAGTCCTGATGTGTGCGAGGTTCGGCGTGACCTGTCACCTTGTCATGGGATGTATGCTTCAAGCCACGGGTTTGAAGGCTGTTGCGTACATGAAAACTGTTAAAGCACATTCCTTTCTACAAAAGTTACACATTGCGACAAACATCCTACTCCTCACACTCAGATATAGCTTTCGTGTTTTGGCAATCCAGGCCTGGGTGGGAGACATGACGTCACTACCTGCCAGGTGACCTTACCATCCAAGTCTGAATGGGTGACATGACGACACCACCTCTCATGTGTCCTTACTATCTATGAAGACCATACGACACACCGAATGGCCACTGACACATCAAATACTGTTCATCAATTAAAGCAACAAACACACAGACAGAGGCTCACGGACATGTACGGAAAGTAACGATACAGATCGGGCAAGTGTGAACGTTAGCATTGTGGTACTATGAACTGACCGCGAACTCGCTGTGTAGTGTAAGTATTGTACAGCCTTCCAATCCTGGTCCAATACTACTTAGCAGTATGAGCAGCGATTTATCAATATGCATTTAAGTGAAACCCCTATAAAACCCCATACAGTTGCTAATGATCAGACTTACGGCGCCACAATGGCTGCGATCTGACGTATGTCCCGTCCCATCTGATGTTGAAGTCACTGCAGCTGCTAGTCAAATCTCCAAACGGCGGTGATTGAGACAAACCTCAAAACATCAGATCTGTGTTCGATTTCATCAAGATTAAATGGTATTTGCCATCAAACATAACTTGAACGTGTATAACTGAGTTGCCAATGGGTTTTGCACTTGGTTGATAGTTCTGTCTTGGCAGGTTCAGACAGCCATACGTACAATTAATGTGTAGAGATATTCTCTGCTATGATGGCATTCTACTGTATACTTCTGTGATGCAATTAACTTACACAGTACGTCCGTCATTCAACAACTGAACAGTTAACTTACACAGTACTTCCGTCATTCAACAACTGAACAGTTAACTTACACAGTACGTCCGTCATTCAACAACTGAACAGTTAACTTACACAGTACTTCCGTCATTCAACAACTGAACAGTTAACTTACACAGTACTTCCGTCATTCAACAACTGAACAGTTAACTTACACAGTACTTCCGTCATTCAACAACACAACAAATAACTTACACAGTACTTCCGTCATTCAACAACTGAACAGTTAACTTACACAGTACTTCCGTCATTCAACAACTGAACAGTTAACTTACACAGTACTTCCGTCATTCAACAACTGAACAGTTAACTTACACAGTACTTCCGTCATTCAACAACTGAACAGTTAACTTACACAGTACTTCCGTCATTCAACAACACAACAGATAACGTACACAGTACTTCCGTCATTCAACAACTGAACAGTTAACTTACACAGTACTTCCGTCATTCAACAACACAACAGATAACTTACACAGTACTTCCGTCATTCAACAACTGAACAGTTAACTTACACAGTACTTCCGTCATTCAATAACTGAACAGTTAACTTACACAGTACTTCCGTCATTCAACAACTGAACAGTTAACTTACACAGTACTTCCGTCATTCAACAACACAACAAATAACGTTACACAGTACTTCCGTCATTCAACAACTGAACAGTTAACTTACTTCCGTCATTCAACAACTGAACAGTTAACTTACACAGTACTTCCGTCATTCAATAACTGAACAGTTAACTTACACAGTAGGTCCGTCATTCAACAACTGAACAGTTAACTTACACAGTACTTCCGTCATTCAACAACTGAACAGTTAACTTACACAGTACTTCCGTCATTCAACAACTGAACAGTTAACTTACACAGTACTTCCGTCATTCAACAACTGAACAGTTAACTTACACAGTACTTCCGTCATTCAACAACTGAACAGTTAACTTACACAGTACTTCCGTCATTCAACAACTGAACAGTTAACTTACACAGTACTTCCGTCATTCAACAACTGAACAGTTAACTTACACAGTACTTCCGTCATTCAACAACACAACAAATAACAACTGAACAGTTAACACAGTACTTCCGTCATTCAACAACTGAACAGTTAACTTACACAGTACTTCCGTCATTCAACAACACAACAGTTAACTTACACAGTACTTCCGTCATTCAACAACTGAACAGTTAACTTACACAGTACTTCCGTCATTCAATAACTGAACAGTTAACTTACACAGTACACAGTACTTCCGTCATTCAACAACTGAACAGTTAACTTACAACAGTACTTCCGTCATTCAACAACTGAACAGTTAACTTACACAGTACTTCCGTCATTCAACAACTGAACAGTTAACTTACACAGTACTTCCGTCATTCAACAACTGAACAGTTAACTTACACAGTACTTCCGTCATTCAACAACTGAACAGTTAACTTACACAGTACTTCCGTCATTCAACAACTGAACAGTTAACTTACACAGTACTTCCGTCATTCAACAACTGAACAGTTAACTTACACAGTACTTCCGTCATTCAACAACTGAACAGTTAACTTACACAGTACTTCCGTCATTCAACAACTGAACAGTTAACTTACACAGTACTTCCGTCATTCAACAACTGAACAGTTAACTTCAACAACTGACACAGTACTTCCGTCATTCAACAACTGAACAGTTAACTTACACAGTACTTCCGTCATTCAACAACTGAACAGTTAACTTACACAGTACTTCCGTCATTCAACAACTGAACAGTTAACTTACACAGTACTTCCGTCATTCAACAACTGAACAGTTAACTTACACAGTACTTCCGTCATTCAACAACTGAACAGTTAACTTTCCGTCATTCAACACAACAGTTAACTTCCGTCATTCAACAACTGAACAGTTAACTTACACAGTACTTCCGTCATTCAACAACTGAACAGTTAACTTACACAGTACTTCCGTCATTCAACAACTGAACAGTTAACTTACACAGTACTTCCGTCATTCAACAACTGAACAGTTAACTTACACAGTACTTCCGTCATTCAACAACTGAACAGTTAACTTACACAGTACTTCCGTCATTCAACAACTGAACAGTTAACTTACACAGTACTTCCGTCATTCAACAACTGAACAGTTAACTTACACAGTACTTCACGTCATTCAACAACTGAACAGTTAACACAGTACACAGTACTTCCGTCATTCAACAACTGAACAGTTAACTTACACAGTACTTCCGTCATTCAACAACTGAACAGTTAACTTGCTACACAGTACTTCCGTCATTCAACAACTGAACAACTGAACAGTTAACTTACACAGTACTTCCGTCATTCAACAACTGAACAGTTAACTTACACAGTACTTCCGTCATTCAACAACTGAACAGTTAACTTACACAGTACTTCCGTCATTCAACAACTGAACAGTTAACTTACACAGTACTTCCGTCATTCAACAACTGAACAGTTAACTTACACAGTACTTCCGTCATTCAACAACTGAACAGTTAACTTACACAGTACTTCCGTCATTCAACAACTGAACAGTTAACTTACACAGTACTTCCGTCATTCAATAACTGAACAGTTAACTTACACAGTACTTCCGTCATTCAACAACTGAACAGTTAACTTACACAGTACTTCCGTCATTCAACAACTGAACAGTTAACTTACACAGTACTTCCGTCATTCAACAACTGAACAGTTAACTTACACAGTACTTCCGTCATTCAATTCAACTGAACAGTTAACTTACACAGTACTTCCGTCATTCAACAACTGAACAGTTAACTTACACAGTACTTCCGTCATTCAACAACTGAACAGTTAACTTACACAGTACTTCCGTCATTCAACAACTGAACAGTTAACTTACACAGTACTTCCGTCATTCAACAACTGAACAGTTAACTTACACAGTACTTCCGTCATTCAACAACTGAACAGTTAACTTACACAGTACTTCCGTCATTCAACAACAACAACAGTTAACACACACAGTACTTCCGTCATTCAACAACTGAACAGTTAACTTACACAGTACTTCCGTCATTCAACAACTGAACAGTTAACTTACACAGTACTTCCGTCATTCAACAACTGAACAGTTAACTTACACAGTACTTCCGTCATTCAACAACTGAACAGTTAACTTACACAGTACTTCCGTCATTCAACAACTGAACAGTTAACTTACACACTTCCGTCATTAACTTCCGTCATTCAACAACTGAACAGTTAACTTACACAGTACTTCCGTCATTCAACAACTGAACAGTTAACTTACACAGTACTTTCCGTCATTCAACAACATGAACTGAACAGTTAACTTACACAGTACTTCCGTCATTCAACAACTGAACAGTTAACTTACACAGTACTTCCGTCATTCAACAACTGAACAGTTAACTTACACAGTACTTCCGTCATTCAACAACTGAACAGTTAACTTACACAGTACTTCCGTCATTCAACAACTGAACAGTTAACTTACACAGTACTTCCGTCATTCAACAACTGAACAGTTAACTTACACAGTACTTCCGTCATTCAACAACTGAACAGTTAACTTACACAGTACTTCCGTCATTCAACAACACAACAGATAACGTACACAGTACTTCCGTCATTCAACAACTGAACAGTTAACTTACACAGTACTTCCGTCATTCAATAACTGAACAGTTAACTTACACAGTACTTCCGTCATTCAACAACTGAACAGTTAACTTACACAGTACTTCCGTCATTCAACAACTGAACAGTTAACTTACACAGTACTTCCGTCATTCAACAACTGAACAGTACACACAGTACTTCCGTCATTCAACAACTGAACAGTTAACTTACACAGTACTTCCGTCATTCAACAACTGAACAGTTAACTTTCCGTCATTCAACAACACACTTCCGTCACAGTTTCAATTCAACAACTGAACAGTTAACTTACACAGTACTTCCGTCATTCAACAACTGAACAGTTAACTTACACAGTACTTCCGTCATTCAACAACTGAACAGTTAACTTACACAGTACTTCCGTCATTCAACAACTGAACAGTTAACTTACACAGTACTTCCGTCATTCAACAACTGAACAGTTAACTTACACAGTACTTCCGTCATTCAACAACTGAACAGTTAACTTACACAGTACTTCCGTCATTCAACAACTGAACAGTTAACTTACACAGTACTTCCGTCATTCAACAACTGAACAGTTAACTTACACAGTACTTCCGTCATTCAACAACTGAACAGTTAACTTACACAGTACTTCCGTCATTCAACAACTGAACAGTTAACTTAACACTGAACAGTAACTTTCCGTCATTCAACAACTGAACAGTTAACTTACACAGTACTTCCGTCATTCAACAACTGAACAGTTAACTTACACAGTACTTCCGTCATTCAACAACTGAACAGTTAACTTACACAGTACTTCCGTCATTCAACAACTGAACAGTTAACTTACACAGTACTTCCGTCATTCAACAACTGAACAGTTAACTTACACAGTACTTCCGTCATTCAACAACTGAACAGTTAACTTACACAACAACTGAACTTAACTTCATTCAAACAACTGAACAGTTAACTTACACAGTACTTCCGTCAACAACTTCAACATTCAACTGAACAGTTAACTTACACAGTACTTCCGTCATTCAACAACTGAACAGTTAACTTACACAGTACTTCCGTCATTCAACAACTGAACAGTTAACTTACACAGTACTTCCGTCATTCAACAACTGAACAGTTAACTTACACAGTACTTCCGTCATTCAACAACTGAACAGTTAACTTACACAGTACTACTTCCGTCATTCAACAACTGAACAGTTAACTTACACAGTACTTCCGTCATTCAACAACTGAACAGTTAACTTACACAGTACTTCCGTCATTCAACAACTGAACAGTTAACTTACTTCCGTCACAACAACAGTAACTTACACCTTCCGTCATTCAACAACTGAACAGTTAACTTACACAGTACTTCCGTCATTCAACAACTGAACAGTTAACTTACACAACTGAGTACTTCCGTCATTCAACAACTGAACAGTTAACTTACACAGTACTTCCGTCATTCAACAACTGAACAGTTAACTTACACAGTACTTCCGTCATTCAACAACTGAACAGTTAACTTACACAGTACTTCCGTCATTCAACAACTGAACAGTTAACTTACTGACAGTACTTCCGTCATTCAACAACTGAACAGTTAACTTACACAGTACTTCCGTCATTCAACAACTGAACAGTTAACTTACACAGTACTTCCGTCATTCAACAACTGAACAGTTAACTTACACAGTACTTCCGTCATTCAACAACTGAACAGTTAACTTACACAGTACTTCCGTCATTCAACAACTGAACAGTTAACTTACACAGTACTTCCGTCATTCAACAACTGAACAGTTAACTTACACAGTACTTCCGTCATTCAACAACTGAACAGTTAACCGTACACAGTACTTCCGTCATTCAACAACTGAACAGTTAACTTACACAGTACTTCCGTCATTCAACAACTGAACAGTTAACTTACACAGTACTTCCGTCATTCAACAACTGAACAGTTAACTTACACAGTACTTCCGTCATTCAATAACTGAACAGTTAACACACACAGTACTTCCGTCATTCAACAACTGAACAGTTAACTACTTCTTCCGTCATTCAACAACTGAACAGTTAACTTTAACTACTTCACAGTACTTCTTACGTCATCATTCAACAACTGAACAGTTAACTTACACAGTACTTCCGTCATTCAACAACTGAACAGTTAACTTACACAGTACTTCCGTCATTCAACAACTGAACAGTTAACTTACACAGTACTTCCGTCATTCAACAACTGAACAGTTAACTTACACAGTACTTCCGTCATTCAACAACTGAACAGTTAACTTACACAGTACTTCCGTCATTCAACAACTGAACAGTTAACTTACACAGTACTTCCGTCATTCAACAACTGAACAGTTAACTTACACAGTACTTCCGTCACACAGTACTTTCCGTCATTCAACAACTGAACAGTTAACTTACACAGTACTTCCGTCATTCAACAACTGAACAGTTAACTTACACAGTACTTCCGTCATTCAACAACTGAACAGTTAACTTACACAGTACTTCCGTCATTCAACAACTGAACAGTTAACTTACACAGTACTTCCGTCATTCAACAACTGAACAGTTAACTTACACAGTACTTCCGTCATTCAACAACTGAACAGTTAACTTACACAGTACTTCCGTCATTCAACAACTGAACAGTTAACTTACACAGTACTTCCGTCATTCAACAACTGAACAGTTAACTTACACAGTACTTCCGTCATTCAACAACTGAACAGTTAACTTACACAGTACTTCCGTCATTCAACAACTGAACAGTTAACTTACACAGTACTTCCGTCATTCAATAACTGAACAGTTAACTTACACAGTACTTCCGTCATTCAACAACTGAACAGTTAACTTACAACAACAGTACTTCCCGTCATTCAACAACTGAACAGTTAACACACAGTAACCGTCACAACAGTACTACTTCCGTCATTCAACAACTGAACAGTTAACTTACACAGTACTTCCGTCATTCAATAACTGAACAGTTAACTTACACAGTACTTCCGTCATTCAACAACTGAACAGTTAACTTACACAGTACTTCCGTCATTCAACAACTGAACAGTTAACTTACACAGTACTTCCGTCATTCAACAACTGAACAGTTAACTTACACAGTACTTCCGTCATTCAACAACTGAACAGTTAACTTACACAGTACTTCCGTCATTCAACAACTGAACAGTTAACTTACACAGTACTTCCGTCATTCAACAACTGAACAGTTAACTTACACAGTACTTCCGTCATTCAACAACTGAACAGTTAACTTACACAGTACTTCCGTCATTCAACAACACACACAATACTTCCGTCAGAACAGTTAACGTACACAGTACTTCCGTCATTCAACAACTGAACAGTTAACTTACACAGTACTTCCGTCATTCAACAACTGAACAGTTAACTTACACAGTACTTCCGTCATTCAACAACTGAACAGTTAACTTACACAGTACTTCCGTCATTCAATAACTGAACAGTTAACTTACACAGTAGGTCCGTCATTCAACAACTGAACAGTTAACTTACACAGTACTTCCGTCATTCAACAACACAACAAATAACGTACACAGTACTTCCGTCATTCAACAACTGAACAGTTAACTTACACAGTACTTCCGTCATTCAACAACTGAACAGTTAACTTACACAGTACTTCCGTCATTCAACAACTGAACAGTTAACTTACACAGTACTTCCGTCATTCAACAACTGAACAGTTAACTTACACAGTACTTCCGTCATTCAACAACTGAACAGTTAACTTACACAGTACTTCCGTCATTCAACAACTGAACAGTTAACTTACACAGTACTTCCGTCATTCAACAACTGAACAGTTAACTTACACAGTACTTCCGTCATTCAACAACTGAACAGTTAACTTACACAGTACTTCCGTCATTCAACAACTGAACAGTTAACTTACACAGTACTTCCGTCATTCAACAACAACAGTTAACTTACACAACAGATAACGTTACACAGTACTTCCGTCATTCAACAACTGAACAGTTAACTTACACAGTACTTCCGTCATTCAACAACACAACAGATAACGTACACAGTACTTCCGTCATTCAACAACTGAACAGTTAACTTACACAGTACTTCCGTCATTCAATAACTGAACAGTTAACTTACACAGTACTTCCGTCATTCAACAACTGAACAGTTAACTTACACAGTACTTCCGTCATTCAACAACTGAACAACAAATAACAACACACAGTACTTCCGTCATTCAACAACTGAACAGTTAACTTACACAGTACTTCCGTCATTCAATAACTGAACAGTTAACTTACACAGTACTTCCGTCATTCAACAACTGAACAGTTAACTTACACAGTACTTCCGTCATTCAACAACTGAACAGTTAACGTACACAGTACTTCCGTCATTCAACAACTGAACAGTTAAGTTACACAGTACTTCCGTCATTCAACAACTGAACAGTTAACTTACACAGTACTTCCGTCATTCAACAACTGAACAGTTAACTTACACAGTACTTCCGTCATTCAACAACTGAACAGTTAACTTACACAGTACTTCCGTCATTCAACAACTGAACAGTTAACTTACACAGTACTTCCGTCATTCAACAACTGAACAGTTAACGTACACAGTACTTCCGTCATTCAACAACTGAACAGTTAACTTACACAGTACTTCCGTCATTCAACAACACAACAGATAACGTGTAACTTCCGTCATTCAACAACTGAACAGTTAACTTACACAGTACTTCCGTCATTCAACAACTGAACAGTTAACTTACACAGTACTTCCGTCATTCAATAACTGAACAGTTAACTTACACAGTACTTCTGTCATTCAATAACTGAACAGTTAACTTACACAGTACTTCCGTCATTCAACAACAACAACTGAACAGTTAACTTACACAGTACTTCCGTCATTCAACAACTGAACAGTTAACTTACACAGTACTTCCGTCATTCAACAACTGAACAGTTAACTTACACAGTACTTCCGTCATTCAACAACTGAACAGTTAACTTACACAGTACTTCCGTCATTCAACAACTGAACAGTTAACTTACACAGTACTTCCGTCATTCAACAACTGAACAGTTAACTTACACAGTACTTCCGTCATTCAACAACTGAACAGTTAACTTACACAGTACTTCCGTCATTCAACAACTGAACAGTTAACTTACACAGTACTTCCGTCATTCAACAACTGAACAGTTAACTTACACAGTACTTCCGTCATTCAACAACTGAACAGTTAACTTACACAGTACTTCCGTCATTCAACAACACAACAAATAACGTACACAGTACTTCCGTCATTCAACAACTGAACAGTTAACTTACACAGTACTTCCGTCATTCAACAACTGAACAGTTAACTTACACAGTACTTCCGTCATTCAATAACTGAACAGTTAACTTACACAGTACTTCCGTCATTCAACATCACAACAATCAACTTTAAGGGTACGTCCTCCAACAAAAGACAGACGCTGTACCTTCAATATTTATCCGACGTAGTCAGATGTCCCTGTGACGCTGATAAGCTATATATCGCATTAAAAACATAACATATTAATAGGTTTTTCATATAACAGTATTCATTCTTTATACCAATGGTTACTTGGCTGATGCCCGGTTATTCCAAATTAGTCTGTAAAACTGTTTGGCTACTTTTAACAAAGCAACTGTGTTAAGTTCATGTTAAAGTCCGACATAGACATGTAATTGTGTGGTTGTAATGTCTACAATGACAGCAAGGTACAGACACTGAACAAACACGGGCGCTTCATTCAGGAGAAAACTGTCAATTTGCTGTTGATGGAAATTGTTTTAATAATAAATGTGAAGCGCCGATAAATCGATTTCAACAGTTGTAATAATCTGACAGAGTGAGGGGGGAGGGGGAAGGAAAGCATTGATTACAAGTTTTATATATCTAAAGCGTGTACAAATGCAGACTAATACGCATTGGTATCTCATTTTTTTATACTGAGACAACTTTCTTCTGATTTTAGGGTACCATGACCTAATCCCTAGTGGTACCTCGGGTCACCTGACCTCGCCGCTTCCCAATATTATGTCAGCGCCATGTCTGGCCGTGACGTCATCAGTAAACAATTCAAACGTGCGAGCAGATGCGATTATATTTTGAACGTCTGCCTTTTCACGACCTGATATTAACACACCAAACTATTACTTAACGACAAGGCCTGTTTTCTGCATTGTATTAGCTTTGTTCTATCTTGTATGCGGTTGTGACGATTTGGGCAAGCTGAGTGCAAGCAGATACTCGTGCTATATCCGTAGACGGCTGACCACAGACCAGGTAGGTGGGTTTCATTCCCGCTCTCACTCACTTACATCTCAAGTGCATGACAAATGTTTACATGCATCCAGCGACCCGTGCTGTATCGTCACCCCGTCACTGAATACGTCGGAGTCGGACGGCTCCTGATTTCCCGTGATGGCCGTGATGTCAGTTCAACTTCATACAGGGTTTTGTTCGATAATTGCCCTGTACAAGAGTGTTCTCGCCAAGCCAGCATCAAAGTGTTATTTACTTTTGAAGAACAGATTGAATAAAGCATAACAGAGTCATGATATGTATTACTCACACATAGTCTGAGATAAACACTTGAATGCATGTAAATAAACAATTTAGGCTGGCAAAAACATACAGCCTTACGGGAAAATAACTGTATAAACATCAGTGTCTGTAAATGTGTATTCCTGATATGAAACTACAACATTCTGTTATTTCGGTTATGGAAATTATATTATATTTTATACATGTATGTTACAAGCATATGTTTGCACCGGATGTGATGAGTTGTATACAGTACTGAACATACATGTTGGCACCGGATGTGATGGGTAGTATACAGTACTGAACATACATGTTGGCACCGGATGTGATGGGTTGTATACAGTACTGAACAAACATGTTGGCACTGGATGTGATCAGTTGTATACAGTACTGAACATACATGTTGGCACTGGATCGGATGGGTTGTATACAGTACTGAACATACATGTTGGCACCGGATGTGATGAGTTGTATACAGTACTGAACATACATGTTGGCACCGGATGTGATCAGTTGTATACAGTGCTGAACATACATGTTGGCACCGGATGTGATGAGTTGTATACAGTACTGAACATACATGTTGGCACCGGATGTGATCAGTTGTATACAGTACTGAACAAACATGTTGGCACTGGATCGGATGGATTGTATACAGTACTGAACATACATGTTTGCACCGGATGTGATCAGTTGTATACAGTACTGAACAAGCATGTTGGCACCGGATGTGATCAGTTGTATACAGTACTGAACATACATGTTGGCAATGAATCGGATGAGATGTATACAGTACTGAACAAACATGTTGGCACTGGATGTGATCAGTTGTATACAGTACTGAACATACATGTTGACACCGGATGTGATGAGTTGTATACAGTACTGAACATACATGTTGGCACCGGATGTGATGAGTTGTATACAGTACTGAACATACATGTTGGCACCGGATGTGATGGGTTGTATACAGTACTGAACATACATGTTGGCACCGGATGTGATGGGTTGTATACAGTACTGAACATACATGTTTGCACCGGAAGTGATGAGTTGTATACAGTACTGAACATACATGTTGGCACTGGATGTGATCAGTTGTATACAGTACTGAACAAACATGTTGGCACTGGATGTGATCAGTTGTATAGAGTACTGAACATACATGTTGGCACCGGATGTGATGAGTTGTATACAGTGCTGAACATACATGTTGGCACCGGATGTGATCAGTTGTATACAGTGCTGAACATACATGTTGGCACCGGATGTGATGGGTTGTATACAGTACTGAACATACATGTTGGCACTGGATCGGATGAGTTGTTTACAGTACTGAACATACATGTTGGCATCGGATGTGATGAGTTGTATACAGTACTGAACATACATGTTGGCACCGGATGTGATGGGTTGTATACAGTACTGAACATACATGTTGGCACCGGATGTGATGAGTTGTATACAGTACTGAACATACATGTTGGCACCGGATGTGATGAGTTGTATACAGTACTGAACATACATGTTTGCACCGGATTTGATCAGTTGTATACAGTACTGAACAAACATGTTGGCACTGGATGTGATCAGTTGTATACAGTACTGAACATACATGTTGGCACCGGATGTGATGAGTTGTATACAGTGCTGAACATACATGTTGGCACCGGATGTGATGGGTTGTATACAGTACTGAACATACATGTTGGCACTGGATCGGATGAGTTGTATACAGTACTGAACATACATGTTGGCACCTGTTGTGATGGGTTGTATACAGTACTGAACATACATGTTGGCAACGGATGTGATGAGTTGTATACAGTGCTGAACATACATGTTGGCACCGGATGTGATGGGTTGTATACAGTACTGAACATACATGTTGGCACTGGATCGGATGAGTTGTATACAGTACTGAACATACATGTTGGCACCTGTTGTGATGGGTTGTATACAGTACTGAACATACATGTTGGCAACGGATGTGATGAGTTGTATACAGTACTGAACATACATGTTGGCACCTGTTGTGATGGGTTGTATACAGTACTGAACATACATGTTGGCACCGGATGTGATGAGTTGTATACAGTACTGAACATACATGTTGGCACTGGATGTGATGGGTTGTATACAGTACTGAACATACATGTTTGCACCGGAAGTGATGAGTTGTATACAGTACTGAACATACATGTTGGCACCGGATGTGATGAATTGTATACAGTACTGAACATACATGTTGGCACCGGATGTGATGAGTTGTATACAGTACTGAACATACATGTTGGCACCGGATGTGATGAGTTGTATACAGTACTGAACATACATGTTGGCACCGGAAGTGATGAGTTGTATACAGTACTGAACATACATGTTGGCACCGGATGTGATGAGTTGTATACAGTACTGAACATACATGTTGGCACCGGATGTGATGAGTTGTATACAGTACTGAACATACATGTTTGCACCGGATTTGATCAGTTGTATACAGTACTGAACAAACATGTTGGCACTGGATGTGATCAGTTGTATACAGTACTGAACATACATGTTGGCACCGGATGTGATGAGTTGTATACAGTGCTGAACATACATGTTGGCACCGGATGTGATGGGTTGTATACAGTACTGAACATACATGTTGGCACTGGATCGGATGAGTTGTATACAGTACTGAACATACATGTTGGCACCTGTTGTGATGGGTTGTATACAGTACTGAACATACATGTTGGCACCGGAAGTGATGAGTTGTATACAGTACTGAACATACATGTTGGCACCGGATGTGATGGGTTGTATACAGTACTGAACATACATGTTTGCACCGGAAGTGATGAGTTGTATACAGTACTGAACATACATGTTGGCACCGGATGTGATGAGTTGTATACAGTACTGAACATACATGTTGGCACCGGATGTGATGAGTTGTATACAGTACTGAACATACATGTTGGCACCGGATGTGATGAGTTGTATACAGTACTGAACATACATGTTGGCACCGGATGTGATGAGTTGTATACAGTACTGAACATACATGTTGGCACTGGATGTGATCAGTTGTATACAGTACTGAACATACATGTTGGCACCGGATGTGATGAGTTGTATACAGTACTGAACATACATGTTGGCACCGGATGTGATGGGTTGTATACAGTACTGAACATACATGTTGGCACCGGATGTGATCAGTTGTATACAGTACTGAACATACATGTTGGCACCTGATGTGATGGGTTGTATACAGTACTGAACATACATGTTTGCACCGGAAGTGATCAGTTGTATACAGTACTGAACATACATGTTGGCACCGGATGTGATGGGTTGTATACAGTACTGAACATACATGTTGGCACCGGAAGTGATGAGTTGTATACAGTACTGAACATACATGTTGGCACCGGATGTGATGAGTTGTATACAGTACTTAACAAACATGTTGGCACTGGATGTGATCAGTTGTATACAGTACTGAACATACATGTTGGCACCGGATGTGATGAGTTGTATACAGTGCTGAACATACATGTTGGCACCGGATGTGATCAGTTGTATACAGTACTGAACATACATGTTGGCACCGGATGTGATGAGTTGTATACAGTACTGAACATACATGTTGGCACCGAGTGTGATGAGTTGTATACAGTACTGAACATACATGTTGGCACCGGATGTGATGAGTTGTATACAGTACTGAACATACATGTTGGCACCGGATGTGATGAGTTGTATACAGTACTGAACATATCAGTATTCTGCACAAGAGGAAATCTTTGTGAACTAACTGGGCTGTACATGTACTGTTTACTCGATTAGGGAAGCTCCTACTGTTCCTCACACCTAAGACGATCTTCTATGTCCGCTTAAATCTCGAATTATTCTTTAGGGCGGTTGTCCTGAATCTTTTCTCAATCGACAAGTAAACGTGTCGGGGTTCTATACCTGGACATGCTACAAAGGTCATGGGTAACCAATGGTAACACAAGTCCTGTCATCACTAATGTAACATACATCGCTCCATATTTGACTGAATTATATGATAAATCTTTAGTTGAGAACTGAACAATATGATAACGGTACGGTATACATTAAGTTATGAATTCCTATTATTGAAATTGAAATTCACAGGTGTTTAAGAAAATGACCATATTAAGCTAGATTAACATTTTATGCATACATGACGACAAATGAATTTAAACCTGTAAGATCCATCGGTCAGCAATATATAACCAGTATGGCTAGCTGATGAAATATGTATATAAGTACCATATTTATACCATCACAGCTTGAAATATGTATATAACTTCGATATTTATACCATCACAGCTTGAAATATGTATATAACTACGATATTTATACCATCACAGCTTGAAATATGCATATAACTACGATATTTATACCATCACAGCTTGAAATATGCATATAACTACGATATTTATGCCATCACAGCTTGAAATATGTCCATGCGTTGCTACATATCCCACACTGTTTTCTGAATGTGCAACAATCCTCACTTCCGTGTAAAGTTATTCGAATAGCGATCCCAGTGGTACTTTCTCGGCGACAACATCTTAACCTGCGACTGCCTCTCCACCTTTACTTCACAAGAAGAAAGGTCAATTTGAAACGAGTGTCATTGATACAGAAGTCTACAAATGACTTCTTATCACATATGAGTATATAAGGATGTGGTGCAAGTGACGCCTGCTGCCATTCATTTGTAAGGAATGCCCTGTCAGAATGGGAGGATGAAAACACTCCCATGTTCTCTCCAGCATCCCAGCGTGTATTGGACTACTTGCAGTAAGCACCATCGGGGCGGGAGTTCCGTCACTCATACAATAAGGGACATATTTATTTTGACAAGAGCATTCCACTGAGAGTAATATGCCAAGCACTTTGACCGAGTGTTGTCAGAACACATCCTGCATACGATCTGAGTCACTTAGCTCATGGGTAAAAGTCTAAAAAGTCATTAAAATCTGCGATTTTATCATATGAGCTAAATGTTAACCTTTGTATTTGATGCCCAGTCAAGGAAGTGTCATGGTGTTGTGTGATCTAGGTACTGTCCATTCCATGGGAGGAAACAATCGCGGTAGGCGACCGCTTGAGTGGGGCAGTTTGCCACTTCCCTCTTTCTTCCATCATGAATCATTTACGAATAGAACTCAACATGGTATTTTCCATATGCTATGTCGCAAATCACGGTACTGATATTTATGTGCAGTTGACGCTTTCAACAGTATCCCATTTTTACTTAACCTGTCAGGAGGAGTCAATTAGAATTCATCAGTTAGAATTTCATTCCTTGCAAGTACTGAATATCGCTAGTATCTACATCTGTTTAAAAAGATCACTAGGGGCGGATTATCCCCCCGCCTCCCCGACATTTCCCCGACAATTGTTTCCCTGAGGAGAATTTCCCCCTCTTCTACAAAATCCTGGATCCCCCTTTGATCATACAACACCATTACTTATGCGAGAAATACACATGGACGACTATAACACACTCTCAAAGTGATAGCTACATACAACACCATCAGACAGAGATAGCTACATACAACACCATCAGACAGGGATGGTTACATGCAACACCATCAGACAGAGATGTCTACATACAACACCATCAGACAGAGATAGCTACATACAACACCATCAGACAGAGATGGGTACATGCAACACCATTAGATAGAGATGGCTACATACAACACCATCAGATAGAGATTGGTACATACAACACCATCAGATAGAGATGAGTACATACAACACCATCAGACAGAGATTTCTACATACAACACCATCAGATAGAGATGGCTACATATAACACCATCAGACAGAGATGTCTACATACAACACCATCAGACAGAGATGGGTACACACAACACCATCAGATAGAGACGGGTACATGCAATACCATCAGACGGAGATTTCTGCATACAACACCATCAGATAGAGATGTCTACATACAACACCATCAGACAGAGATGGGTACACACAACACCATCAGATAGAGATGGCTACATGCAACACCATCAGACAGAGATGTCTACATGCAACACCATCAGACAGAGATGGCTACATACAACACCATCAGACAGAGATGGGTACATACAACAACATCAGACAGAGATGGTACATACAACACCATCAGACAGAAATGGGTACACACAACACCATCAGACAGAGATGGTACATACAACACCATCAGACAGAGATGGGTACATGCAACACCATCAGACAGAAATGGGTACATGCACCACACTATCAGACTGTGATGGAGCACATACAACACCATCAGACAGAGATGGGTACATGCACCACACCACCAGACAGAGATGGGTAAATACAACACTTTCAGACAGAGATGTCTACATACAACACCCTTAGAAAGAGATGAGTACATACAACATCATCAGACAGAGATGGTTACACACAACACCATCAGACAGAGATGGCTACATGCAACACAATCAGACAGAGATGTCTACATACAACACCATCAGACAGAGATGGGTACATGCAATACACCATCAGACAGAGACGGGTACATACAACACCATCAGACAGAGATGGGTACATACAACACAATCAGACAGAGATGGGTACATATAACACCATCAGACAGAGATGGGTACACACAACACCTTTAGACAGAGATGGGTACATGCAACACACCATCAGACAGAGATGGGTACATGCACCACACCATCAGACAGAGATGTCTACATACAACACCATCAGACAGAGATGTCTACATACAACACCATCAGACAGAGATGTCTACATGCAACACCATCAGACAGAGATGGGTACATACAACACCATCAGACAGAGATGTATACATACAACACCATCAGACAGGGATGGCTACATGCAACACCATCAGACAGAGATTTCTGCATACAACACCATCAGACAGAGATGGCTACATACAACACCATCAGACAGAGATGGCTACATGCAACACCATTAGATAGAGATGGCTACATACAACACCATCAGACAGAGATGAGTACATACAACACCATCAGACAGAGATGGGTACACACAAGACCATCAGATAGAGATGGGTACATGCAATACCATCAGACGAAGATTTCTGCATACAACACCATCAGATAGAGATGTCTACATACAACACCATCAGACAGAGATGGGTTCACACAACACCATCAGATAGAGATGGCTACATGCAACACCATTAGATAGAGATGTCTACATACAACACCATCAGACAGAGATGTCTACATACAACACCATCAGACAGAGATGAGTACATACAACACCATCAGACAGAGATTTCTACATACAACACCATCAGATAGAGATGGCGACAGATAACACCATCAGACAGAGATGTCTACATACAACACCATCAGACAGATATGGGTACACACAAGACCATCAGATAGAGATGGGTACATGCAATACCATCAGACGAAGATTTCTGCATACAACACCATCAGATAGAGATGTCCATCAGACCAGACAATGGGATAGAGATGGCTACATACAAACACCATCAGACAGAGATGTCTACATACAACACCATCAGATAGAGATGGCTACATGCAACACCATCAGACAGAGATGGGTACATACAACACCATTAGACAGAGATGGGAACATGTCTACATACAACACCATCAGACAGAGATGGGTACATACAACACCATCAGACAGAGATGTCTACATACAACACCATCAGACAGAGATGTCTACATACAACACCATCAGACAGAGATGTCTACATGCAACACCATCAGACAGAGATGGCTACATGCAACACCATCAGACAGAGATGTCTACATGCAACACCATCAGACAGAGATGTCTACATACAACACCATCAGACAGAGATGGCTACATACAACACCATCAGACAGAGATGGGTACATACAACACCATCAGACAGACAGATGGCTACATACAACACCATCATCAGACAGAGATGGGTACATACAACACCATCAGACAGAGATGGTACATACATACAGAGATGGCTACACACCATCAGACAGAGATGGGTACATACAACACCATCAGACAGAGATGGGTACATACAACACCATCAGACAGAGATGGGTACATACAACACCATCAGATAGAGATGGGTACATACAACACCATCAGACAGAGATGGGTACATACAACACCATCAGACAGAGATGGCTACATGCAACACCATCAGACAGAGATGTCTACATACAACACCATCAGACAGAGATGGCTACATACAACACCATCAGACAGAGATGGGTACATACAACACCATCAGACAGAGATGGCTACATACAACACCATCAGACAGAGATGGCTACATACAACACCATCAGACAGAGATGGTTACACACAACACCATCAGACACCAGATGGATGGGTACATACAACACCATCAGACAGAGATGGGTACATGCAACACCATCAGACGAGATTTCTGCATACAACACCATCAGAAAGAGATGTCTACATACAACACCATCAGACAGAGATGGGTACACAACAACACCATCAGATAGAGATGGGTACATGCAACACCATCAGACAGAGATGGGTACATGCAACACCATCAGACAGATCATACAACACCATTAGAGAGATGTCTACATACAACACCATCAGAACAGAGATGGGTACATACAACACCATCAGACAGAGATGGCTACATGCAACACCATCAGACAGAGATGTCTACATGCACACACCATCAGACAGAGATGTCTACATACAACACCATCAGATAGAGATGTCTACATACAACACCATCAGACAGAGATGGGTACATACAACACCATCAGATAGAGATGGCTACATGCAACACCATCAGACAGAGATGTCTACATGCAACACCATCAGACAGAGATGGGTACATACAACACCATCAGACAGAGATGGGAACATACAACACCATCAGACAGAGATGTCTACATACAACACCATCAGACAGAGATGGGTACACACAACACCATCAGACAGAGATGGGTACATTCAACACCATAAGACAGAGATGGGTACATGCAACACCATCAGACAGAAATGGGTACATGCACAACACTATCAGACAGAGATGGGTACATACAACACCAACAGACAGAGATGGGAACATGCACCACACCATCAGACAGAGATGTCTACATACAACACCATTAGACAGAGATGTCTACATACAACACCATTAGAAAGAGATGAGTACATACAACACCATCAGACAGAGATGGCTACATGCAACACCATCAGACAGAGATGTCTACATGCAACACAATCAGACAGAGATGTCTACATACAACACCATCAGAAAGAGATGGGTACATGCAATACACCATCAGACAGAGATGGGTACATACAACACCATCAGACAGAGATGGGTAGATACAACACCATCAGACAGAGATGGGTACATATAACACCTTTAGACAGAGATGGGTACACACAACACCTTCAGACAGAGATGGGTAC
The DNA here is from genome assembly GCF_003918875.1 of Haliotis rubra. Taxonomy (NCBI): domain Eukaryota; kingdom Metazoa; phylum Mollusca; class Gastropoda; order Lepetellida; family Haliotidae; genus Haliotis; species Haliotis rubra. The sequence continues at coordinate 54,173 of NW_025767185.1, forward strand.
ATGCACCACACCATCAGACAGAGATGGGTACATGCACCACACCATCAGACAGAGATGGGTACATGCACCACACCATCAGACAGAGATGTCTATATACAACACCATCAGACAGAGATGGGTACACACAACACCATCAGACAGAGATGGGTACATGCAATACACCATCAAACAGAGAAGAATACATACAACATCATCAAACAGAGATGGGCACATACAACACCATCAGACCTAGATTGGTACATGCAATACACCATCACACAGAGATGGGTACATGCACCACACCACCAGACAGAGATGGGTACATACCACTCCATCTGACAGAGATGGGTACACACAACACCATCAGACAGAGATGGGTACACACAACACCATCTGACAGAGATGGGTACATGCAATACACCATCAGACAGAGATGGGTACATGCAATACACCATCAGACAGAGATGGGTACATACCATTCCATCTGACAGAGATGGGTAAACACAACACCTTCAGACAGAGATGGGTACACACGACACCATCTGACAGAGATGGGTACATGCAATACAACATCAGACAGAGATAGGTACATGCAATACACCATCAGACAGAGATGGGTAGATACAACACCATCAGACAGAGATGGGTACACACAACACCATCAGACAGAGATTGGTACATGCAATACACCATCACACAGAGATGGGTACATGCAATACACCATCAGACAGAGATGGGTACATACCACTCCATCTGACAGAGATGGGTACACACAACACCATCTGACAGAGATGGGTACATGCAATACACCATCAGACAGAGATGGGTAGATACAACACCATCAGACAGAGATGTGTACATGCAACACCATCAGACAGAGATTGGTACATGCAATACACCATCACACAGAGATGGGTACATGCAATACACCATCAGACAGAGATGGGTACACACCACACCATCAGACAGAGATTGGTACATACAGGACACCATCAGACAGAGATGGGTACATGCAATACCATCAGACAGAGATGGGTACACACAACACCATCAGACAGAGATGGGTACATGCAACACCATCAGACAGAGATGGGTACATACAGCACACCATCAGACAGAGATGGGTAGATACAACACCATCAGACAGAGATGGGTACATGCAACACCATCTGACAGAGATTGGTACATGCAATACACCATCACACAGAGATGGGTACATGCAATACACCATCAGACAGAGATGGGTACACACAACACCATCTGACAGAGATGTCTACATACAGCACACCACCTGTCAGAGATGTCTACATACAACACCACCAGACAGAGATGGGTACATACAACACCATCAGACAGAGATGGGTACATGCAATACACCATCACAGAGATGGGTACACACAACACCATCTGACAGAGATGGGTACATGCAATACACCATCACACAGAGATGGGTACACACAACACCATCTGACAAAGATGGGTACATACAACACCATCAGACAGAGATGGGTACATACAACACCATCAGACAGATATGGGTACACACAACACCATCAGACAGAGATGGGTACATACAATACACCATCTGACAAAGCACCGGAAACAATGAAACGCTTCTGCTGAACATCAAATCCCAAGTTGCATTTTGGCGATATTGCAACAAGCGTCCATATAATACGTGCGACCGTGAATGCCACTAACACGTCCACGATGACGTGGACACATAAACTTTCAGGAATACATCATTGTGGCGTCCTAGCCTTTTAATCCATGAAAAGAGAAATGATCCAAAACATCCCCCCCCTCCCCCCAACACACACACTTTTATTTTTTCTTTGTCCTGAAAGTTTATTTAACGACCATTGAAACTCTCCTGAAAACGTGTGAAAATTAACTCCACACTCCACACCCCCTCCCCTTCTCAAAAAACTGTATCCGCTCCTGCTATAAGATTTGAAAAATAAATACGAGGAATTTATGCGCGATTTTGTAAGATTAGTAATTTTAGGCTTCAATCATCTTCGTATTGAGGCATAGTTGTGACACACAAACACGATGTATGCAATATCTTGAATTTATTCTGAAGACGGTAGCATTAATGAAGAATAAACATCGTCTTCATTCTCACACTGCGACATTTTGCCAGGAAGCCAGTTATCCAGGAAGCCAGTTATCCAGGAAGCCAGCACCAACATTGTTGCAAAAAGTTGGATTGAAAGAATAAAAGAGTTGAAATCGGTAACTCTATATTTATATTTGCGCTGCATGCATCATTAATCTGTCTGGAGAATTTCATTCGAGTCCATATTGGAAGCAGAAATTATAATCTTGCAAGGAAGAATGCGCATTCCAGATCATGGCATACATTGTTTTTGCCCCAGTGACTTGCACAATATCCTGCCCCCTACTCATTTCAGAGGTTTAGGGCCCATAGCAATAGCTTTCAGCCAATCCTCTGAGGCTATGTTGTCCCATGCCAAGAGCAAAAGGCACATTGAGACCCCCCAAAAAGTAAACTTTCTCTTTCTGCCTGCATTGTTGATTGTGTTTTAGGTAAGACTTTCGCCCTGTGGATCGTGTTTTAGGTAAGAACACAAGTTTCTCCAGATTGTAAGTACTCCTTATGGATGTAACTGAAGCACATTCCAATGCATTAGGTATTTCTTTAATTTGATAAGTAATTGTGTTTGACTCTCAAATTACTGTATTGATTAATGAGGTGTATCAAAATTCAGAATAAGTGTTTGGTCACTGTCGTCAGTGTTTCTTGCTTTGCCAAACTGGCAAAATGTCACTCATCTGTGACTGTCCAAACGTACACTCAATGACAAAAATAAATGACATATATTCATTGCAATATATATTCCGCTGGAAATTAACTTTAGTAAAGTAATTTTTGTGTTTGGAAATAACTTCCTAATTTGTTCTGCAAGTCAAAATGCTCGGGCATTGTCAAGTTCAAAATTGCACTTATTTCGAACTTGTTACTATTTTTATTCTGAATTAAAAAGTGGCTGTATCATTGTCCCCGTTTCCAAACCATGCGCTAAGTCAAAGCGTCATGGTGTCGCCTGGAAGCATGTAGTGCCAGCCTCGCCCACAGATCACTGATGATCTGCACCCTGCAGCACATAACTTTTGTCTGTCCTTCGGGTATCATCGGCATTCTTCGGCTCGCTTCCGGGTGCATTACAAAATGGCTGCACCGGATGTTAACAAGGCTCGGTTTCGTCGTCTGCTTCATGTTTATCTTAACATAGCAAAGCATATTACAAACTGGCGTCGACGTATCCTATGTGTCTGTAACGTAAAACAGATGGATTCCACTGCATATTTACTGCCTAATATTATGGCATTTAAATATTATTGCTATTTCCAAACTTTTTCTCTTGCATAAGGTAAATTTCTAGTTTTCTTGGCGTCTTATTCAATCAAATAATGACAACAGGCTCAGCACTGACCATCACTCACATATAGTCATTAATTCGGTAAAATATTAATCACTGTTATTTCTTGTTGAATATGTTGTATTTCTACATGCTCTAGCGCTGTGATATCAGTAGTATTGTGGTATGTTTCCCCATGTAATAGTGAAGTCACTTTGGATTTAATACTGTTTTCTATTATATGGCCAATAATGTACCTGCATCTCATATTGTGTAATATCCATTTATTACATTCACAGCAACTTATGTACTTGTAAATGAGGTATACAGTCTGGATAGTCCCAAGTGTTTCTATACTGGGGAATTGACATACTGCTGGAGTTTGTCACATTTAGACTGGCAGTCATACCCCGACCTTCTTACCACATCTTTAGTACCCTGTCCCGGTTATTTATTAATTAAGTATAACTGGTTTTGTACAACATATACGCCAAATGTGGTGGGTATAAATATTGCTTTATGGCTTTATGTATGTATTTGCATATTTTGGCCTCTAAATGAATTAACCTCACCTCAAGTTAGATCTTATATGTATCCTCTGGCAGAAAGGATATGACGATTAATTTGGGATGACTATTTCATTAATGTATTAGTAGATACTCATCGGGGTTGTATGCTTATGGATGTACCTATGCCTCGTCACATCCCATATATCACTGAGATTATCGGTAATTCTGATAAATAATTTTACAAGCTTTCCTTCTGTCTGCACTGTCGATGTGACTACACCTTCTTTCAATCTGCATATTGTGTTTTAGGTGTCATCTGGGTTGTGCAGTCAGGACTTGCAATCCGTAACCAGGACTTTTATTGTCCCCCGCCCCAACGCGGAACGGAGGACTGTGTATTCAGCGGCGTCCGTACGTCCGTCCGTACGTCCGTCCGTACGTCCCGATTCTTGTTAACGCGATATCCCATGAACTGTTGTACCCAATGTCTTCAAATTTGGTGACAGCCTACTTTGGGAGATTACTCAGACACCAGTCGATTTGGGTGACCTTGAGCTTATTTTCAAGGTCACCAAGACACTGACCACTTTTCAAACTCTTGTGAACTAGATATCTCATGAACTGTTGTACCCAATGTCTTGAAATTGGTGACAGCCTACATTAGGGGATTACGCAGACACCAGTCGATTTGGGTGATCTTTACCTTATTTTCAAGGTCAACACGACACTTTGACCTCTTTTCAAACTCTTCTTAACTCGGCATCTCATGGGCTGTTGCCCAATGTCTTCAAATTTAGTGACAGCATACGTTGGGCGATTACGCAGGCACCAGTTGATTTGGGTGACCTTGACCTTATCTTCAAGGTCACCACGACACTTTTCACACTTTTAACTCTTGTTAATGCGATATCTCATGGACTGTTGTACCCAATGTCTTCAAATTTGGTGACAGTTTACATTAGAGTATTACACAGACACCAGTTTATTTGCGTGACCTTGACCTTATCTATAAGATCACCACGACACTTTGACCGCTTTTAAAGGTGATATCTCATAAAACATTGCACCCAATGTTTTCAAGTATGTTGACAATCTGACTGACAAACTACTTACTGTAAATGGCTGACAAAGTACTCACTGTAAATGACTGACAAAGTACTTACTGTAAATGACTGACAAAGTACTCACTGTAAATGACTGACAAAGTACTCACTGTAAATGACTGACAAAGTACTGTTACACATATAGTCAGAGGACACTGACATGTAACTATCACAGCCAATGTTACACATATAGTCAGACGACACTGACATGTAACTATCACAGCCAATGTTACACATATAGTCAGACGACACTGACATGTAACTATCACAGCCAATGTTACACATATAGTCAGACGACACTGGCATGTAACTATCACGGCCAATGTTACACATATAGTCAGATGACACTGACATGTAACTATATCACAGCCAATGTTACACATATAGTCAGATGACACTGACATGAACTATCACAGCCAATGTTACACATGTCAGACGACACTGACATGTAACTATCACAGCCAATGTTACACATATAGTCAGACGACACTGACATGTAACTATCACAGCCAATGTTACACATATAGTCAGACGACACTGACATGTAACTATCACAGCCAATGTTACACATATAGTCAGAGGACACTGACATGTAACTATCACAGCCAATGTTACACATATAGTCAGATGACACTGACATGTAACTATCACGGCCAATGTTACACATATAGTCAGAGGACACTGACATGTAACTATCACGGCCAATGTTACACATATAGTCAGACGACACTGACATGTAACTATCACGGCCAATGTTACACATATAGTCAGAGGACACTGACATGTAACTATCACAGGCCAATGTTACACATATAGTCAGACGACACTGACATGTAACTATCACAGCCAATGTTACACATATAGTCAGACGACACTGACATGTAACTATCACGGCCAATGTTACACATATAGTCAGACGACACTGACATGTAACTATCACAGCCAATGTTACACATATAGTCAGACGACACTGACATGTAACTATCACAGCCAATGTTACACATATAGTCAGATGACACTGACATGTAACTATCACAGCCAATGTTACACATATAGTCAGATGACACTGACATGTAACTATCACAGCCAATGTTACACATATAGTCAGACGACACTGGCATGTAACTATCACAGCCAATGTTACACATATAGTCAGATGACACTGACATGTAACTATCACGGCCAATGTTACACATATAGTCAGATGACACTGACATGTAACTATCACGGCCAATGTTACACATATAGTCAGATGACACTGACATGTAACTATCACGGCCAATGTTACACATATAGTCAGACGACACTGACATGTAACTATCACAGCCAATGTTACACATATAGTCAGACGACACTGACATGTAACTATCACGGCCAATGTTACACATATAGTCAGATGACGACACTGACATGTAACTATCACAGCCAATGTTACACATATAGTCAGACGACACTGACATGTAACTATCACAGCCAATGTTACACATATAGTCAGACGACACTGACATGTAACTATCACAGCCAATGTTACACATATAGTCAGACGACACTGACATGTAACTATCACAGCCAATGTTACACATATATAGTCAGACGACACTGACATGTAACTATCACGGCCAATGTTACACATATAGTCAGACGACACTGACATGTAACTATCACGGCCAATGTTACACATATAGTCAGACGACACTGACATGTAACTATCACGGCCAATGTTACACATATAGTCAGACGACACTGACATGTAACTATCACGGCCCATGTTACACATATAGTCAGACGACACTGACATGTAACTATCACGGCCAATGTTACACATATAGTCAGACGACACTGACATGTAACTATCACGGCCATGTTACACATATAGTCAGACGACACTGACATGTAACTATCACGGCCAATGTTACACATATAGTCAGACGACACTGACATGTAACTATCACGGCCAATGTTACACATATAGTCAGACGACACTGACATGTAACTATCACAGCCAATGTTACACATATAGTATGACGACACTGACATGTAACTATCATGGCCCATGTTACACATATAGTATGACGACACTGACATGTAACTATCACGGCTCATGTTACACATATAGTATGACGACACTGACATGTAACTATCATAGCACGTGGGGAGAGGAGCATATATAGAGAATACTACACGAGGTCTCATTACATACAACTTATACGAAACGAGTGTCCTTCCTTTGGTAACTGACCGAGCGAAAGCGAGGTCAGATAACATAGGAAGATCACGAGTTTCGTATAATTCGTATGTAATGAGACCGAGTGTGGTATTATATTTATTACCCACGTCTTACATGCATTAAATTGACAAAATAGCGTATTTTTGGTATTTTTATGGTTTCAAACCGAAACCGGTTTCATAAAGAGGTTGCGGAAGAGTTTTGTACTGTAGTACAATATTTGCATGACGTCACACTGTAATGACGTCACTGCCTTGGTAACCGACGTCACGAAGCATGTCAGTTGTCATCGCCTCGTACAGCCTCCTACAGTAAACTACTCCGTAGCACCCCGTTTCTTGGTTTGCAGTTGCTTCATTCGGCTAACATCACTGGTGGAAACATTAGGTTTATGTTTTTCGACGGATATGATGTCTCAATTCGACTCACAATTACGTTACACGGCAACGTTCTCTATATACGTATGATATCTCGTTCTATTTGCATTTGCACATGGCATTTCTACTCTCTCTTCACTGTTATTTAGGCTTTGGCACCCATCCATCATAAGTTTCAGCGTACACTAATCTACCACTGTCTCACGTAGCGGCTTTCCATCTTGAAGATACGTTTCGGGTAATAGGATTCTGATCGTAAATCTGCATTCTATCATCTAATCCGTTTCCAATTTTTAATCGTCCCTCCCAAAACGATTAGTGCGTGCAAGATGGCCGTTTGTTTATGGTGGACTGTTCCGCAATCAGCTTGATACAGGATTAATAGACAGACCTGGTAGTTTTTACCAAAAGTGGACCGTGGCCAAGATTAATTCCTTTCGGAAAAGGTCCGTGTAGTGACATATGTGAACAAGCAGTTTGTGTGATGTGGAGGCAGCGAGGAAATTTACGACCATTGTGAGAGCTCATGCTCTTCTTAATGCACTTCCAGAGAGACCAAAAAGAGGGTTTTAACGAGAGCTTAATCTTTGTATGCAATAAGGTTCACACTCCAAAGAATAGTTTGCTTGGTCCCCATAGAATTTGTCTAATTACACATGATATTCCCCCATGACTCGTTAGAGTAGCATGTTCTATTGTGCTATAAGGCTTGTAAATGTTATTTTGATGTAGCTTTAACTGTGTGATATATAGTCTGTTTAGTCCTGTTCATTTCGTGCAGTACTAGTGTATGATTTTGTATTTAAAGTTCTGCTGGACATGTCTCTTTCATAAATATGTTGATTTATTGTTGAACCATGTCACATCAGAACCATGAAACTTTTGCAAACTGTGCACCGTATGATTAATGGCTACTAATGTTATACTTTCTCAGCAACATCTTCTGTCTGTACATGGTGGATACCGACAGCCCTGCGATAATCGATGGTGGATGTAGAGATGGCTGGAGAGGCCATCATATCGGAGCCTGGTAATCACCAGGATGCATCTCTTTTTATATGTCTGGGTCAACCTGCGGAGTTCTCAGCCAGCCAGTCATAATGAGGGTTTTCCCAATAGATGCTTTAGCGGCTGACGGCTTTGGATCGATCCGACAGGAAGGAAAAAAATGATTTACCTCAGTTAATGGGTAAATGCAACCCCGTAACCTCGTCAATGCTTTGGACGAGCTCGCTGATGCAACGTGGCAAGTCGGATAACTATGAAACAATCCTGCAAGCCGGACGGTGTGTTAGTGATCGAGAAGGGTCGTATGGTCTTATACCATTGGCGCAGTGTGACTAGCTTGTGTCATGGCAACAGAGGTTGGGTGGATGGGGTCCAAGACACTTACATTTGTGCTATCCACTTACAGCTGCACGATGTGTGGGTGGTGAGGTAGATATTTCTGGTCATGGTATATCACCAAGACTAATGTCAAGTCTGACACCAATATAACGTTCTATAACCACTGCTTCTGACACACTCCACCACTGCTTCTGACACACTCCGCCAGTGCTTCTGACACACTCCACCACTGCTTCTGACACACTCCACCACTGCTTCTGACACACTCTAGCACTATCAAAGGAAACTGCTTACCTCATCAACTAAAAACACACACATGGCATGTCACACCAAACACAGTCTTTGTCTAACCCCAGTTGCACCTTACATATCAGATTCAACGCAACCTTTGTCTAACCTCAGTTGCAAATTATATATCATAATCAACACTTCATTTGTCTAACCCCAGTTGTACATTACATATCACACCCAACACAACCTTTGCCTCATCCATGTATTACATGACATGGCACAGCCAACTATACCACTCTATATTTCCGAGTACTCCTTGAGCCAATGTAATGAGCTCGTCAGATTAGTGATTCTATCTCAGGTGCAGCAGGGAGATTAGTAGTTTGTTGCACCTTATATATCACACCCAACACAACCTTTGTCTAACCCCAGTTGTACATTACATATCATATCCAACACAACCTTTGTCTAACCCCAGTTGTACATTACATATCATACCCAACACAACCTTTGTCTAACCCCAGTTGCACCTTATTTATCATACCCAACACAGCCTTTGTCTAATTCAAGTTCCACTTTATGTATCATACCCAACACAACCTTTGTCTAACCCCAGTTGTACATTACATATCATATCCAACACAACCTTTGTCTAATAATAATAATAATGTCCATTTGTATGGCGCCGTTTCCACACACTAGTGTATGCTCAAGGGAGGTTGCTGTTTTGATGGTTATGGGAAGACTGTTCCACAGTGAAGGAGCAGTATAGCTGAATGATCTGTGACCATAGTTCTTGAGATGGACAGGGGGTGTTGTTAGGAGGAACTGTTGGTGTGATCTCAGCTGTCGTGGTGGTGTGTACACTGAGATGAGTTCAGAGAGGTACTGAGGCGCTAGGTCATGTAGACATTGGAACACAATGGTCAAGATCTTGAATTCGATTCTGGCTTGGATGGGAAACCAGTGAAGAGACTTTAGGACAGGGGTTATGTGAGATCTTTTAGATGCTAGGGATACAATGCGGGCTGCAACCCCTGTTGTACATTACAGATCACACCCAACACAACCTTTATCTAACCCCAGTTGTACATAACATATCATATCCAACACAACATTTGTCTAACCCCTGTTGTACATTACATATCATATCCATCACAACGTTTGTCTAACCCTAGTTGTACATTACATATCATATCCATCACAACCTTTGTCTAACCCCAGTTGTACATTACGTAACCAACACAACCTTGTAAATTTGTACGTTACATATCACACCACCCTTTGTCTAACACAACCTTTGTCTCCATCACCCAGTCTGTTGTACATTACATATCATATCCATCACAAACCTTTGTCTAACCCAACCTTTGTCTAACCCCAGTTGTACGTTACATATCACACCCAACACAGCCTTTGTCTAACCCCAGTTGTACATTACATATCATATCCAACACAACCTTTGCCTCATCCATGTATTACATGACATGGCACAGCCAACTATATTTCCGAGTACTCCTTGAGCCAATGTAATGAGCTCGTCAGATCAATCTAGATTAGTGATTCTATCTCAGGTGCAGCAGGGAGATTAGTAGTTTGTGGACCGTCGTTCACTCACTCATTTTGTATCGACCTGTTGTTGCCGAGGTTTTTACATCCCAAAATACACGTCCGTGACCAGTGGAGCCAACGTAAATGCCGGTTACGTGGTTTGCACTTACTGAATTTGTAATGTTATGTTTCCACCCTCTCTGCAATATTGATGCTAATGCATAGTCACACTTATAAAACCCGCTACAACTCTAATAATGAGTTCACAATTTCTGTAAAGGGCATGTGTACGCCTGTCAACCTTGGACATGTGTGTGAATAGGTACAGGAGACGGCCGACTACCGAGATGGCGCCACCTGTACAGCGCCCGGTGTCTTCATCAGCAAATCCTAGCAACAGCGTCAGCTTCAGTCCCGACGCAATGCTCTTTTGTTTTTTGCAGGAATCATTTGCATATTAGAGCAACATCTAACACAGTCTTTGTCGTTCACAATAACAGATCGACATGCGTCTTCTTAATACAGCAATGTGGATGTTCAGTGCACGCGTAGAACGGAATATAATCCTTTGGTAGCACATTTTAACTGTTGTCCTAAGAATCTACACAACTATACGTTTGTGAATCAATGCACTCAACAGCGAAGTAAAGAGCAGTATAAGCTGTTGCGTGTTGTAGTGGTCCGAGTGTGTTCACAATTCAACATAGTTTATACACGGTTTACACATGGTACATCCTGTCCATAGTCAGCTTGCAGTGGGCGATGACTCTAACGTTTCCACTTTTGCGGAATCCGTCTCGATCAGATGAATTCCCTTGGATGTACTTTGGTTTAATCATGTGCCACCTCGATGTCTTCTTCGCGAGTTTGGCGTGCAATGTTCACGTGTTACTCTCCGATTACGTCTAGAAGTCCATGCCCCAGCATGCGTGACGTGGCCTCCGCTCACAACACCAGTCTACCCACCAATAGGGCACATACGCCAATTCATTGTCTCAAGAGAACGCTTATTAACAGAGATTAAATTTCAAATTGGTTTTAACTGTTTTTGTGTTTGATACTCTTAAGTCAACACACCGTTTTCGCAATTGAATTTCCAAGCAGTATTTGTTTTCATTGTGAGACCAGATTTTTGTTTTTGACGCCGTGAGCTCAACCAACAACCCATGGGATTTCTGGGTAATGTTTATTGTCGATTTCCGTTGAAAACGAAGTAACACGACACCGACCCTTTGTGCAATACTGCCACTTTTGAACATTAAATTTTGAGATTTTATTAGATGAACCGACATGCTAGATAATAGTTCCTGTGTTTATGTGCCTCAGATAATGAGCTTTAATTTAATGGAGCAGTGATAATCCCTCCAGAGAGAATAGATTTCAAGGTTTAGAGGCAGTATGACCTTCTTTAAACTTAAAAGGAAGGGACGTTTTCAACTATGAAACATATCGTGAACATTTCGACCTCTCTTTACTGCGAATGTATATACCTTTTACCACATCAAACACGTCCATGACGTCTGCCATGAACACCCTTCGCTACGCCAACATGTTTGTCTATATACATCCTTCCCTACGTCCACCACGTCCACAATATACACTATATACATACTTCCCTACGTCAACCATGTCGACAATATACACTATATACATCCTTCCCTACGTCCACCACGTCCACAATATACACTATATACATCCTGCACAACGTCCACCACGTCCACAATATAGATTATATACACCCTTCCCTACGTCCACCACGTCCACAATATAGACTATATACACCCTTCACTACGTCCACAATATAGACTATATACATCCTTCCCTACGTCCACCACGTCCACAATATACACTATATACATCCTTCCCTACGTCCACCACGTCCACAATATACACTATATACATACTTCCCTACGTCCACCACGTCCACAATATAAACTATATACATCCTTCCCTACGTCCACCACGTCCACAATATAAACTATATACATCCTTCCCTACGTCCACCACGTCCACAATATACACTATATACATACTTCCCTGCGTCCACCACGTCCACAATATACACTATATACATACTTCCCTACGTCAACCATGTCGACAATATACACTATATACATCCTTCCCTACGTCCACCACGTCCACAATATACACTATATACATCCTGCACAACGTCCACCACGTCCACAATATAGATTATATACACCCTTCCCTACGTCCACCACGTCCACAATATAGACTATATACACCCTTCACTACGTCCACAATATAGATTATATACATCCTTCCCTACGTCCACCACGTCCACAATATACACTATATACATCCTTCCCTACGTCCACCACGTCCACAATATACACTATATACATACTTCCCTACGTCCACCACGTCCACAATATAAACTATATACATACTTCCCTGCGTCCACCACGTCCACAATATACACTATATACATACTTCCTACGTCAACCATGTCGACAATATACACTATATACATCCTTCCCTACGTCCACCACGTCCACAATATACACTATATACATCCTGCACAACGTCCACCACGTCCACAATATAGATTATATACACCCTTTCCCTACGTCCACCACGTCCACAATATAGACTATATACACCCTTCACTACGTCCACAATATATAGACTATATACATCCTTCCCTACGTCCACCACGTCCACAATATACACTATATACATCCTTCCCTACGTCCACCACGTCCACAATATACACTATATACCACGTCCACATACTTCCCTACGTCCACCACGTCCACAATATAAACTATATACATCCTTCCCTACGTCCACCATGTCCACAATATAGACTATATACATACTTCCCTACGTCCACCACGTCCACAATATAGACTATATACACCTACTTCCCCTACGTCCACAATATAGATTATATACACGTCCACAATATAGACTATATACACCCTTCACTACGTCCACAATATAGACTATATACACCCTTCACTACGTCCACAATATAAACTATATACACCCTTCCCTACGTCCACCACGTCCACAATATACACTATATACATCCTGCACAACGTCCACAATGTCGATTATATACACCCTTCACTACGTCCACAATGTAGACTATATACACCCTTCACTACGTCCACAATATAAACTATATACACCCTTCCCTACGACCACCACGTCCACAATATACACTATATACACCCTTCACTACGTCCACAATATAGACTATATACATCCTTCCCTACGTCCACCACGTCCACAATATACACTATATACATCCTGCACAACGTCCACAATGTCGATTATATACACCCTTCACTACGTCCACAATGTAGACTTTATACACCCTTCACTACGTCCACAATATAAACTATATACACCCTTCACTACGTCCACCACGTCCACAATATACACTATTATATACACCCTTCACTACGTCCACAATATAGACTACATACACCCATCCCTACGTCCACCACGTCCACAATATAGACTATATACATCCTGCACAACGTCCACAATGTCGATTATATACACCCTTCACTACGTCCACAATATACACTATATACATCCTGCACAACGTCCACCACGTCCACAATATAGATTATATACACCCTTCCCTACGTCCACCACGTCCACAATATAGACTATATACACCCTTTCACTACGTCCACACAATATAGACTATATACATCCTTCCCTACGTCCACCACGTCCACAATATACACTATATACATCCTTCCCTACGTCCACCACGTCCACAATATACACTATATACATACTTCCCTACGTCCACCACGTCCACAATATAAACTATATACATCCTTCCCTACGTCCACCACGTCCACAATATACACTATATACATACTTCCCTACGTCCACCACGTCCACAATATAAACTATATACATCCTTCCCTACGTCCACCACGTCCACAATATACACTATATACATACTTCCCTGCGTCCACCACGTCCACAATATACACTATATACATACTTCCCCCTACGTCCACCACGTCCACACAATATAAACTATATACACATACTTCCCTGTGTCCACCACGTCCACAATATACACTATATACATACATTCCCTTACGTCAACCATGTCGACAATATACACTATATACATCCTTCCCTACGTCCACCACGTCCACAATATACACTATATACATCCTGCACAACGTCCACCACGTCCACAATATAGATTATATACACCCTTCCCTACGTCCACCACGTCCACAATATAGACTATATACACCCTTCACTACGTCCACAATATAGACTATATACATCCTTCCCTACGTCCACCACGTCCACAATATACACTATATACATCCTTCCCTACGTCCACCACGTCCACAATATACACTATATACATACTTCCCTACGTCCACCACGTCCACAATATAAACTATATACATCCTTCCCTACGTCCACCACGTCCACAATATACACTATATACATACTTCCTGTGTCCACCACGTCCGTCCATTACATACACACTATATACATACTCCCTACGTCCACCATGTCCACAATATAGACTATATACATACTTCCCTACGTCCACCACGTCCACAATATAGATTATATACACCCTTCCCTACGTCCACCACGTCCACAATATAGACTATATACACCCTTCACTACGTCCACAATATAGACTATATACACCCTTCACTACGTCCACAATATAAACTATATACACCCTTCCCTACGTCCACCACGTCCACAATATACACTATATACATCCTGCACAACGTCCACAATGTCGATTATATACACCCTTCACTACGTCCACAATGTAGACTATATACACCCTTCACTACGTCCACACATATAAACTATATACACCCTTCCCTACGACCACCACGTCCACAATATACACTATATACACCCTCTTCACTACGTCCACAATATAGACTATATACATCCTTCCCTACGTCCACCACGTCCACAATATACACTATATACATCCTGCACAACGTCCACAATGTCGATTATATACACCCTTCACTACGTCCACAATGTAGACTTTATACACCCTTCACTACGTCCACAATATAAACTATATACACCCCTTCACTACGTCCACCACGTCCACACATATACACTATATACACCCTTCACTACGTCCACAATATAGACTACATACACCCATCCCTACGTCCACCACGTCCACAATATAGACTATATACATCCTGCACAACGTCCACAATGTCGATTATATACACCCTTCACTACGTCCACAATGTAGACTATATACACCCTTCACTACGTCCACCACGTCCACAATGTCGATTATATACACCCTTCACTACGTCCACAATGTAGACTATATACACCCTTCACTACGTCCACAATGTCGATTATATACACCCTTCACTACGTCCACAATGTAGACTACATACACCCTTCCCTACGTCCACCACGTCCACAATATACACTATATACATCCTGCACAACGTCCACAATGTCGATTATATACACCCTTCACTACGTCCACAATGTAGACTATATACACCCTTCACTACGTCCACAATATAAACTATATACACCCTTCCCTACGACCACCACGTCCACAATATACACTATATACACCCTTCACTACGTCCACAATATAGACTATATACATCCTTCCCTACGTCCACCACGTCCACAATATACACTATATACATCCTTCCCTACGTCCACCACGTCCACAATATACACTATATACATACTTCCCTACGTCCACCACGTCCACAATATAAACTATATACATCCTTCCCTACGTCCACCACGTCCACAATATACACTATATACATACTTCCCTGCGTCCACCACGTCCACAATATACACTATATACATACTTCCCTACGTCCACCATGTCCACAATATAGACTATATACATACTTCCCTACGTCCACCACGTCCACAATATAGATTATATACACCCTTCCCTACGTCCACCACGTCCACAATATAGACTATATACACCCTTCACTACGTCCACAATATAGACTATATACACCCTTCACTACGTCCACAATATAAACTATATACACCCTTCCCTACGTCCACCACGTCCACAATATACACTATATACATCCTGCACAACGTCCACAATGTCGATTATATACACCCTTCACTACGTCCACAATGTAGACTATATACACCCTTCACTACGTCCACAATATAAACTATATACACCCTTCCCTACGACCACCACGTCCACAATATACACTATATACACCCTTCACTACGTCCACAATATAGACTATATACATCCTTCCCTACGTCCACCACGTCCACAATATACACTATATACATCCTGCACAACGTCCACAATGTCGATTATATACACCCTTCACTACGTCCACAATGTAGACTTTATACACCCTTCACTACGTCCACAATATAAACTATATACACCCTTCACTACGTCCACCACGTCCACAATATACACTATATACACCCTTCACTACGTCCACAATATAGACTACATACACCCATCCCTACGTCCACCACGTCCACAATATAGACTATATACATCCTGCACAACGTCCACAATGTCGATTATATACACCCTTCACTACGTCCACAATGTAGACTATATACACCCTTCACTACGTCCACCACGTCCACAATGTCGATTATATACACCCTTCACTACGTCCACAATGTAGACTATATACACCCTTCACTACGTCCACAATGTCGATTATATACACCCTTCACTACGTCCACAATGTAGACTACATACACCCTTCCCTACGTCCACCACGTCCACAATATACACTATATACATCCTGCACAACGTCCACAATGTCGATTATATACACCCTTCACTACGTCCACAATGTAGACTATATACACCCTTCACTACGTCCACAATATAAACTATATACACCCTTCCCTACGACCACCACGTCCACAATATACACTATATACACCCTTCACTACGTCCACAATAAAGACTACATACACCCTTCCCTACGTCCACCACGTCCACAATATACACTATATACATCCTGCACAACGTCCACAATGTCGATTATATACACCCCTTCACTACGTCCACAATGTAGACTTTTTATACACCCTTCACTACGTCCACAATATAAACTATATACACCCTTCCCTACGACCACCACGTCCACAATATACACTATATACACCCTTCACTACGTCCACAATATAGACTATATACATCCTTCCCTACGTCCACCACGTCCACAATATACACTATATACATCCTGCACAACGTCCACAATGTCGATTATATACACCCTTCACTACGTCCACAATGTAGACTTTATACACCCTTCACTACGTCCACAATATAAACTATATACACCCTTCACTACGTCCACAATATAAACTATATACACCCTTCCCTACGACCACCACGTCCACAATATACACTATATACACCCTTCACTACGTCCACAATATAGACCACATACACCCATCCCTACGTCCACCACGTCCACAATATAGACTATATACACCCTTCACTACGTCCACAATATACACTATATACACCCTTCCCTACGTCCACCACCTCCACAATATAGACTATATACATCCTGCACAACGTCCACAATGTCGATTATATACACCCTTCACTACGTCCACAATGTAGACTATATATACACCCTTCACTACGTCCACAATGTAGACTATATACACCCTTCCCTAAGTCCACCACGTCCACAATATAGACTATATATGCACCCTTCACTACGTCCACAATGTAGACTATATATTCAACCTTTACCACGTCCACATTATAGACTATATACACACCCTTCACTACGTCAACAATGTAGACTATATATTCAACCTTCACCACGTCCACAATATAGACTATATATACACCCTTCACCACGTCCACAATGTAGACTATATACACACCCTTCACTACGTCCATAATGTAGACTATATATACACCTTTCACTACGTCCTCAATGTAGACTATATATACACCCTTCACCACCTCCACAGTATAGAGTATATATGCACCCTTCACCACGTCCACAATGTAGAGTAGGTACACCCTTCACCACGTCCACAATGTAGACTATATATTCACCCTTCACCATGTCCACAGTGTAGAGTATATACACCCTTCACTACTTCCACAATGTAGAATATATACACCCTTCACCACGTCCACAATGTAGACTATATACACCCTTCACTACGTCCACAATGTGGGCTATATACACCCTTCACTACGTCCACAATGTAGACTATATATACACCCTTCACCACCTCCAAAGTGTAGAGTATGTATACACCCTTCACTACGTCCAAAATGTAGAGTATATACACCCTTCACTACGTCCACAATGTAGGCTATATATTCATCCTTCACCACGTCCACAGTTTAGAGTATTTACACACTTCACTACTTTCACAATGTAGAATATATACACCCTTCACCACGTCCACAATGTAGACTATATACACCCTTCACCACGTCCACTGCTTAGAGTATATACACTCTTCACTACGTCCACAATGTAGACTATATATACACCCTTCACTACGTCCACAATGTAGACCATATATATACACCCTTCACTACGTCCACAGTGTAGAGTATATACCCCCATCGCCACGTCTACAATGTAGACTATATATACACCCTTCACCACGTCCACAATGTAGAGTATATACACCCTTCACCTCGTCCACAGTGTAGAGTATATACACACTTCACCACGTCCACAATGTACACTATATATACACCCTTCACCACGTCCACAGTGTAGAGTATATACACCCTTCACTACGTCCACAATGTAGACTATAAACACCCTTCACTATGTCCACAGTGTAGAATATATACACTGTTCACCACGTCCACAATGTAGACTATATATACACCCTTCACCACGTCCTCAATGTAGAGTATATACACCCTTCACTACGTCCACAATATAAACTATATACACCCTTCACCACGTCCACTGCGTAGAGTATATACACCCTTCACCACGTCCACTGCGTAGAGTATATACACATTTCACTACGTCCACAATGTCGATTATATACACCCTTCACTACGTCCACAATGTAGACTATATACACCCTTCACCACGTCCACAGTGTAGAGTATATACACACCCTTCACCACGTCCACTGCGTAGAGTGTATACACCCTTCACCTGTTGCTGTGGTATACAACTTGTATCACATTATTACTCTACCTTGTGTTCTATATTTGTTCAGCACGAAGGAGGATATATCCTGTTGCTGTTCTATACACCTGGTATCACATTATTACTCTACTTCGTGTAGACGAAGTAGTTACTAACTGCATACCACTATAAGAGCCGGAATTTAGCGAAGCACTATATTAATTACTAACACATTCGGCGTACATGGGGACAGTACGGTTCCACTTAGATATAACTGTCAAGTGCTCTACCGTCCAGTATGTTTCTTGCACTTATGATAATGATCTGTAAATTTATTTATAATGATGGAGTTAGTGATGATGCTTGGTGGAGTGCAGCTATATCAGTGCATTGAGCAGGACAATATTAACATTGCTACTGGGAATAGTTGCTCGTTATGTCAAGTTCATTCCCAAAATGTATTGACAACACCTGGTGGGGTGTCGATGTTCAGCTTTCTGGACGATGACTCGTTACTGAAGACACCGGGGTTGTTCAGCAACAGCAGCGGCGGCGGCGGCAGTCAACCGCTGGACGTGGGTCACATTAGGACCTCGTCAACATGGCGCAATTCCAAATACTTTTCCTCCAAATTGCTTTCTCGAACTTCTTGTCTGTACAAATGGGTAAAAAGTAATTTTTACGTGATTTGGCGATAGTTTAATGCCCCATATCTTGTGAAATACTATGTCGCTAATTGCCACAAGGCGCCTGTAGTCTTGTCTAAGTGGAATCATTTAATCAAACATGTCGTTAGAGAGTAGCTATTACAACGCGGAGGTGACCAACACGCAATGCTACATGTGCGGTGAAGCTTTCTTTAAGCCTCATCCATCAGGGTATCTAGGACGGATGGCAGGCAACAGATTCCCCCACTCCGTGCCTGGAGATCAGACTATACCGTCACTCCTCGGCATACCATTGTCCAGTGTCCATTACTGTGGTGAAACTATAACAAAACATATTGTGTAGATTCGGTGCATCGTTTACGAGACCACGTTTCATGTGTTATATTTAACATACAATCTCCACAATGACATGCATCTTTGGGCGTAAAAAAGGCTGAAACAAGCGCAATAAGGAAATCCCATCACGATGGTAAGCCATGACCTGAAAACCATAAGTAGTCCCAGTTATACGTTCGTTGTCTGGTAACAGCTGTGCAACCGGATTTACTGTGTGGTATTTAGGGCCATTGCTCACTGCAGTGAACATTGGATTTCATCAGTAAAATCTTAAAACAAATTATAAGTTTCCAGTACTGGAAAATAATTTAATTTCTTTCTATTAGATAGGGTTGAGGATGTACAAGAGGAAGGACTAAAGATCGTGACGGGCGACAAATTAAACTCAAGAACTAGTGACTCTACATAGGACGGGCGAGGGTTCAACTATGGGATACACTGGTGGTTGGAGCAATAGATAAGTTGAAACAAAGGTTGGATGGGAGTTATACAAAAGGAAGGAGCAGAGCTTTACAATCAAGGGTTTAAACTAAAGGAAGTCTCTTGACGTTGTATAAAACTACCTTTTTGAGCATTTACTGCGGAGGTTACTTCAGACTAAAAAAGTGATGGACTGAAATTGATCTAAGGGACAATAGGGCTTCATGTGGACACAAGCTCATAGTTGTATTAGCAGTAATGTTGCATCAAGGCTCCAGAACTGAAACTTCCCTCCATAAGATCTAAGAAAAAGGAAGTATTCTAAGTTTTACTTGAGGGAGGTGAGACACGTGTGGCTATGACCCCAGTGTTATAAAGTGTGTGTGTGTGTGTGTGTGTGTGTGTGTGTGTGTGTGTGTGTGTGTGTGTGTGTGTGTGTGTGTGTGTGTGTGAATGTGTTGTTGTGACGTGTGGGTGTGTGTTGAATGTGTTGTGACATGTGTGTGTTAGTGTTAATGTGTTGAATGTATTGATGTGATACGTGGTTAGGTGTTGAATGTGTTGCTGTGATATGTGGTTCTGTGTTGAATGTGTTGTTGTGACGTCTGTGTGTGTGTTGAATGTGTTGTGACGTGTGTGTTAGTGTTAATGTGTTGAATGTGTTGTTGTGACATGTAGGTGTGTGTTGAATGTGTTGTTGTGACATGTGGGTGGGTGTTGAGTGTGTTGTGATATGTGGTTCTGTGTTGAATGTGTTGTTGTGACATGTGGAGGTGTGTTGAATGTGTTGTTGTGACGTCTGTGTGTGTGTGTGTGTGTGTGTGTAGAATGTGTTGTGGCATGTGTGTGTTAGTGTTAATGTGTTGAATGTGTTGTTGTGACATGTAGGGTGTGTTGAATGTGTTGCTGTGATATGTGGTTCTGTGTTGAATGTGTTGTTGTGACGTCTGTGTGTGTGTTGAATGTGTTGTGACGTGTGTGTTAGTGTTAATGTGTTGAATGTGTTGTTGTGACATGTGGGGTGTGTTGAATGTGTTGCTGTGATATGTGGTTCTGTGTTGAATGTGTTGCTGTGACGTCTGGGGATGTGTGTTGAATGTGTTATGACATGTGTGTGTGAGTGTTGAATGTGTTGTTGTAACATGTGGGTGGGTGTTGAGTGTGTTGTGATATGTGGTTCTGTGTTGAATGTGTTGTTGTGACGTCTGGGGATGTGTGTTGAATGTGTTGTTGTGACATGTAGGTGAGTGTTGAATGTGTTGTTGTAACATGTGGGTGGGTGTTGAGTGTGTTGTGATATGTGGTTCTGTGTTGAATGTGTTGTTGTGACATGTGGAGGTGTGTTGAATGTGTTGTTGTGACATGTGTGTGTTAGTGTTAATGTTCTGAATGTGCTGTTGTGATATGTGGTTCTGTGTTGAATGTGTTGTTGTGATATGTGGTTCTGTGTTGAATGTGTTGTTGTTATATGTGTGTGTTAGTGTTAATGTGTTGAATGTGTTGTTGTGACATGTGGGGTGTGTTGAATGTGTTGCTGTGATATGTGGTTCTGTGTTGAATGTGTTGTTGTGACGTCTGGGGATGTGTGTTGAATGTGTTATGACATGTGTGTGTGAGTGTTAATGTGTTGAATGTGTTGTTGTGACATGTGGGTGGGTGTTGAGTGTGTTGTAATATGTGGTTCTGTGTTGAATGTGTTGTTGTGACATGTGGAGGTGTGTTGAATGTGTTGTTGTGACATGTGTGTGTTAGTGTTAATGTGCTGAATGTGTTGTTGTGACATGTGGGTGGGTGTTGAGTGTGTTGTGATATGTGGTTCTGTGTTGAATGTGTTGTTGTGATATGTGGGTGGGTGTTGAATGTGTTGTTGTGACATGTGTGTGTTAGTGTTAATGTGTTGAATGTGTTGTTGTGACATGTGGGTGGGTGTTGAGTGTGTTGTGATATGTGGTTCTGTGTTGAATGTGTTGTTGTGACATGTGTGTGTTAGTGTTAATGTGTTGAATGTGTTGTTGTGACATGTGGGTGGGTGTTGAATGTGTTGTTGTGACATGTGTGTGTGAGTATTAATGTGCTGTTGTGATATGTGGTTCTGTGTTGAATATGTTGTTGTGACATGTGTGTGTGAGTGTTAATGTGCTGTTGTGATATGTGGTTCTGTGTTGAATATGTTGTTGTGATATGTGTGTGGGTGTTGAGTGTGTTGTGATATGTGGTTCTGTGTTGAATGTGTTGTTGTGACATGTGGGTGGGTGTTGAATGTGTTGTGACATGTGGAGGTGTGTTGAATGTGTTGTTGTGACATGTGGGTGGGTGTTGAATGTGTTGTGATATGTGGTTCTATGTTGAATGTGTTGTTGTGACATGTGGGGGTGTGTTGAATGTGTTGTTGTGACATGTGTGTGTTAGTGTTAATGTGCTGAATGTGCTGTGATGATATGTGGTTCTGTGTTGAATGTGTTGTTGTGATATGTGGGTGGGTGTTGAGTGTGTTGTGATATGTGGTTCTGTGTTGAATGTGTTGTTGTGACATGTGGGTGGGTGTTGAATGTGTTGTGATATGTGGTTCTGTGTTGAATGTGTTGTTGTGACATGTGGGGTGTGTTGAATGTGTTGTTGTGACATGTGGGTGGGTGTTGAATGTGTTGTGATATGTGGTTCTATGTTGAATGTGTTGTGACATGTGGGGGTGTGTTGAATGTGTTGTGATATGTGTGGGGTGTTGAATGTATTTTGATATGTGGTTCTGTGTTGAATGTGTTGTTGTGACATAGGGAGAAGTGTTGAATGTGTGGTTGTGTGATTGTTGTTTTGTTGTGACATGTGGGTGTGTGACTGTTGATATGTTCAATGTTTTGTGATATGTTGGGGGGTGTGTTAATATGTTGGTGTGGCATGTGGAGGTGTGTTGAATGTGTTGTTGTGACGTGTGGGTGTGTGACTGTTGATATGTTCAATGTTTTGTGATATGTTTGGGGGGTGTTGAATGTGTTGTTGTGACATGTTGGTTGTGTTGAATGTGTTGCTGTGATATGTGGTTCTGTGTTGAATGTGTTGTTGTGACGTCTGGGGATGTGTGTTGAATGTGTTATGACATGTGTGTGTGTGAGTGTTAATGTGTTGAATGTGTTGTTGAGACATGTAGGTGTGTGTTGAATGTGTTGTTGTGACATGTGGGTGGGTGTTGAATGTGTTGTGATATGTGGTTTTATGTTGAATGTGTTGTTGTGACATGGGGGTGTTGTTGAATGTGTTGTTGTGACATGTGTGTGTTAGTGTTAATGTGTTGAATGTGCTGTCGTGATATGTGGTTCTGTGTTGAATGTGTTGTTGTGATATGTGGGTGGGTGTTGAGTGTGTTGTGATATGTGGTTCTGTGTTGAATGTGTTGTTGTGACATGTGGGGGGTGTTGAATGTGTTGTGGCATGTGTGTGTGAGTGTTAATGTGTTGAATGTGTTGTTGTGATATGTGGTTCTGTGTTGAATGTGTTGTTGTGACATGTTGATGGGTGTAAAATGTGTTGTGATATGTGGTTCTGTGTTGATTGTGTTGTTGTGACATGGGGTGGTGGTGTTGAATGTGTTGTTGTGACACGTGTGTGTTAGTGTTAATGTGTTGAATGTGTTGTTGTGACACGTGTGTGTTAGTGTTAATGTGTTGAATGTGTTGTGATATGTGGTTCTGTGTTGAATGTGTTGTTGTGATATGTGGAGGTGTGTTGAATGTGTGGTTGTGTGATTGTGTTGTTGTGACATGTGGGTGTGTGACTGTTGATATGTTCAATGTTTTGTGATATGTTGGGGGGTGTTAAATATGTTGGTGTGGCATGTGGAGGTGTGTTGAATGTGTTGTTGTGACGTGTGGGTGTGTGACTGTTGATATGTTCAATGTTTTGTGATATGTTTAGAAGTGTTAGATGTGTTGTTGTGACATGTTGGTTGTGTTGAATGTGTTGCTGTGATATGGGGTTCTGTGTTGAATGTGTTGTTGTGACATCTAGGTGATGTGTGTTAGAATATGTGTTATGACATGTTGTGTGTGAGTATTAATGTATGTTGAATGTGTTGTTTGTTAGAGACATGTAGAGTGTGTGTTGAATGTGTTGTTGTGACATGTGGGTGGGTGTTAATGTGTTTGTGATATGTGGTTTTATATTGAATGTGTTGTTGTGACATGTAGTGTTGTTGATTGATGTGTTGTTGTGACATGTGTGTGTTAGTGTTAATAAGTGTTAAAATATGCTGTCGTGATATGTGGTTCTATGTTTAGATGTATTGTTGTGATATGTGGGTGGAGTGTGAATGTGTGTTGTGATATGTGGTTCTGTGTTAGATATGTTGTTGTGACATGTGGAAGTGTTGATGTGTTGTAGCATATGTGTGGTTGTGTATGAATGTGTTGAATGTGTTGTTGTGATATGTGGTTCTATGTTAGATGTGTTGTTGTGACATGTTGATATAGGTAAAATGTGTTGTGATATGTGGTTCTGTGTTGATTGTATTGTTGTGACATGTAGGTGTATAGTGGTGTTGAATGTGTTGTTGTGACACGTGTGTGTTAGTATTAATATGTTGAATGTGTTGTTGTGACACGTGTGTGTTAGTGTTAATGTGTTGAATGTGTTGCGATATGTGGTTCTGTGTTGAATATGTTAATGTTGTGATATATGGAGAGTGTGTTGAATGTGTTGTTTATGACATGTAGGTGTGTGTTATGAATGTGTTATGATATGTTGAAGTGTTGAATGTGTTGTGTGTTGTGATATATGGTTCTGTGTTAGATGTGTTGTTGTGACATGTGGACGTGTGTTGAATGATGTTAAAGTGTGACATGTGAATGTGTTAGATATGTTTATGATATGTTAGAAGTGTTGAATGTATTTTGTGATATAGTTCTGTATGTTGAATGTGTTGTTGTGACATGTAGAGTGTGTTGAATGTGTTGTTGTGATATGTTTGAGTAGGTGTTGAATGTGTTGTGATATGTGGTTCTGTGTTGATTGTGTTGTTGTGACATGTGGTGAGTGAGTGTGTTGAATGTGTTGTTGTGACACGTGTGTAGTGTTAATTTGTTGAATATGTTGTTGTGACATGTGTGTGTTATGTGTTAATGTGTTGAATGTGTTTGCGATATATGGTTCTGTGTTGAATATGTTGTTGTGATATGTGGAGGGTGTGTGTAGAAATGTTATTTATGTGACATGTAAAGTGTATTGAATATGTTGTGATATGTAGAAGTGTTGAATGTGTTGTGATATATGGTTCTATATATGTTATTGTTTGTTCTGTGTTAGATATGTTGTTGACATGTGACATGTAGATGGTGGTGGTGTAGATATGTGTTATTATTGACATGTTGTGATATAATAGTTCTGTGTTGAATGTGTTTATGAAGATAGGTTGAGTATGTGACATGTGAATGTGTAGTGTATATATTTATATGTGGGTATGTGTGTTGATATGTTTCAATGTTTTGATATATTTAGAAATTGTTAGTATGTTGGTGTATATGTGAAGTATGTTAGATATTGTTGTTGTGACATTATGACTGTGTTAGATATGTGTTGTGATATATGTTGGGTGTTAGATATGTTGTGATGATATGTATTGTGTGTTAGAAGATGTTGTTGTGACATTGTTTTTGTGTTAATTACATGTTATGTTGGGTCGGTGTTTTATGTGTTGATGTGTTGGGTGGGTGTTGTTATGTGTTGGTGTGACGAGTGGGTGTGACTGTTGATTGTTGAATATATTGTGTTCTATGTTTGAATGTGTTGATTTGTTGTGACATGTTAGATTATGTAGAGATGTGTGTTAGATATGGTAGAGTGGGTGGGGGCTTTGTTTCATCAATATGTATTATTTGTGACATGTGTTGGTGTGTGACTGTTGAATGTGTTGAGATATGACATGTGATGTGAAGGTGTTAATGTGTTGAATGTGTTGGTGTGACATGTGTGAAGTGTTAATGTGTGAATGTGTTGTTGTTGTGAAATGTGTGGTGTGTGTTAATATGTTGAATGTATTGGTGTGACATGTGTGTGAGTGTTAATTTGTTGAATGTGTGTGAAATGTGCTGTAATGTGTGTGTGAGTGTTAATGTGTTGAATGTGTGATGTGTGTGGTTTGATGTGGTGTTTTCGTGTAATATATTGTGACATGTTGTGATATGTTGGTGTCAGTGTGAGTGTGTGGTATTTTGGTGTTTTTTATGACATGGAGGTGTTAATATTTGTTGGTGCATGACATTATGTTGTGAATGACTGTTGTTGTTGTATTCAATGTATTGTGATTTGTGCTATAAGTAGTGTTGTAATGTTATTTAGTATGACATGACATTTGTATGTTGAATGTATTTGTTGTATTAATGTAAAGCTAGGTAGTGTGATTAGAGATAATGTGTAAAGCTTCACATGGTGTGTTATTGGAGGTGTGTGTTGAATATATTGGTGTGTTGTTAATATGTGTTGAAGTGTGTGTTGTGTTGTGACATATGTGTGAGTTTGTGTGTTGTGAGATATGTTAGGTGTGATGTGTGTGAGTGTTAGATTGTGTTGTGTGCCAGTGGTGTGTTGTGAGATAATGTGCTAGTAGTGTGTGTTTATTACTATATGTTGAATGTGTTGAGTGTGACGTGTGTGTGAAGTATTAATGTGTTGTTAAATATGTTAGGTGTGACATATGTGTGTGTGTGTGTTAGATGTGTTGAATGTGTTATAGTTGTGAAATGTGGGTGGGTGTTAATTTGTTGTGAGATGTGTGGTGCTTGACAGTGTGTGTGTTGTATAGATGTGTGTAATGCTATTATGTGTTGTGAGATGTGTGTAAGCTAGTGTGGAATGTGTGAGATGTGTGTGTGATATGAGTGGTGTGTTGAAAGATGTTTTCGTGACATGTGAGTGTTAATATTTTTGAAGCTAATCGTGACAATGTGAGATGTGTGAAGCTAAGGTGTTGTTGTCATATGTGGGTGTGTATGTAAGTGTAATCTAGTGTTGTGAGACTGTGTAAGGTAGTGGGGTGTGTTGAGATGTGTATCAGCTTGTGGTGTGTTGTGAGATGTGTGTTGAGCTAGTGGTGTGTTGTGAGATGTGTTATCAGCTAGTGGTGTGTGTGTGTGTAGTAGTGAGTTGAGATAGTGTGTGTGTAGCTAGTGAGTGTGTTGTGAGATGTGTTGTGAGTGTTGTAGTGTGTAAGCTAGTGGTGTGTTGTGAGAGATGTGTGTAAGCTAGTGTGTGTGTTGTGAGATGTGTGTAAGCTAGTAGTGGTGTATTATTGTGAGATGTGTGTGTAAGCTAGTGGTGTGTTGTGAGATGTGTATAAACTGCTAGTGGTGTGTTGTGAGATGTGTGTAAGCTAGTGGTGTGTTGTGACATTATTAAGTACTAGTGGTGGTGTGAGATGTGTGTAAGCTAGTGGTGTGTGTGTTGAGGATGTGTGTAAGCTAGTGGTGTGTTGTTGTGATGTGTGTGAAGCTGGTGGTGTGTTGTGACATGTGTATGTGTGTGTTGTGAGATGTGTGTAAGCTAGTGGTGTGTTGTGAGATGTGTGTAAAGCTAGTGGTGTGTTGTTGGATGTGTTTTAGAAGCCAGTGGTGGTGAGTTGTGAGATGTGTGAGTGCTAGTGGTGTGTTGTGAGATGTGTGTGCAAGCTAGTGGTGGAGTTGTGACATGTGTGTAAGACTAGTGATGTGTTGTGAGATGTGCTAGTGGTGTGGCTGGGATGTATGATGTCAGCTAGTGCTGTGTTGTGGGATGTGTGAAGTGGTGTTTTGCCAAGGATGTGTATCATGTGAGTGGTGTAATATGGGATGTGTAGAAGCTGAGTGGGTCTGTCGTGACATGTGTATAGAGCTAGTGGGTGTGTGGCTAAGATGTATGTCAGCTAGTGATGGTGTGTTGTCAGATGTGTGTAAGCTAGTGGTGAGTTGTGAGATGTGTGTAATCTAGTGGTGTGAGACATTGAGATGTAAGGAAGCTAGTGGGGTGTTGTGAATGTGTATAAGCTGAGTGGTGTGTTGTGAGATGTGTGTGAACTAGTGGTGTGTTTGTGAGATGTGTATAAGCTAGTGGTGAGTTGTGAGATGTGTGTGAACCCTAGTGGTGTGTTGTGAGATGTGTGTGAACTAGTGGTGTTTTGCGAGATGTGTAGTAAGCCTAGTGGTGTGTTGTGAGATGTGTTAGAAAAGCTAGTGGTGTAGGTAGTGAGGTTTTGTGAGAATTGTGTATCAGCTTGTGGTGTGTTGTGAGATGTGTATAGCTAGTGGTGTGTTGTGAGATGTGTGTCAGCTTGTGGTGTGTTGTGAGATGTGTGTAAGCTAGTGGTGTGTTGTGAATTGTGTGTGAACCAGAGGTGTGTTGTGAGATATGTGTAAGCTAGTGATGTGTTGTTAGATGTGTTTAAGCCAGTGGTGAGTTGTGAGATGTGTGTGTACTAGTGGTGTGTTGTGAGATGTGTGTAAGCTAGTGGTGAGTTGTTATATGTATGTGAACTAGTGATGTGTTGTGAGATGTGTGTAAGCTAGTGGTGTGTTGTGAGATGTGTGTAAGCTAGTGGTGTGTTGTGAGATGTATGTCAGCTAGTGGTGTGTTGTGAGATGTGTGTAAGCTAGTGGTGTGTTGTGAGATGTGTGTAAGCTAGTGTTGTGTATTGTGAGATGTGTGTAAGCTAGTGGTGTGTTGTGAGATGTGTATAAGCTAGTGGTGTGTTGTGAGATGTGTGTGAACTAGTGGTGTGTTGTGAGATGTGTATAAGCTAGTGGTGAGTTGTGAGATGTGTGTGAACTAGTGGTGTGTTGTGAGATGTGTGTGAACTATGGTGTGTTGTGAGATGTGTGTTGCGGTGTGCTGTGAGATGTGTGAACTAGTGGTGTTGTGAGATGCGCCAGAAATGATAGTGGTGTGTTGTGAGATGCTAAGTGGTGAGTTGTGAGATGTGTGTGTGAACTAGTGGTGTGTTGTGAGATGTGTGTGAACTAGTGGTGTTTTGCGAGATGTGTGTAAGCTAGTGGTGTGTTGTGAGATGTGTTAAGCTAGTGGTGTGTTGTGAGATGTGTGTGAACTAGGGGTGTGTTGTGAGATGTGTGTAAGCTAGTGGTGAGTTGTGAGATGTGTGTAAGCTAGTGGTGAGTTGTGAGATGTGTGTGAACTAGGGGTGTGTTGTGAGATGTGTGTAAGCTAGTGGTGAGTTGTGAGATGTGTGTGAACTAGTGGTGTGTTGTGAGATGTGGGTAAGCTAGTGGTGTGTTGTGAGATGTGTTTAAGCTAGTGGTGTGTTGTGAGATGTGTGTAAGCTAGTGTTGTGTTGTGAGATGTGTGTAAGCTAGTGGTGTGTTGTGAGATGTGTATAAGCTAGTGGTGTATTGTGAGATGTGTGTAAGCTAGTGTTGTGTTGTGAGATGTGTATAAGCTAGTGGTGTATTGTGAGATGTGTGTAAGCTAGTGTTGTGGTGTGAGATGTGTGTAAGCTAGTGGTGTGTTGTGAGATGTGTGTAAGCTAGTGGTGTGTTGTGACATGTGTGTAAGCTAGTATTGTGTTGTGACATGTGTGTAAGCTAGTGGTGTGTTGTGAGATGTGTGTAAGCTAGTGGTGTGTTGTGAGATGTGTGTAAAGTAGTGGTGTGTTGTGACATGTGTGTAAGCTAGTGGTGTGTTGTGACATGTGTGCATACCAGTGGTGTGTTTTGAGATTTATTGCAAGCTTGTGTTGCTTTGTTGGATGTGTGTGAATATTAGCCACCAGGAGTGTTTGCAATTAGATGGACATTTTTGTTAGAGATATGTTTTTGTCTTCGCCTTTGTTCATGTATATATCTACTCCATACTCCAATAGTATGATAATTTACAATCGTCTGAAAATTGTACGTTCTGGTTTGTGGAGGTGCTAACACTTTCAGATACTGCATAAAACATTATCAAGTCAAATGTTCATCACCAAACACTCACGCCGAATCCCATCTCCCGCTGAAAGCCGATACAGCACTGTTCGGATCAACATACACAATGCCATCAGTTTACAGCGTGTTTCCACCAGACCATTATTCTTTTGCAGAATGCACAATTCATTGGGTTATCTATGAAAGAGTCTCATTCTAACCTATTGCTCAGGGAAATGTTATATTCAGCTAAGCTTTCAGTTGTTCGAGTCGCCTATAATTTAATATTAACCGATAGTTATTTTTTCACCATCAGACTCTGAGAGATTTGTAAGCATTTAATCCTGTCTGGTGTGGAGGATGGGCTCGTGGCCACGTGAGACCAGGCTGTCCGTGGTATCAGCTATGGGTTATTATTGTAATTGGAGATGAGAGTTTAGTGCTGCTACATTACTTCCCAGACTGGGGCGGATTTAGATAGATGCAATTCCCAGTGTTTCAGTGAATGAATGGGAGATAGTTGTTGAGATAGCCAGGGCTCATCTGTCCGCTTGCTAGAACTGGCTTCACTGGATGTATAATTCACTCTACACGTAACATGGATCAACAGTGAGCGTGCCAGGTGTAATTAACATGACTGTCTAAATCATTCTAGGCCAAACTGCAGTACGTCATCAGCTGTTTATTTGATTTTGAAAACGTAACTGAGCGATCCGGTATGTTACGCACATTCGGTGGCGATGTGTGATTACAGAAGAACCATTATGTTAATTTACCCAGAAAATTCATCATTATCATATTTGAACAGAATCAGTTAAGTCTTGTCCGACTGGGAAAAGAGACTTTGAGATCGAATGTGCCCAATTAAAGTATCACGCGTGAACTCCTCTCTTGGATGTGTGTCTTGTCATTGTAGCTTTGTGAGGTATATAGAAAGAAAATAGAATGGAGAGAGTTCGTGGAGAATATGTCGATCTAACACTGTTACCTTAAAGCAAGGATGACAGAGTGAGTCGCGTGCTGCCCGTGCACGACGTGTTGCGTCCTCCCCAATAACAGTCTAAACCATGCTGCATTGATTCACTTCCGGAATTGCCTCTCTGTAGGGATCACCTTTAATAAATCTGGGTCTGAGGCGGAAACAGTGCACGCAGAAAACATGCTTCTTCATCCATTGCTTCGTTCTCATGCGACACTTTATGTGTGTTCTGGCGACCAAATCGCCTTTGAATTGCACAATATCAAAGCAACAATTAAGATGAGCGCGGCCTACCTGCCAGGGGTAGTAATTTATCTGATTTGATTAGCGATTTCCTCTTTGATCTCCCGTTATGCCTTGTGATTAGAGCCAATGCATTTGTTTTACTGTCACTTTTAACAAACCTCTTATTCTGAGATTCCCGTGTTATCAACGCGTTCCTACACTCACAAAGGCTTCTTTCCAGACTTGACGTGTTAGGTTTGTGTGATCATTTGGTGGCGTGAGAAATCGTTACAGGTCAGAATTAGGGCTGGGGATGCCCTGTAAAGTCTTGAAGATGGAATCGCAGACCCTTCGTTGGTCCCGTGTCGGTGAATATCCTCCATAGACAGTGTACAGAAACCCCCTTAAAACATTCACTTTACAAGCCTCGCCGTATTTGACCACTGCCATGATTGTTTGACATGGAACGATTCAATAGCAATGTGTACTCTAGCTGCTAATGTCAGTCTCGTCGACGGAGGAGGCCCAGTTGACATTCCAGCAGACTGACTGACATCTGTACTTATATCTTTCTAAGGAACGTGCCCTTTAAACTGAGTCAGGTTATCCGGCAACGAGTTGAATGCTACGTCACGTGCACCAGGCATGGCAGTGCCTGATTGTCCTGTGTCTTGCTTTCCGTGTCACTAACTTCTAAAGTTAAAAACAGAAATCAAAGGTCAATGTGGACAATATTTTTTGAAGACAGGTTGCCCAAGTCAATGTTTTATTTCGAATAACTTCTCTTTATTCAGGACATGTGTAAGCCGATGATTGGACAATTAACCTTCCTTACATTGCCGCCTGTACTGACCCCCAGAGACGCACATTAAGGCTGTGCATGTTCAATAAAGACAAGACGCTAGCGAGAGCCGCAGTCGTAAGAAACAATCTGAAGGCATCGTCGTCGGAGACCAATTTACGTTAACACAATTTTCTACTCGTCGTCTTGGCATCGAACATACGCTTGGGTCAGAGTGACCTAACCAAACAAGAATATTAAGTCGATTTCCTCGAGGGAATACGTGGTTGACCGGTATAGTAAAATAGATATGGTATCACTGGTATAGTAAAATAGATATGGTATCACTGGTATAGTAAAATAGATATGGTATCACTGGTAAAGTAAAATAGATATGGTATCACTGGTAAAGTAAAATAGATATGGTATCATTGGTATAGTAAAATAGATGTGGTATCACTGGTATAGTAAAATAGATGTGGTATCACTGGTATAGTAAAATAGATGTGGTATCACTGGTATAGTAAAATAGATGTGGTATCACTGGTATAGTAAAATAGATATGGTATCACTGGTATAGTAAAATAGATATGGTATCACTGGTATAGTAAAATAGATATGGTATCACTGGTATAGTAAAATAGATGTGGTATCACTGGTATAGTAAAATAGATGTGGTATCACTGGTATAGTAAAATAGATATGGTATCACTGGTATAGTAAAATAGATCTGGTATCACTGGTATAGTAAAATAGATGTGGTATCACTGGTATAGTAAAATAGATGTGGTATCACTGGTATAGTAAAATAGATGTGGTATCACTGGTATAGTAAAATAGATATGGTATCACTGGTATAGTAAAATAGATATGGTATCACTGGTACAGTAAAATAGATATGGTATCACTGGTATAGTAAAATAGATGTGGTATCACTGGTATAGTAAAATAGATGTGGTATCACTGGTATAGTACAGAAGCAGGATAACACACACCAGTACAATGGACAGATTGGGATTCATAATGGGTATGAAGAGTGGGGAATTTTAAAACAAGGATCCACCTACTGGGTAGACAGGCTTACATTCATTGGTGTAGAGTGAGTGAGTGAGTTTAGTTTTACGCTGCACTCAGCAATATTCCAGCTATATGGCGGCAGTCTGTAAATAATCGAGTCTGGACCAGACAATCCAGTGATCAACATCATGAGCATCGACCTGCGCATTTGGGAACCGATGACATGTGTCAACCAAGCGAGCGAGCCTGACCACCCGATCCCGTTAGTCGCCTCTTACGACAAGCATGGGTTACTGAAGGTTCATTCTAACCCGGATCTTCACGAGTATTGGTGTAGAAGATACACAGTTGTTGTTGGAACACTTAGTGTCATCGCTGATGATCAGGAATCCATTCATAGGTAGATAGGATGTTTTGGCGGAGAATGAAAACCGGTTATTTCCTTGTATATACTTGAACTTGGTCCTTGTTTCTGTTTCATCAGAGGGTCATTAGCATATAACGAGTTAGCCCTCTCCCTCCACAGAGTTGTAAAGTATAAATTTGTTGAACGTGGTACGTTTTTATCCAAACTTGACATAAACAATGTGTCCATCAGTATACATGACAGACAGCAGTTGACGTGTCTAGAGCACTACAGTACAGCATGCAGGCTAGGAATCACCGGTATACTGGAAGAGACACAATAGGCTTGACATTATATAACGCGAAGTTCCCATTGTAGCAGATTCACCAGCATAACAGGCAAACTTCCCCGGGGTAGTAAAGTAGAAACAATATAGTTTACAAGAGGGTTTTACCAAACATAGTTGGTTGACTGTTATAGTATGGAGACTATTGGGCAAGGACCCAAATAATGCTTCCCACGAGAATCCTGGCTTTCAGCAGACCAGGGACATAGTTTAGTTAAAGCATTCACTTAACCATTCGGTTAACATACGGTCAAATCATAGAATTAATATAAAGACCAGACGTTGTAACTTTGGGCCTTCCTAGGGCTATTCAGTTCAAAAGTCGTTTGCCACATTCCATTTTGTAATTCTGTCTAACATCGCTGTGAAACTCGAGAACTCTCTGGCATAAAAATATCGTATACAATTTGACAACATTCTGAATCTTTCTTACGCAGTGCATCGTGTGCTAGTCTGATCACTGTTCATTAGATATGGTAAAAATGGCATGTTTGACGTCTCCCGTGGCCAGATAATCACCCAGTGCTGTGTTGCCGTGTGATATTGGCTAACAAGCATGTTGCTGCAGTTTGCAAAGTGCATCTCTCACAACTGAGAGGCGATGGCCCTCGCAACTGTTTCATAATTGGGGCTATATTTGCTGACAGGAACCCAGTGCCCGGCAGAATCAATTTGAAATCTGGCCTCGGCCGAATGCGTCTCAAACGCAGGCAATAATTAGACAAAGCCAGACCACTTCTTTCTCTAAATCAGGCCGCCCTGGGGATCCTTCTCAATTGCACCATTGCAGATAGTTTTTTGTACGTCGTTGATGAAGTGTCCCTTGCACCAGGTAATCAAAGCATATCGTTTGCGTCAATCACGTCGCGCGCTTTTGCGGGCTTCTCTTGCTCCCTACTCTTCCCGCCATTGTGTTAGAGACGAAGCAGACGACAATATGCGCCATTTTGAATGTTCCCGCAAGCTACTCGATGGTACAGATAATCTTAAAAAACGCAGTCAACCCAAGAGCAACTTCATCCGACTGGCAGGTTTTTTTATAATTGTCGTTCATGAGAACTGGCTCCACATGCAAGTTACAGCAGCCCTCCTCCACACTGACTAATGATTGCCCACCTTCTCAAAACATGCATCCTTCCCGCTTGCCTTCTGTCATATGGCGCGGCCCCAATTTCCTATAACACAACAATCAGTTCTTTCCAACAGACATTATGTACAGCCCCCTGAAATGAATGTGCAAGAACAGATGCAGTAATCATATGGCCAGTGGCATATCCTCGTCATTGCCATGATCCACATGCACAAGCAGTACACAGCATATTGACGCCCTCTTGCACATATAGGTAAGTATTATCAACAGTGCAACATGATGTCCTTTTTCTAAAGGATTTTTGGCAATCTTAGACAAACCCGGCGCACCTTGTTGAAAAAGACTTTCAGTAGCACCACCATATACTGAGTACCCTCCAACACCCAGGACATGCTTGCGGGTTCCAACCACCACCAACAGCAATTCGCTCACCATTACCACATATTGTACTGTCAGGCGACCACCCCTCCAGCCACTGGCTAGACGTTACACGCAATTGCTTGTTTATATTGATCCACGTGTTACAAGTGTTAAACACTGGTACAGAATGCCCCGCGGGCTGAAGCAGCTTGTTACCCACCATCCGTGAGAGATGAGTGATCTTGAAGTACACAGCGCAAGTCCTTAACTGCGTGTGTGAGTGTGTGTGCGTGTGTGCGTGCGTGCGTGTGTGTGTGTGTGTGTGTGTGTGTGTGAGAGAGAGAGAGAGAGAGAGAGAGAGAGAGAGAGAGAGAAAGAGTCTGTTGCTATCACAAATCACACCAATAGTATATTTACTCTATTATCAATATTAATGACACACAAACTGTCCACTCTGTGTAAGTTGATGAAATTGTATTTCATGGCAAAAGATAACATTTCCTGTCAACGTTGTTCTGTACGCTGAACGTCGGGTTCGATTCTCTATATGGGTTACAGGTACAGTGCGTGAAGCCCATTTCTGGTGCCCCCAACCCCCGCTGTGATATTGCGGGAATATTGCTAAAAGCGGCGTAAAATCATACTCACTCACTGTACGCTGAACGAATTTGTTGTTCCACCAATGGATGGGGAAACAGGAAACTTCACAAACACTTTTATGGGAGTTAATCATTTCAGTATATTATTTATATTCCCTGTCGACATTCGTGTCTCAAGTCGTATTAAATACGTACGCATTCACCACTTCGATACCACAGTTAGTTTCAGCAAATTGCAGCTGATTGGAAATTCCATATGGTTTATTTGCGTGGCTGTCTGGGGCGAAATATCTCCGTCGTTTGTAGGCTACTTCAAAGAAGATTGACGCTAGACTATAACAACCCATTATCCATCGCCGGGTTTACATTTGGACTGTAACCGTCTAGGAAACACTGACTTACGAATGGTTTTTCCTGTCAAGACGTTGAACAACAGGTGTAAATGGTCTGTGCCATATTTGGAAGCGGACGTGGACAAATACCACAGGAGTTATTACTGCACGTCACAGGAGTTCTGTGGTAACGGTCAACTAAAACTTGAAACACACACCTAATGAGGACGTGGCACGGGCGACAATGGAGGTTAAAATTGATCTGGCAGATTAAGCCGGCTGCCCACAAGGTTTATTAAGGAACACCAACTTAGTGACGTTGAGATCCGCCGATGACTGTTGTTGTACTGTTCTGTTACATAGCGTATGTCACGATATCCTGGCAACACTCTTTCGCAAATAAATTTGTTAAGTCTCAGAATGTTATCGAATATCGACAAGCTTTGTTTAATATTCAGATGTGTTTACCTTAAAACGCCTAAAGAGGGCCAGACAGGTCTGTGTTGTTATCTTACCCCGTCTTAACCAGGACCAGACAGGTCTGTGTTGTTATCTTACAACGCCTAAAGAGGGCCAGAAAGGTGTGTGTTGTTATCTTACCACGTCTTAACCAGGGGCAGACAGGTGTGTGTTGTTATCTTACCACGTCTTAACAAGGGGCAGACAGGTGTGTGTTGTTATCTTACCACGTCTTAACCAGGGGCAGACAGGTGTGTGTTGTTATCTTACCACGTCTTAACAAGGGGCAGACAGGTGTGTGTTGTTATCTTACCACGCTTTAACCAGGGCCAGACAGGTCTGTGTTGTTATCTTACCACGTCTTAACCAGGGGCAGACAGGTGTGTTTTGTTATCTTACCACGCTTTAACCAGGGGCAGACAGGCGTGTGTTGTTATCTTACCACGCCTTAACCAGGGGCAGACAGGTGTGTGTTGTTATCTTACCACGTCTTAACCAGGGGTAGACAGGTGTGTGTTGTTATCTTACCACGTCTTAACCAGGGCCAGACAGGTCTGTGTTGTTATCTTACCCCGTCCTAACCATGGGTGGAGAGATGAGTGTTGTTATTATCTTACCACGTCTTAACCAGGGTCAGACAAGTGTGTGTTGTTATCTAACCGCGTCTTAACCACGGGCAGACAGGTGTGTGTTGTTATCTTACCTCGTCTTAACCAGGGGCAGACAAGTGTGTGTTGTTTTCTTACCACGTCTTAACCTTGGGCAGACAGGTATGTGTTGTTATGTTACCACGCTTTAACCGGGGGCAGACAGATGTGTGTTGAGATCCTACCACGCTTTAACCAGGGGCAGACAGGTGTGTGTTGTTATCTTACCACGTCTTGATCATGGGTGGAGAGATGTGTCTTGTTATCTTACCACGCTTTAACCAGGGGCAGACAGGTGTGTGTTGTTATCTTACCACGTCTTGATCATGGGTGGAGAGATGTGTCTTGTTATCTTACCACGCTTTAACCAGGGGCAGACAGGTGTGTGTTGTTATCTTACCACGCTTTAACCAGGAGCAGACAGGTGTGTGTTGTTATCTTACCACGTCTTGATCATGGGTGGAGAGATGTGTCTTGTTATCTTACCACGCTTTAACCAAAAGCAGACAGGTGTGTGTTGTTATCTTACCACGCTTTAACCAGGAGCAGACAGGTGTGTGTTGTTATCTTACCACGTCTTAACCTTGGACAGACAGGTGTGTGTTGTTATCTTACCACGCTCTAACCAGGGGCAGACAGATGTGTGTTGAGATCCTGCAACGCTTTAACCAGTGGCAGACAGGTGTGTGTTGTTATCTTACCACGTCTTGACCATGAGTGGAGAGATGTGTCTTGTTATCTTACCACGCTTTAAGCAGGGGCAGACAGGTGTTTGTTGTTATCTTACAACATCATAACCAGGGGTAGACAGGTGTGTGTTGTTATCTTACCACGCTTTAACCAGTGGCAGACAGGTGTTTGTTGTTATCTTACAACATCATAACCAGGGGTAGACAGGTGTGTGTTGTTATCTTACCACGTCTTAACCAGGGGCAGACAAGTGTCTGTTGTTATCTTACCACGTCTTAACCAGGGCCAGACAGGTGTGTGTTGTTATCTTACCACGTCTTAACCAGGCGCAGACAAGTGTGTGTTGTTATCTTACCACGTCTTAACCAGGGGCAGACGGGTGTGTGTTGTTATCTTACCACGCTTTAACCAGGGGCAGACAGATGTGTGTTGTTATCTTACCACGTCTTAACCAGGGGCAGACAGGTGTTTGTTGTTATCTTACCACGCTTTAACTGGGGCAGACAGATGTGTGTTTTATGTTACCACGTCTTAACCAGGCGCAGACAGGTGTGTTTTGTTATCTTACCACGCTTTAACAAGGGACACACAGGTGTGTGTTGTTATCTTACCACGTCTTGACCATGGGTGGAGAGATGTGTGTTGTTATCTTACCACGTCTTAACCTAGGGCAGACAAGTGTGTGTTTGTATCTTACCACGTCTTAACCTTGGGCAGACAGGTGTGTGTTGTTATCTTACCCCGTCTTATCCAGGAGTAGACAGGTGTGTGTTGTTATCTTACCACGTCTTAACCAGGGTCAGACAAGTGTGTGTTGTTATCTTACCACGTCGTAACCATGGGTGGAGAGATATGTGTTGTTGTCTTACCACGTCTTAACCAGGGGTAGACAGGTGTGTGTTGTTATCTTTCCACGTCTTAACCAGAGTTAGACAGGTGTGTGTTGTTATCTTACCACGTCTTTACCATGGGTGGAGAGATGTGTGTTGTTATCTTACCACGTCTTAACCAGGGGCAGACAGGTGTGTGTTGTTATCTTACCACGCTTTAACTGGGGCAGACAGATGTGTGTTTTATGTTACCACGTCTTAACCAGGGGCAGACAAGTTTGTGTTGCTATCTTACCACGTCTTAACATGGGGCTGACAGGTGTGTGTTGTTATGTTACCACGTCTTAACCTTGGGCAGACAGATGTGTGTTGAGATCTTACCACGCTTTAACCAGGGGCAGACAGGTGTGTGTTGTTATTTTACCACGCTTTCACCAGGGGTGACAGGTGTGTGTTATTATCTTACCACGTCTTGACCATGGGTGGAGAGATGTGTGTTGTTATCTAACCACGCCTTAACCAGGGGCAGACAGGTGTGTGTTGTTATCTTCCAACGTCTTAACCAGTGGTAGACAGGTGTGTGTTGTTATCTTTCCACGTCTTAACCAGGGGCAGACAAGTGTGTGTTGTTATTTTACCACGTCTTAACCAGGGGTAGACAGGTGTGTGTTGTTATCTTACCACGTCTTAACCAGGGGCAGACAAGTGTGTGTTATTATCTTACCACGTCTTAACCAGGGGCAGACAGGTGTGTGTTGTTATTTTACCACGCTTTAACCAGGGGCAGACAGATGTGTCGAGATCTTACCACTCTTAACCAGGGGCAGACAGGTGTGTTTTGTTATCTTACCACGCTTTAACCAGGGGCAGACAGGTGTGTGTTGTTATCTTACCACGTTTTAACCATGGGCAGACAAGTGTGTGTTATTATCTTACCACGTCTTAACCAGGGGCAGACAGGTGTGTGTTGTTATCTTACCACGCTTTAACCAGGGGCAGACAGGTGTGTGTTGTTATCTTACCACTTCTTAACCAGGGGCAGACAAGTGTCTGTTATTATCTTACCACGTCTTAACCAGGGGCAGACAGGTGTGTGTTGTTATCTTACCACGCTTTAACCAGGGGCAGACAGATGTGTGTTGAGATCTTACCACGCTTTAACCAGGGGCAGACAGGTGTGTTTTGTTATCTTACCACGCTTTAACAAGGGACACACAGGTGTGTGTTGTTATCTTACCACGTCTTGACCATGGGTGGAGAGATGTGTGTTGTTATCTTACCACGTCTTAACCTAGGGCAGACAAGTGTGTGTTTGTATCTTACCACGTCTTAACCTTGGGCAGACAGGTGTGTGTTGTTATCTTACCCCGTCTTATCCAGGAGTAGACAGGTGTGTGTTGTTATCTTACCACGTCTTAACCAGGGTCAGACAAGTGTGTGTTGTTATCTTACCACGTCGTAACCATGGGTGGAGAGATATGTGTTGTTGTCTTACCACGTCTTAACCAGGGGTAGACAGGTGTGTGTTGTTATCTTTCCACGTCTTAACCAGGGGTAGACAGGTGTGTGTTGCTATCTTTCCACGTCGTAACCATGGGTGGAGAGATGTGTGTTGTTATCTTACCAAGTCTAAATCAGGGGTAGACAGGTATGTGTTGTTATAGTAGCACGTCTTAACCATGGGTGGAGAGATGTGTGTTGTTATCTTACCACGCTTTAACCAGGGGTAAACAGGTGTGTGTTGCTATCTTACCACGTCTTAACCAGGGGCAGACAAGTGTGTATTGTTATCTTACCACGCTTTAACCTTGGGTAGACAGGTGTTTGTTGTTATCTTACCACGTCTAAATCAGGGGTTGACAGATGCGTGTTGTTATCTTACCACGTCATAACCATGGGTGGAGAGATGTGTGTTGTTATCTTACCACGTCTTAACCCGGGGCAGACATGTGTGTTGTTATCTTACCA
This sequence comes from Haliotis rubra, assembly GCF_003918875.1. Lineage (NCBI taxonomy): Eukaryota > Metazoa > Mollusca > Gastropoda > Lepetellida > Haliotidae > Haliotis > Haliotis rubra. Next base: position 95,985 of record NW_025767185.1, read on the forward strand.
CGCTTTAACCTTTTGTAGACAGGTGTTTTTTGTTATCTTACCACACCTAAATCAGGGGTAGACAGGTGTTTGTTGTTATCTTACCACACCTAAATCAGGGGTAGACAGGTGTGTGTTGTTATCTTACCACGTCTTAACCAGGGCCAGACAGGTGTGTGTTGTTATCTTACCACGTCTTAACCAGGCGCAGACAAGTGTGTGTTGTTATCTTACCACGTCTTAACCAGGGGCAGACGGGTGTGTGTTGTTATCTTACCACGCTTTAACCAGGGGCAGACAGATGTGTGTTGTTATCTTACCACGTCTTAACCAGGGGCAGACAGGTGTTTGTTGTTATCTTACCACGTCTAAATCAGGGGTAGACAGGTGTTTGTTGTTATCTTACCACACCTAAATCAGGGGTAGACAGGTGTGTGTTGTTATCTTACCACGTCTTAACCAGGGGTAGACAGGTGTGTGTTGTTATCTTACCACGTCTAAATCAGGGGTAGACAGGTGTTTGTTGTTATCTAACCACGTCTAAATCAGGGGTAGACCGGTTTTTGGTTGTTATCTGACCACACCTAAATCAGGGGTAGACAGGTGTGTGTTGTTATCTCACCACGTCTTAACCAGGGGTAGACAGGTGTGTGTTGCTATCTTACCACTTCTTAACCAGGGCCAGACAGGTCTGTGTTGTTATCTTACCACGTCTAAATCAGGGGTAGAGAGGTGTGTGTTGTTATCTTACCACGTCTAAATCACTGGTAGACAGGTGTGTTTTGTTATCTTACCACGTCTAAATCAGGGGTTGACAGGCATCGGGACGGGTAGTGTATATTTTTGTTGATGATATGAATACATGTAAAGATGCAAGTAAGAGTGGAAATATTACTTGAATGCACAAGGGCCATGATAGGTAAGTGTTCACACCAAAACACTGCAGTACGGCATAGAACGTTGATATATTTAAGGCTATATATCATAGTATGTAGATGTGTGACGTGATTAATTTTGTAGTACTGGTCATTGTGGAGATATTAACGCATATTGAGAATTTGGTCAGCGACTAACACAGGATTATGAGGTGGTGCCTAAATATTGGATAGATAAACGATGAAGTGATTGGTGATTAATTGATTATTCGTTCAAACGAATGCCCCTTAGACTCACTGAGGCGATAAGAGCAGGACGAGATGAATCGTATATGTTTAACTCTCTTTATATTCTGGATAGCATTTCAACAAAAAATCACTTAATGAATTATTTTCACGTTATTGCAATTTAGTAACACCGCCGCAGACGGGTTCTGTGACAAGCAAGGTTATTTCCACCAATCACCTGCCTCCTTTGGTTTTGTACTTCCGGTTACGGCGTCTGGTCTTCCCAAGGGATTGAGGGTCGGCGAACTTGATCTCCCCTTCCATCAACTATTTATTATTGATGCGAGCTCCAAGACCATCTCGCCCTCAGTGGATTGTCATAAATTTCCGAGAAATATTACCACATTTACAAAATGTTAATCACATTGAGAGTAGCAGATAGTTTTGCCATTAAAGCGAAGTAAATTTACTTCCGTGAGCCCATAGATGAAAGCTGGTTGATAGGAGAGTCACATCCCGATGAAGCCTCGTTTCCGCTCTAGTGCTTCCGGCACAGACATGGAGCTGGTTGGAAATAGATTGATTGCATTTGGTCAGACATTGTTACATGTCAAAATCACACAGCTTTGACCTGGACGTTTTCTGATTACAGTAGGGTTTAAGGATTCAGCACAGTCACGTTAGTTACCAGTGTACAACGCCATGCTGATAACATTATGAAAATAATCAGTTTTATTCATTTTTCATTGTCTGTTTACTGTTAAATTCTGCATATAAAGAAATTAACATTTGTGTTCTTGCAGGTAGACGTATTATTTAAACATAGTTGTTTGCGATAGCGACATTAGCTTATATTGTGTTCATGTTGTTCTCGTTTGGTATAACAACCAAATCTGAAGAGGTCTTTGTTTTCTGAAAAAATGAAATAATTTAGACCTTCTGTGTCACAACCGGCACAGGGGCGGTGGGGTAGCCTAGTGGTTAAAGCGTTGGCTCGTCACGCCGAAGACCCGGGTTCGAATCCCCACATGGGTACTATGTGTGAAGCCCATTTCTCTGGTGACCCCCGCCGTGCTGTTGCTGGAATATTGCTAAAAGCGGCGTAAAACCAGGCTGTCAGTCACAACCGGCACACGATGCATGGAAAATCCTGCCAGAAGTGATTATCAGACAGTGTCTCTGTATTCTCTAGCCACTTGCATTGCTCTCAAGATCTACGTACATCATGCATTCTCGAAATGTATTCACACAGAATGCATATATCCCCTTTTAAACCCAGCCCACACTATTAATTCAGAATTGAAAGACTCCACATTGTTACGAAGCCCGATATATGAGGTGTGGGTCTTTTTGCAGAGAAAATCAATGATTTTGTAACAGTAGAAAATACAGTGTCTGATGGGAGGACCCACTTTCACCCGACTGTCTCCTTCGTGACCTGACGTCACTGATCACGTGATATGGAGAACTGTCGTGGAAGTCTGTCCCCATAACAAAGACTAGTTTTGTTGAAAGCTTTGTACCAACTGGCAATGCGTAGGTCCGTGTTATCTTATCGACTGTGTTACCATCGGCCAGGTTATGACCTACACCGTCAACTACGGTGCCTACTGACATCTGTTTTGATCTGTTGCCCACAACTGAACGTTTCGCTTGCTTCCATGACGCCCGCCGCATATACCGAGTGTTTCAACACCTACTACATCCTTTACTATACATGCATTATCTGAAGCAGTACTAGGTCCGAATCAATATTGATATTTGTGACCGTCTCACAGACTTGCCCTATGTCCTCCCTCAGGTCAATGAGAATTGCCAAGATCATTTGAAATGATTTATGTCAGCAAACATTATTATTCATTAATCTTTTGAGATAGCTTGCTACACTGAAAGCATGTCTTGTGTGTTTCCTGTATATCACACATCTCAAAGCATATAGTTTACAATGTATCTCCACGTTGTATATATCTACACAATATATCTCTTCACTGTATATGGCTTACAATGTATCTCCACGTTGTATACATCTACACAATATATCTCTTCACTGTATATGGCTTACAATGTATCTCCACGTTGTATACATCTACACAATATATCTCTTCACTGTATATGGCTTACAATGTATCTCCACGTTGTATATATCTACACAATATATCTCTTCACTGTATATGGCTTTACAATGTATCTCCACGTTGTATACATCTACACAATATATCTCTTCACTGTATATGGCTTTACAATGTATCTCCACGTTGTATACATCTACACAATATATCTCTTCACTGTATATGGCTTACAATGTATCTCCACGTTGTATATATCTACACAATATATCTCTTCACTGTATATGGTTTACAATGTATCTCCACGTTGTATATATCTACACAATATATCTCTTCACTGTATATGGCTTACAATGTATCTCCACGTTGTATACATCTACACAATATATCTCTTCACTGTATATGGCTTACAATGTATCTCCACGTTGTATATATCTACACAATATATCTCTTCACTGTATATGGCTTACAATGTATCTCCACGTTGTATATATATACACAATGTATCTCTTCACTGTATATGGTTTACAATGTATATCCGTCTTGTATATATCTACACAATATATCTCTTCACTGTATATGGTTTACAATGTACCTCCGTCATGTATATATCTACACAATATATCTCTTCATAGTATATGGTTTACTATGTATCTCCGTCTTGTATATATCTACACAATATATCTCTTCACTGTATATGGTTTACAATGTATCTCCACGTTGTATATATCTACACAATATATCTCTTCACTGTATATGGATTACAATGTATCTCCACGTTGTATATATCTACACAATATATCTCTTCACTGTATATGGCTTACAATATATCTGCGTCTTGTATATATCTACACAATATATCTCTTCACTGTATATGGTTTACAATGTATCTCCACGTTGTATATATCTACACAATATATCTCTTCACAGTATATGGTTTACAATGTATCTCCGTCTTGTATATATCTACACAATATATCTCTTCACTGTATATGGATTACAATGTATCTCCACGTTGTATATATCTACACAATATATCTCTTCACTGTATATGGTTTACAATGTATCTCCACGTTGTATATATCTACACAATATATCTCTTCACTGTATATGGTTTACAATGTATCTCCAGGTTGTATATATCTACACAAGATATCTCTTCACTGTATATGGTTTACAATATATCTCCGTCTTGTATATATCTACACAATATATCTCTTCACTGTGTATATTTTACAATGTTTCTCCACGTTGTATATATCTACACAATATATATCTTCACTGTATATGGTTTACAATGTATCTCGACGTTGTATATATCTACACAATATATCTCTTCACAGTATATAGTTTACAATATATCTCCGTCATGTATATATCTACACAATATATCTCTTCACTGTATATGGTTTACAATGTATCTCCGTCATGTATATATCTACACAATTTATCTCTTCACTGTATATGGTTTACAATGTATCTCAGTCTTGTATATATCTACGCAATATATCTATTCACAGTATATTGTTTGCAATGTACCTCCGTCATGTATATATCTCCACAATATATCTCATCATTGTATCTGGTTTACTATGTATCTCCGTCTTGTATATATCTACACAATATATCTCTTCACTGTATATGGTTGACAATGTATCTCCACGTTGTATATATCTACACAATGTATCTCTTCACTGTATATGGTTTACAATGTGTCTCCGTCTTGTATATATCTACACAATATATCTCTTCACTGTATATGGTTTACAATGTATCTCCACGTTGTATATATCTACACAATATATCTCCTCACATTATATAGTTTACTATATATCTCCGTCATGTATATATCTACACAATATATCTCTTCACAGTATATGGTTTTTCAATATATCTCCAGTATACGTTGTATATATCTATACATATATACAGTAAATTGTTTCACAATATATCTCCACGTTGTATCATCTATACAGTAACTTACTTCACAATATATCTCAACGTTGTATCATCTATACAGTAAATTACTTCACAATATATCTCCACGTTGTATCATCTATACAGTAAATTACTTCACAATATATCTCCACGTTATATTATCTATACAGTAAATTGCTTCACAATATATAGCCTCGTACATATCTACACAATGTATATTTTCACAATATGTCTGAACACAGTATATTGTTCACATTACGTATGCTGTCAGTATGTGTTTGCAGTAAGTCCCACCACATTATGATGGTTTTAGCGTCTATCTGAAAAATTTACCGCCGGTATTGTGTTCCTTGGTTTGCCCGGGTCATGAATGTAAACCATAAATGACCGCAATATGCTTTACTTTTTTTCTTCCAACACTGGGCACGCCATGATGAAACCTAAATGCCCAACTCTGTCGTGTACCCATTCTGCCAGTACACGATTGCTCAGTGTATTTGAACTTCTCTAGTACCTGTGTTCAGTATCATGGACGGCCGTTGTGTCTAATTACATTGTATATCCATTTCTCCACTAGAATGTCCGACGTTAAACAGATGAGGCAGAATGTATTCAGCTCGAATACGTATCTGCTATTCGCTGAAACTGAGTTAAAGAACAAGAAATAAATCTCGTTGAAGCGAAGCCCACGCGTTTTTTCTGGCAAGCCCTGTGCACGTGCTTTAAATTGCTGAAGGCCCGACCCTGTAGAAGGCGCGATGCTATCGAGTGGAAAGCCCAGCAACAGAAACCGCGCTGCATTATTGAAATTCCCTTGTTGTCAATTCGTATTTTACAACTTTAAATTGGCTTTCTAACAAACTCTGCAAATAGACTCGCCTTAGATTAGGCATAGGAGGAGCCTGTTGTGGTTTTACACAGCCCAAAACAAACAGACGTCTATACTCGTGCAACTGGTATTCAGTGATTCACTGAACAAACCCTTCCATCTTGTATTAGCCTTGTGAAAGTGCATTACCCAAACACACACAGAGATATATGACAGCTCTGATAACGCCACATTAATTAATACCGCGACGCATCTGTTTTTATAAAGAACTCTAATCCACTAGGGAATGTCATTTTCATGACAATGACCCAGGGGGAGAGTACTCTAATACATGCCAGTTGGAGTGGACTGTCCCGCCAGACGGTTCGATCTGCTTGATGTAGCTGAGTGGCGTGGACCGGTTAACACACAACATGGGACCAGACAGTATCAATCATGGTTATCCTCCCAGACAATTGCCATCTGATCCAAACTTAATATCTACCTCTAAATATTCCATATTACGGAATGGAACAGGTCTAGACCGGACTTTAGGACAATTACCAGCGTTAAGGAGGCTTGTGCTTGACTTGTGATGGGCAGTTCCTAGATAGTTAGATACTGCTTGTCAAAGTAATGCACCCTTCTTGCCGGTAATGTTATTTGTACTGCTAAACCCATGTCTCTGTCAAAGTCCCCAGTGGATGGCCGACACACACCCTCTCGGCAAAGGTGACCAGTGGATTCGACCATGTTTATTTGGCATGCCAAGTTTAGAGTTGATGAACTGGCTGAAGTGAACTAAATAGGAATTATTGTGTAGACAGGCATGTTGCTGTGGCCGACATAGCCCTTACAGTACAACCAGAAATTATTGAGAATTTAAGACTGTATTTTTTTAAATTTTTGTTCACTCATTACTCACGTATTAAATGTGAATATTAGCAGAACATAACTCCAGACAGGTGAACAGTTAATATTTTGTCAAGTCACCATGGACAGCAATGCAGGCTTCAATGCGGCGGGGCATACTACTCATCAAAGAAGTTAGAAAGTTGTGATTTGTCTTGTTGACACTTTCCTTCATAAGTCCCAAAATATTTTCTATTGGATTTAGGTAAGGGCTATAGCTTGGTCAATCTAATAATATCATATTTTGGGTCCGAAACCAGGCCTGTGAATGCTTTGAACGATGTTTTGGGTCGTTTTCCTGCTGGAAAATCCTAAAATGTCCATGGAACACGTGAGCAGATGGAAGTAAATGTCCCTCGAGAATATCTGTGTACCGCTCACTGTTCATATTCCCTTCAAACAGAGGGGGGTTGCCCCTAACACAGATATGTCACCCCACACGTTAAATTTCGGACTGTACTTTGGGCGCTGATACAAAGGTTTTTTTAGTTTGTTTAGTCCAGAATTTCAGTGTATTAGGAAACAGCCACACAGAACTTTCATCTGAGAAAATCACATTGTCCCAGTTAAAATTTCTATGCTGTAAGCACCAGTTCAACCTTCGCTCCTTTTGTTCAGGTTTCATGATCGGTGATGGAATAATCGACTTTTCTGCCAACCCATCGCATGCAGCTAAGATCTAATTGTCTCCTTACAGACATACACAGTTCCTCTATCAATCATATCCAGCCTTAAGTTTTCTAAACTCCTTCGTTTGTTTTTAGAAACAAGAATACCAAGCCGTCTCCTGTCACCGACAGTCAATTTTCTGGGCCTACCTGCGCCTCCCTGGTGCTCAATGCCATATCCATTTGCAATATTTTTCAGAACACGATAAACAGTGGACAAAGGTATGCCTGTTCTACTTGAAATCACTTTAGCTGATCTGATGTCCTTGTTATAATACTCTAAAATCAACTTCCTCTTCTCTAAATCATCCATACTGAGGATCACTGAAAATGTCGTCTGCTAGCAAGTAAACAAAGGGGGATAACTCTTCACAAACTAATGAAAAAGGATTAACTCTTGAATGAAACCAAGCACTTGATAGCTGGTCAAGGTTGTTTATACTAGAAATCCAATTAAACACATTCCTAAAATTCTCAATAATTTCTGGTCATACTTTAGTTTGTAAACTAAACTAAACTGTTTTATGTGGAACTGTGACTTGGTACAGGAATCATGCTGTAGCATTTTAACACCACAGTCTACACAGAGGACAGGGTTGTTCTTCTATATAGTGCAACTTATGGACGCTTTCACACTTTTAAGCGGGCATGGTGTTTGCTACTGACCTCCAATGTGGACATGGTACAGATTGTTGTACTGCACTGTGGACAAGGTAGAGGTTGTTGTACTGCACTGTGGACAAGGTAAAGATCGTTGTACTACACCGTGGACATGGTAGAGATTGTTGTACTACACCGTGGACACGGTAGAGTTTGTTGTACTACACTGTGGACATGGTAGAGATCGTTGTACTACACTGTGAACATGGTAGAGATCGTTGTACTGCACCGTGGATATGGTAGAGATCGCTGTACTGCACTGTGGACATGGTAGAGATTGTTGTACTAGACCGTCGACATAGTACAGATTGTTGTACTACACCGTGGACACTGTAGAGTTTGTTGTACTACACTGTGGACATGGTAGAGGTTGTTGTACTACACCGTGGACATGGTATAGATTGTTGTACTGCACTGTGGACATGGTACAGATTGTTGTACTGCACTGTGGCCAAGGTAGAGGTTGTTGTACTACACCGTGGACACGGTAGAGATTGTTGTACTACACCGTGGACACGGTAGAGGTTGTTGTACTACACCGTGGACACGGTAGAGGTTGCTGTACTACACCGTGGACACGGTAGAGGTTGTTGTACTGCACTGTGGACAAGGTAGAGATTGTTGTACTACACCGTGGACACGGTAGAGTTTGTTGTACTACACCGTGGACAAGGTTGAGGTTGTTGTACTACACCGTGGACACGGTAGAGGTTGTTGTACTACACCGTGGACACGGTAGAGGTTGTTGTACTACACCGTGGACACGGTAGAGGTTGTTGTACTGCACTGTGGACATGGTAGAGATCGTTGTACTACACCGTGGACATGGTAGAGATCGTTGTACTGCACCGTGGACAAGGTAGAGGTTGTTGTACTACACCGTGGACAAGGTAGAGGTTTTTTTACTACACCGTGGACATGGTAGAGTTTGTTGTACTACACCATGGACACAGTAGAGTTTGTTGTGCTACACTGTGGACATGGTAGAGATCGTTGTACTACACCGTGGACATGGTAGAGATCGTTGTACTACACCGTGGATATGGTAGAGATTCTTGTACTACACTGTGGACATGGAAGAGATTGTTGTACTACACTGTGGACACGGTAGAGATTGTTGTACTACACCTTGGACATGGTAGAGATTGTTGTACTACACTGTGGATATGGTAGAGATGGTTGTACTGCACTGTGGACATGGTAGAGATTGTTGTACTACACTGTGGATATGGTAGAGATGGTTGTACTGCACTGTGGACATGGTAGAGATTGTTGTACTACACTGTGGACATGGTAGAGGTTGTTGTACTACACTGTGGACATGGTAGAGATTGTTGTACTACACTGTCGGCATGGTAGAGATTGTTGTACTACACTGTGGACAATGTGGAGATTGTTGTACTACACCGTGGACATGGTAGAGATTGTTGTATTGCACTGTGGACATGGTAGAGATTGTTGTACTGCACTGTGGACATGGTAGAGGTTGTTGTATTGCACGGTAGACGTTGTTGTACTACACAGTGTCCCACTGGTGTGGAAGGCAGTGTTTCACTAGTGAAGAGGGGGCAGTGTCTCTCTGGTGTGAAGAATACTAACTCACTTGTCTGAAGGGCAGTGCCTCCTCGGAGCGAATGACAGTATCTTCACTGGCGTGGAGGACAGTCTATCCCTGAAATGACCCAGAACAATGACAAGATCACCTTTTTCGCACATACATGGACTTCATATTTTACAGTCGAACCCTTGTATCTAAATGTAATCTTTACATGTTTAAGAACTCGGTGCATTGTTACTTCTTGATACAGCTCAGTATTTCTTGATACAAGATGGTGACGAAGCGGTGCACTGTTACTTCTTGATACAGCTCAGTATTTCTTGATACAAGATGGTGACGAAGTGGTGCACTGTTACTTCTTGATACAGCTCAGTACTTCTTGATACAAGATGGTGACGAAGTGGTGCACTGTTACTTCTTGATACAGCTCAGTACTTCTTGATACAAGATGGTGACGAAGCGGTGCACTGTTACTTCTTGATACAGCTCAGTATTTCTTGATACAAGATGGTGACGAAGTGGTGCACTGTTACTTCTTGATACAGCTCAGTACTTCTTGATACAAGATGGTGACGAAGCGGTGCACTGTTACTTCTTGATACAGCTCAGTACTTCTTGATACAAGATGGTGACGAAGCGGTGCATTGTTACTTCTTGATACAGCTCAGTATTTCTTGATACAAGATGGTGACGAAGTGGTGCACTGTTACTTCTTGATACAGCTCAGTACTTCTTGATACAAGATGGTGACGAAGCGGTGCACTGTTACTTCTTGATACAGCAGTGAAAATGATGACGTCACTGTTCATTGCTAGTTCTTGACAGTCAGACGGTGACTATATCAATATCGTATAATGACTGATACACGTGCCACTGAGAGCAAGAGAGCAATCGCCTCCGTTTCGAACTGATGTAAGATGACTCGTGTGGACGATTTGTTGTGTTGTTTGGATGAGTATTTGCATTTTTCCGAATTGAGCGAATTTGTGTATAGCCAGAATATTTGAATCACTAAGCAAGGTCTCATGACACCAAAGTAACATTTTGAGACATCAAACGGAATAACAATAAGATAAAATGAACCTACGTCTCTCCATGTCGCCTGAAGGCGACTGGTATTCTTGAGTCCCCGCGCCTGATTGAAATTCCCATTCCCATGTGGTACTTGTAAGCTTCAAATTTGCAGCATAGTACAGTATTTTCGACTCCAAATTAATCTACAGTGCGATGATTTTTCATGGAGACGGGCGGTGATCTTCAGTCCAGTACAATGTAAGCTGGTTGATATATCATCCCCTGGGCATGAACAACAGCCTTTGTCATTTTTCATGTATGTCCCATTAGACGTCAGTCGTCACACGAGCATCCAGTACGCGTCACTCTTTCTCTCCGCCTCACTGTCTATCGCTTCGACCCGCCCTACCATCCCTCTAGCCTCTATCTCAACCCGCCAAACCACCTACCTACTTCCCCACCCGCCCTACTACCTATTTATTTCCCGAACTCCTCAAACAAATTTTCGTCCTTTTCACATTCTCAACCACCCACCTTTCCATACTTCACCCTACCCGCCATACCACTCTGCTCCACTTCCAAACTACCAGCCCTACCATCTGTCTACTTCCCACTACCTGCCCTACCATCTGTCTATACTTTTCTTTCCTGACTGACTTACCACCTGTCTACTCAAACTATTCGCCCCTAACTCAACTGCCTGCTCAAACTACCTGCCTTACTACATTCTGTTCATTTCCTACTCTGCATGCCCTATCGGTTCTCTACTTCAAACTATTCGCCCTACTACCTGTCTATATGCTTTTCCTTCCTGACTTACCATCTGCTCTTACATTTCCCCTTACCTGCAATACCATCTGTCTACTCAAACTATTCGCCCTACTCACCTGTCATTACTTTCTCCTTCCTGGACGTTACCATCTGTTCTACTTCCTCACTCTGCCATACCATCTGTCTACTCAAACTATTCGCCCTGCATGACCTTGCTACTTAACCTACCTGCCCTACACCTGCCTATATATTCACCTGCTCCTTCCATTTCTCCTTTCTACCTGCCATACCATCTGTGTGTTCTTTTCCCCTACCTGCCATACCATCTGCTGCCTTTCCTGCCATATCACTATTATCTACCATCTCTCTCTCTGTCTCTTCCCTCACCTGCCATACCACCTGTCTTACTTCCCCTACCTGCCACCACTTATACTTTCCTGACCTACTTCCCTTATCTACCTACTTGCCCTACCATCTTGCCCATACTTTCCCTACCTGCCTCCTTCCACGCATATCTCCCCTCTTACCTGCCCTCACCACCTATCTACTTCCCTTACCTCCTGCCTACTCCATTCTCTGCCTGCCCTACTACACTGCCCATTCTCCTACCTATCTACTTCCTGTCTGCTCCCCTTACCTACTCACCATTCTGTCTACTTCCCCTACCTGCCCTACCACTCCATATTTTCCCTACTCCGCTCTACTTCCCTGCTCCATTTCTACCTGCCTCGGCTTCGTCTAGTTCCCTTACTCTCTAAATGGCCTCCTATCTGCCCGCAATTCCCTACTCTTCCCCTCACCACCTACCTACTTCTGTCTCTACTGTCTGCTTCTCCCTACCTGCCTCCCCAATCTATCTACTCTCCCTACCTGCTCCCTACCTATTCCATACCCATTCCCCTCACCCGCCCTACCGCCTGCTACTTTCCCTACCTGCTCCTACCTCCCTCCCACCCCATCTACTTCTCCCCGCCTACCACCCATCTTTTCCCCTCTACCTGCCCTACCACCCATTCTACTCCGCTCCTACTGCTCCCACCTGCCCTACCTATCCACCTTCATTTCTAATCTACTTTCCCACCTCTACTCTCATCTGCCTCACCACCTATTTCCACTACATGCCCTACCACCTTACTTCCCTACATGCCCTACCACCTGCTCCACTTCCCCTACCTGCCCTTACCACCTGCTCCATTCAAACTACCCCCCTACCACTGCCCATTTCCCTCATCACCCCTACTTCACCTGCTCCATTTCTACATGCTCCTACCACCTGTCCCCAACCATCTACTATCTCTACCCTACCTGCCCTACCACCTGCTCTACTCACTCCTGCCTTACTCTACCACCATCTGTCTACTTCCCTACCTGATCTCTACTCACCTATCTACTTTACCACCTGCTCTACGTCCCCTACCTGCCCTACCTGCACCACCTGTCTACTTACCCTACATGTCATACCACCTGCATCCAAACTACCAGCATCTACTTCCCCTACCCGCCATACCTACATTCCTGCCCTACCCCCACGTGCCCTACCTGTCTACTTCCCTACCTGCCTTCCCAGCACCACTTCCCCTACCCGCCATACCACTCCATCTACTTCTCCCTACCTGCCCCTACCACCTGTCTGCGGTTTCCCTACCCGCTCCCACCACCCATCTACTTCCCCTACCCGCCCTACCACTGCCTCTCACCTGGCCCATTCTACCCCATTTCCCCTTACCTGCCCTACCATTTGTCTACCTCACGCATACCTGCCTCCCCTACTTGTCTCTACCACCTGTCTACCTGCTCCTCCCACCATCTATACTTCCCACCCGGTCTCCCACCATATCTTTCCCCACCTGCCCCACCTCGCTTTCACATACCTGCCCTACCACCTGTCTTTTCCCCTACCCGCCCCTACACCTGCTTCATTCCCTACCACCTGTCTTTTCCCTACTTCCTCCTCACATCTGTCTGTCTTCACCACCTGTCATACCATACTCGCCAAACCTATCTCGTCCTACCATCTGTCTTCTTCCTCACTCCGCCAACTGCCACCACTTCCCCCACCTGCCCTACCACCTGCTCTTCCCCTCACTTGTCCCCACCTTTACTTCCCCTACCTGTCTGCCTTCTCACCATACCACCATCTGCCTACTCCCTACTTCCCATCTACCTGCCCTACCATCTGTCTTTCCCCTACCTGCCATACTCTGTCCTTCCTGCCCCACCATGATTTCTTACCCGCCCTACACCTATCTACCTGCCCTACCAGCTCTCCCCTGCTCCCGCCCTGTCTCTGTCTACGTGCCCTACCACACCTGTCTACGTCCCCCCCACCTGCCCTTCTGCCCATTTCTCCCCACCTGCCTCCATGCTCCCCTTTACCTGACTCACTACTCCATCCTTCCCTCTATCGCTATCTCCACCCTCACCTCCTTCCCATTTACTTCCCTTCCTGAACATACTTTCCCTTCAACACACCTATCTACTTCCCCCACGTGCCCTACCATTGTCACTCCTTCCCTTCCCATGTGTCTACTTCAACCACCCACCTTCCACCTCCCCCACCTCCCTACCATCTGACATACCACCTGCCTACCACCTATCTACAAACCTACCAGCCTCCTACCACCTATCTACTTCCCCTACCCGGCCATCCTACTACCCTGTTCCTTCACCCGCCCTACCTGCTGTCCTTACCACCCTATCTTTTACTTCCCCATGCCCGCCCACCATCTGCCTACTTCCCCCCACCTGCCTCTCCCACCTGTCTACTTCTGCCCGCCCTAACACCTGTCTATCTTACTTCCCCTCACTCTGCCCTACCACCTGTCTTCACTTCCCCCTACCCGCCCTACCACCCATCTTACCTCCCCCTACCCCGCCCTACCATCTGTTCCCCCTGGTCTACTCTACCACCTGCCCCACACTCTGTCTACTTCTACCACCTGCCCTACCATCTGACTACTTCGCCTCTACCCGTCTCTATCCCCTACCCGCCTTACAATCTGTCTACTTCCCTACCTGCCCTACCACCTGTCTATTTCCCTTTACTCCACCTCTCTACCACCTGTACCACCTACTTCTTCAGCTACCTCGCCCTACCATCTGTCTACTGAACCTACCTGCCCTACCATCTGTCTACATTTCTTACTTCCTGCCCAACCATCTATCTGTCTATTTCCCTACCTGCTGCCCTACCATCCTCTAGCCTCTACCTCCTGCCCTAACCCTCCAAACCACGTGCCTCTCTACCTACTTCCCCACCCGCCCTAATACCTATTTATTTCCCGAACTCCTCAAACAAATTGTCTCCTTCCGCTACTCAACCACTTCACCTACCCGCCATACCACCTGTCTACTTCCCCTACCCGCCCTTCCATCTGTCTACTTCCCTTACCCGCCCAGCCACGTATTTTCTTTCCCTACCTGCCCTACCACCTGTCTACTTCCCCTACCCTCCCTACCACCTGACTAGGGTAGACTGGGTTGGTTGTCTGTTGGTATAATTGTCTACATGCTTGGAGCAGGTGTATATGGTCTTTTGGTATAATTATCTACATGATTGTAGCAGGTGTATATGGTCTTTTGGTATAACCTGCTGCATGTCTGTAGCAGGTGTGGGTGGTCTGTTGGTATAATTGTCTACATGATTGTAGCAGGTGTATATCGTCTGTTGGTATAATTGTCTGCATGTCTGTAGCAGGTGTGGGTGGTCTGTTGGTAAAATTGTCTACATGTCTGTAGTAGGTGTGGGTGGTCTGCTGGTATAAGTGTCTGCATGATTGTTGCAGGTGTGGGTGGTCTATTGGTATAATTATCTACATGCTTAAAGCAGGTGTGGGTGGTCTATTGGTATAATTGTCTGCATGATTGTCGCCGTTGCAGGTGGTCTGTTGGTAAAATTGTGTGCATTATTGTAGCAGGTGTGGATGCGATCTGTTGGTATAATTGTCTGCATGATTGGAGCAGGTGTATATGACCTGTTGGTATAATTGTCTGCATGATTGTAGCAGGTTCGGGTGGTCTGGTGGTATAATTATCTACCTGTCTGTAGCAGGTGTGGGGCGTCTGTTGGTATAATTGTCTACATGCTTGGAGCAGGTGTGGGTGGTCTGTTGGTATAATTGTCTCCATGATTGTAGCAGGTGTATATGGTCTGTTTGTATAATTGTCTGCATGATTGTTGCAGGTGTGGGTGGTCTGCTGATATAAGTGTCTGCATGATTGTAGCAGGTGTATATGGTCTGTTGGTATAATTGTTTGCATGGCTGTAGCAGGTGTGGGTGGTCTGTTGGTACAATTGTCTACCTGTCTGTAGCAGGTGTAGGTTGTCTGTCGGTGTAATTGTCTACATGTCTGTAGCAGGTGTGGGTTGCCTGTCGGTATAATTTTCTAAATGCTTGTAGCAGGTGTGGGTGGTCTGTTGGTAAAATTGTCTACATGTCTGTAGCGGGTGTGGGTTGTCTGTTGGTACAATTGTCTACATGTCTGTAGCGGGTGTAGGTTGTCTGTTGGTGTAATTGTCTACATGTCTGTAGCGGGTGTAGGTTACCTGTCGGTATAATTGTCTAAATGCTTGTAGCAGGTGTGGGTGGTCTGTTGGTAAAATTGTCTACATGATTGTAGCACGTGTATATGGTCTGTTGGTATAATTGTCTACATGTCTGTAGCAGGCGTGGGTTGTCTGCTGGTATAATTGTCTACATGTCTGTAGCAGGTGTGGGTGGTCTGTTGGTATAATTGTCTACATGTCTGTAGCAGGTGTGGGAGGTCTGTCGATATAATTGTCTAAATGCTTGTAGCAGTTGTGGGTGGTCTGTTGGTATAATTGTCTACATGTCTGGAGTAGGTGTGGGTGGTCTGCTGGTATAATTGTCTACATGTCTGTAGCAGGTGTGGGTGGTCTGTTGGTATAATTGTCTACATGTCTGTAGCAGGTGTGGGTTGCCTGTCGGTATAATTGTCTAAATGCTTTTAGCAGTTGTTGGTGGTCTGTTGGTATAATTGTCTACATGTCTGTAGCAGGTGTGGGTGGTCTGTTGGTATAATTGTCTACATGTCTGTAGCAGGTGTGGGTTGCCTGTCGGTATAATTGTCTAAATGCTTGTAGCAGGTGTGGGTGGTGTGTTAGTATAATTGTCTGCGTGATTGTTGCAGGTGTGGGTGGTCTGTTGGTATAATTGTCTACATGTCTGTAGTAGGTGTGGGTTGTCTGTTGGTATAATTGTCTACATGTCTGTAGCAGGTGTGGGTTGCCTGTCGGTATAATTGTCTAAATGCTTTTAGCAGTTGTGGGTGGTCTGTTGGTATACTTGTCTACACGATAGTGCTTGTTGGGCAGGTAGATCCGATGGACATGAAATGAAATGAGCATATTTTGAGGGGGAAATGTGAAGCTAATTAAGTTATCTTGGTTGTCGACTTGAAGTCTGTACAAAAGCACCGAAGCTGGGATTTCACTCCTTAATACAGATCCTGTGCTATTATTCATTGGTTTCCCGATGTATCAACGCGCCCATATCAATTTAGTTTTTGCAGTAATCTTGATTTATGCACGTGTTAAACAATTCTTTCTGTTCATAAATAATGATCACTTTAGGCAATAAATGATATTAGGCACGCGTTCTGCAGCAGTTGGGGATTTTAAGTGGAATTTCCTCTAAAACTTTAGCATCTGAGATCAGTCACATTTATTTTCCAGCTAATTATGTGTCTGTTGCTTTCCTTGTCCCTTGACTGATAAACGTGTATAAATTCTGCATTATAACAATGACTCGTTCGTCACTGTGGCGTTTGTGGTCAGCAATTGGACATTTGAACTATCTGTTCTATGTCAGGCAGAGTCACTGTCACATGCTAAAGTAACCACGACTATACATTGTCATTAAGTTTTTCATTTGTCTTTCCCATAAGATGTATTTTTCTTATTATGACTAACTAAATAATCTAGCTCAACATACAATCCAATCCTCCCTCTATTATTACTAATATTTCCCTACCAACACTAATAGTTACTACTATACCAGTGCTAACAATAACATTACTGACCATACAAATAAAGTAATACAAATGTTCCTGAGATTCTCCCCTCCTTACGACGTATGAAAGACATTTGTCTCCTTACATAATATCGGAGGTATTTCCCTTCTCCTCATTTTACCTTATGGGTAACCGCCTAGTTCCAGGACTACAAGCAGCAACAATTACTGAAGAAGGCACGTGTCACTCCCTTACAATTGTCACAACAATCCGTCACTTTACTCCGGTTTACATTTCAATGAGTGAAACTGTTTGTATCTCAGTAAGTGGCTACCAATTATTACAATATATGCATATAATTACATCTAAGACAATGCATAACTCTAACGCCCACTCTTAATATACTCATAAAATAAATCATTGTAAAACTTACAATTCAGACTGAGATGATTCAACAATGGCATTTCTACTTATACATATACAATATGTGCAAATTATAGTCTGACCAGAAATTATTGAGAATTTTAGGAATATGTTTAATTGGATTTCTAGTATAAGCAATCTTGACCAGCTATCAAGTGCTTGGTTTCATTCAAGAGAAACAACTCCGTTAATCCTTGTTCATTAGTTTGTGAAGAGTTATCCCCCTTTGTTTACTTGCTAGCAGACGACATTTTCAGTGATCCTCAGTATGGATGATTTAGAGAAGAGGAAGTTGATTTTAGAGTATTATAACAAGGACATCAGATCAGCTTAAGTGATTTCAAGTAGAACAGGCATCCCTTTTACACCAGTTTACACTCTTTATCGTGTTCTGAAAAATTTTGCGAATGGATATGGCATTGAGCACCGGGGAGGCGCAGGTAGGCCCAGAAAATTGACTGTCGGTGACAGGAGACGGCTTGGTATTCTTGTTTCTAAAAACAAACGAAGGAGTTTAGAAAACTTAAGGATGGATATGATTGATAGAGGAACTGTGGCTGTCTGTAAGGAGACAATTAGAACTTAGCTGCATGCAATGGGTTGGCAGAAAAGTCGATTATTCCATCACCGATCATGAAACCTGAACAAAAGGAGCGAAGGTTGAACTGGTGCTTACAGCATAGAAATTTTAACTGGGACAATGTGATTTTCTCAGATGAAAGTTCTGTGTGGCTGTTTCCTAATACACTGAAATTCTGGACCAAACAAGCTGAAAAACCTTTGTATCACCGCCCAAAGTACAGTCCGAAATTTAACGTGTGGGGTGGCATATCTGTGTTAGGGGCAACGCCCCTCGGTGTATTTGAAGGGACTATGAACAGTGAGCGGTACTCAGATATTTTCGAGGGACATTTACTTCCATCTGCTCACGTGTTCCATGGAAATGTTTGGATTTTCCAGCAGGAAAACGACCCAAAACATCGTTCAAAGCATTCACAGGCCTGGTTTCGGACCCCAAATATGACATTATTAGATTGGCCAAGCTATAGCCCTGACCTAAATCCAATAGAAAATGTTTGGGGACTTATGAAGGAAAGTGTCAATAAGAAAAATCTGACAAATATTGCTGAAATGAAAGAAGAGGTGGTCTGATATTGGGACTGCATGGACCACGACTTTCTAATTTCTTTGATGAGTAGTATGCCCCGCCGCATTGAAGCCTGCATTGCTGCCCATGTTGACTTGACAAAATACTAACTGTTCACCTGTCTTTGAATCTGGAGTTATGTTCTGCTAATACTCACATTTAATACGTGAGTAATGAGTGAATTTTTTTTTTAAATTACAATCTTTAAATTCTCAATAATTTCTGGTTGTACTGTACCAACCTGCCTCACTGTTTAACTGGCCCCTCGTCAGCTGTCAACCATACCTGGTCGTACTTCCTGAACCTAACCTGTTCCAGCAGTATCATAGGGTATATATATTCTCAAAGTTCAGTATAAAAATATAACACTGAATCATCTGTCTAAAGTACCAACTTCAAATTAATATAAACACATCATCTGTGATCTTGGCAGTCACCAATCAAATATCGACAAGATAGTGTTCTTCTCCTGCATGTTCTACCGCATCAGCAATACGATACAGGCTGCCCTCAATATGGATTCAACCATTCCCATGTACATGTCCATACTGATATCCTCCACAATAACCACTGTAGTGTCAGTATTGTCTGTGTTGCCACCTACTGTGACCATGTACTTCGACCAGCTTTCAGCTACTATATCGATGTTTCCTCAGCTACTGGTGTAATGTGATCAGATGTTTCCTCAGCTACTGGTGTAATGTGATCAGATGTTTCCTCAGCTACTGGTGTAATGTGATCAGATGTTTCCTCAGCTACTGGTGTAATGTGATCAGATGTTTCCTCAGCTACTGGTGTAATGTGATCAGATGTTTCCTCAGCTACTGATGTAATGTGGCCAGATGTTTCCTCAGCTACTGGTGTAATGTGATCAGATGTTTCCTCAGCTACTGGTGTAATGTGATCAGATGTTTCCTCAGCTACTGGTGTAATGTGATCAGATGTTTCCTCAGCTACTGGTGTAATGTGATCAGATGTTTCAGCTACTGGTGTAATGTGATCAGATGTTTCCTCAGCTACTGGTGTCATGTGGCCAGATGTTTCCTCAGCTACTGGTGTCATGTGATCAGATGTTTCCTGATCAGATGTTTCCTCAGCTACTGGTGTAATGTGATCACGTTTCCTCAGCTACTGGTGTAATGTGATCAGATGTTTCCTCAGCTACTGATGTGTAATGTGGCCAGATGTTTCCTCAGCTACTGGTGTAATGTGATCAGATGTTTCCTCAGCTACTGGTGTAATGTGATCAGTGTAATGTGATCAGATGTTTCCTCAGCTACTGGTGTAATGTGATCAGATGTTTCCTCAGCTACTGGTGTAATGTGATCAGATGTTTCCTCAGCTACTGGTGTAATGTGGCCAGATGTTTCCTCAGCTACTGGTGTCATGTGGCCAGATGTTTAATCAGCTACCGGTGTCATGTAGCCAGATGTTTAGTCAGCTACTGGTGTCATGTGGCCAGATGTTTAATCAGCTACTGGTGTCATGTGGCCAGATGTTTCCTCAGCTACTGGTGTCATGTGGCCAGATGTTTAATCAGCTACTGGTGTCATGTGGCCAGATGTTTAATCAGCTACTGGTGTAATGTGATCAGATGTTTCCTCAGCTACTGGTGTAATGTGGCCAGATGTTTAATCAGCTACTGGTGTCATGTGGCCAGATGTTTCCTCAGCTACTGGTGTAATGTGATCAGATGTTTCCTCAGCTACTGGTGTAATGTGATTAGATGTTTCCTCAGCTACTGGTGTAATGTGATCAGATGTTTCCTCAGCTACTGGTGTAATGTGATCAGATGTTTCCTCAGCTACTGGTGTCATGTGGCCAGATGTTTAATCAGCTACTGGATCAGTGTGGTAGGATATATTTCCAGCTACTGGGTCGATGTGCTCAGATAGTTATCATCTACTACTAATTGGTCAAAAGGTTTATCAGTTTTTTCCATCTTCCGGGTCGATGTGGTCAGATGATTTCTCAGTAATTGGAGTGTTGTGTGTTTTAGTCAGGTGTGTTTCCCAGCTGCTGGTTTGATGTGGGACAGGGGTGTTTTTGAATATTGATTTGTTTAGATGTGTTTAGCTATAACAATCATACGGGGCAATTATTGGAAATAGCGAATAAAATACACGTATTTTACCGTGAACAATGAACATGACAACGGTTGTTGTTCATTTTATTAATGAAAGTAAAGATAGAATATAAGGATTTAATTTATGTAATTTGATTGATTCTATTATGAGATAAAACTCATTCGGCTGATATTTCAAGTAAACTTATAATGAACACACAAGTGATATATTTTCGAAGGTAGCACAAAACTGTATACAGCTGAACTGCGAGACGATATGACTGGATGACACGACCGTTGCTGGGGGAAGAAGTATGCCATTCAGTCATTGGGCAGTGTAAGTCTCGTGGCAAGAATGCTGCTGTAACAACCGATACGGCCGGAATGTGAAGCCACTCGTAATTACTGTCCAAATGGAGCACAAGCTGCGCCAGTAACGTTGTTACCGCCTTGTTTCTTAGATAATGATATCATGGCCAAACACAAAAGATACATACTCTACGTATATATTGAGGAAATCGATTCGCACCGAAAATTGCGACAACAGTTCTAAAGACTGTTTGAAATCAGTCCGTAGTCTGTCACACAGACCTCGAAGCATGACGGCCCATGCAAGTCTAGAATATGTGGCAAGTCTAGAATATGTGGCTAGTCTAGAATATGTGGCAAGTCGAGACAACTGTTTTTTCTGATAAAACGAGACGAGTTGTTACTAATAGTCTGATCAGTCCCTTTCTTTAATTAATAGAGTGCAAATAACACCGACTTTCTTCAGTAGTATAGCATGCGAACACTTGTTCGCCAGTTGAAATCCTGTCAGCTGGCGTTGAATAACATTTTAAGACAGGATTGAAGTTTGGCTGCAGCATGTCAAAACATCCTCCGTGTATCTCCAAGTTATGTTGAGCTGACGTCATCGTTACCCAGCATGACAAAAGACTGTCGTTAGGTCATTACAGGCCTGTCTGCCAGGCTTTCACCCCTCCAGCCAACATCACCCCACCCATAGTCTACTGTGACGCTCTGTGTTTTTGTTTGCCTGTTGGCTCACCATTCACCATCTTCCTAAACTGTCAAGTCATTAGTCGACCGCCTGCGTGTTCTGTTTAGGGAGGCGGTAATTATTGCCAGATCTCGGGGTTCGAATCCTAAAATGTGCTAAATGATATCATTTCCTTAAGATACTTAGCATTTGGAGTAAACTGCATTTTGCTGTGAGGTATGCAGGTCTAGAACGAGCTTTGTGATTACGTACAACCCATGCTGAGAGATTTCACACAGACAGATGGGAGTAGGGGCCGCTTATTACAGCCCATGAGCTCCTCGGCTTTATGCCGACTAGAATGTGCACACACGACCAGTATTCACATGTAATAAGCCACTGCACATCAAATTCACTCAATCTTGAAGCAATTTATTTCTTAAGGATAGTCCATACCTCTTGTATAAAACGCTGAACACTATTCTAATTTATATGCTTTCCCAAGTGACAGTTTTGAGACGACTCTCGTGTCACTTCATTTGCATACAGGTGCACGTTGTTATGTCTGACGGGGTAAGAGTCTCGAGAACTCTCGTGTAATACGAGATGCAGGTCTGTGCAGCTGTTTAAATGAAGAAAACACAATAGATTCGAGATGCATTATGTGCGATGTAATTGTTTTCAGTTCTTCCCCATTAGCATGTGATTTTGTGTAATGCATATCTAATGGTTGCCCTTAAATAGCCTCAACCTTTCTACACCATACACGACAGACGTAGCTGAACAGTGATTGACAGGAGTCGTGTAAAGTTTATTCTGCAAAATGATTATTAATATCTGATCGCAACTGTGAACGCGTGTCGAGTAATGAAATTTATCTTGTCAAAATTAACAGATGAAACAAACGACATTTGAAAAGCGAAGTTATCAATCAGTTTCAAAATGGCTACTGCTCCAGACATCCATGTTGTCTGTGTAGAATGTTCTGAAATCTGAGTCATCGTCTCGCGTATTTTGCGTGTGATTTGCATGCCCCTGTGCACTCACGCCCCAGCGGTTCAAAAGACCTCTTGACAGATTAGCATGAGGGATTCCTACCCCAGCTACAATGAACCAAATCTGCCCAATATCTCGTCTCCCAAGAAGAAAGACGCTGAAAAAATCTTCCCAGGCACATCTGTCGTACAGTGTAAGGTTTGCCATTGAAAAGTTAATTGATACCCGCTAATTAATGAGCAGTGATTGATGACCGGGGACGGTTTATGTAAAGCTCACAGGAGTATAAAGAAGAATAAAAATATAGGGATTTTCTTGGCCCTTGCATAATTCGAGTTAATTAAACTTGTGCTTGAAATTGAAACTATGAATAATAGTCACGCTCGGTAGAAACACGTCCCTGGGAGGGGTTTCATACCCGCATGCACATAGCGGCGCGTGGTCTGTGATACTTGACCCAGTACCAGTCATAGATAAGTGTACGGAACCATTATATGTAAATCAGGGGTTCCAACCGCTATTCATCGATTTAGTATACTTGAAATGAACGTTTAAATACAAAATGTATACATCGGTTAAATACAGACACACTACGGTAAAGCTTTGAGAAAAAGTTTGTGTCAGTCATTCAGAAATGGTTTTGATAAGGGGTTAGGGAGTGGGCGTGGCGGTGGTGGATTGGTGGTGGTGGTGGTGGGATCATTGATAGTAGATGTGAAGATGTGTTGAAACACTGCTATTCTCTTTGATGAAGATGAGGTGGATGACTGCATATCTCACTTGATGAGGTGGAACACTGCATGTCTCACTTGATGAGGTGGAACACGTACTGCATGTCTCATTGATGTGGTGGAACACTGCATGTCTCACTTGATGTGGTGGAACACTGCATATCTCACTTGATGAAGTGGAACACTGCATGTCTCACTTCATGAGGTGGAGCACT
Source organism: Haliotis rubra (assembly GCF_003918875.1). NCBI lineage: Eukaryota > Metazoa > Mollusca > Gastropoda > Lepetellida > Haliotidae > Haliotis > Haliotis rubra. The sequence continues at coordinate 119,994 of NW_025767185.1, forward strand.
GCATGTCTCATTGATGTGGTGCACTGCATATCTCACTTGATGAGGTGGAACACTGCATGTCTCACTTGATGAGGTGGAGCACTGCATGTCTCACTTGATGAGGTGGAACACTGCATGTCTCACTTGATGAGGTGGAACACTGCATGTCTCATTTGATGAGGTGGAACACTGCATGTCTCACTTGATGAGGTGGAACACTGCATGTCTCATTTGATGAGGTGGAGCACTGCATGTCTCACTTGATGAGGTGGAACACTGCATGTCTCACTTGATGAGGTGGAACACTGCATGTCTCACTTGATGAGGTGGAGCACTGCATGTCTCATTGATGAGGTGGAGCACGGCATATCTCACTTGATGAGGTGGAGCACTGCATGTCTCACTTGATGAGGTGGAACACTGCATGTCTCACTTGATGAGGTGGAGCACTGCATATCTCACTTGATGAGGTGGAACACTGCATGTCTCACTTCATGAGGTGGAACACTGCATGTCTCACTTGATGAGGTGGAACACTGCATGTCTCACTTGATGAGGTGGAGCACTGCATGTCTCACTTGATGAGGTCGAACACTGCATGTCTCACTTGATGAGGTGGAACACTGCATGTCTCATTTGATGAGGTGAAACACTGCATGTCTCACTTCATGAGGTGGAACACTGCATGTCTCACTTGATGAGGTGGAACACTGCATGTCTCACTTGATGAGGTGGAACACTGCATGTCTCACTTGATGAGGTGGAACACTGCATGTCTCACTTGATGAGGTGGAGCACTGCATGTCTTACTTGATGAGGTGGAACACTGCATGTCTCACTTGATGAGGTGGAACACTGCATGTCTCACTTGATGAGGTGGAGCACTGTATGTCTCACTTGATGAGGTGGAACAGTGCATGTCTCACTTCATGAGGTGGAGCACTGCATGTCTCACTTGATGAGGTGGAACACTGCATGTCTCACTTGATGAGGTGGAACACTGCATGTCTCACTTGATGAGGTGGAACACTGCATGTCTCACTTGATGAGGTGGAACACTGCATGTCTCACTTGATGAGGTGGAGCACTGCATGTCTCACTTGATGAGGTGGAACACTGCATGTCTCACTTCATGAGGTGGAGCACTGCATGTCTCACTTGATGAGGTGGAGCACTGCATGTCTCACTTCATGAGGTGGAGCACTGCATGACTCACTTGATGAGGTGGAACACTGCATGTCTCACTTGATGAGGTGGAACACTGCATGTCTCATTTGATGAGGTGCTGCACTGCATATCTCATTTGATGAGGTGGTGTACTGTTAGATGAAAGATGTGGTGGAGCACTGCGATTCTCACTGGATGAGGTTTGAACACTGCATGCATCAGTTGATGTGGTGAACACTGAAATCCTCATTTGATGAAGTGGCGCACTGCATATCTAACTGTGCCTTTCGTTGAATTTATCCTTACGTCAGATCGCATAAGGCGAGATGAGTCGCTTTAATCTCTCTGCGTCTTTTATGGAAAGAAAAGCAATTAGACTAACGAATCTCTTGATCCCAGGGCGAGTGTGCTACGATGGAAGAGAAAACGGCGGGAAAACACGACGTATCGTCTTTTACTTTAACATCAAAAAGACTTGGGCAGATTGCTCACTGTTTGTCTTCTTTTGAAAAGCTCCTGTATATTACGTCCTTCTATTTGCAGCAAAAATTGTCCTCTTTGTGTATTCCGGAGCTCTTTGCACAATAGACGAATATATTTCCAATGGAAATGTCGACAATACTCTTGCTGGCATCAAACAGGGCTATATAGATGTAATGAGGATCCGTTGGGTCAGTCATAAACGACATTGAGAATAAAAAGTCGTTATCAAAGAGGACGTCAAGTTTTACAGTCAGATATATTAGTTTCATCTGTTTTGGGCCTGGGTGATCATATCTGATGATCTTTGTTCTTTTGAGCGTCAATGGTGTCCTAAATTCTGTAAAACACCACACCACTACACAATCACTGTCATGTCAGACAACACCGCAGTCTCACACCATCATTATCATGTCAGACAACACAGCCTCACACCATCACTGTCATGTCAGACAACACAGCCTCACACCATCACTGTCATGTCAGACAACACAGTCTAACACCATCACTGTCATGTCAGACAACACAGCCTCACACCATCACTGTCATGTCAGACAACACAGCCTCACACCATCACTGTCATGTCAGACAACACAGCCTCACACCATCACTGTCATGTCAGACAACACAGCCTCACACCATCACTGTCATGTCAGACAACACAGCCTCACACCATCACTGTCATGTCAGACAACACAGTCTAACACCATCACTGTCATGTCAGACAACACAGCTTCACACTATCACTGTCATGTCAGACAACTCAGTCTCACACCATCACTGTCATATCAGACAACAGAGTCTCACACCATCACTGTCATGTCAGACAACATCGCCTCACACCATCACTGTCATGTCAGACAACACCGCCTCACACCATCACTGTCATGTCAGACAACACACCCTTACACCATCACTGTCATGTCAGACAACACAGCCTCACACCATCACTGTCTTGTCAGAAAACACAGCTTCACACTATCACTGTCATGTCAGACAACAGAGTCTCACACCATCACTGTCATGTCAGACAACACCGCCTCACACACACCACCACTGTCATGTCAGACAACACAGTCTCACACCATCACTGTCATGTCAGACAACACAGCCTCACACCATCACTGTCATGTCAGACAACACAGTCTCACACTATCACTGTTATGTCACACAACACAGCCTCACACCATCACTGTCATGTCAGACAACACAGCCTCACACCATCACTGTCATATCAGACAACAGAGTCTCACACCATCACTGTCATATCAGACAACACTGACTCACACCATCACTGTCATGTCAGATAACACAGTCTCACACCATCACTGTCATGTCTGACAACACAGACTCACACCATCACTGTCATGTGAGACAACACAGCCTCACACCATCACTGTCATGTCAGATAACACAGTCTCACACCATCACTGTCATGTCTGACAACACAGACTCACACCATCACTGTCATGTCTGACAACACAGCCTCACACCATCACTGTCATATCAGACAACACAGTATCACACCATCACTGTCATGTCAGATAACACAGTCTCACACCATCACTGTCATATCAGACAACACAGTATCACACCATCACTGTCATGTCTGACAACACAGACTCACACCATCACTGTCATGTCAGACAACACAGACTCACACCATCACTGTCATGTCAGATAACACCGTCTCACACCATCACTGTCATGTCTGACAACACAGACGCACACCATCACTGTCATGTCTGACAACACAGCCTCACACCATCACTGTCATCTCTGACAACACAACCTCACACCATCGCTGTCATCTCTGACAACACAGTCTCACACCATCACTGTCATGTCAGACAACACAGTATCACACCATCACTGTCATGTCAGACAACACAGCCTCACACCATCACTGTCATGTAAGACAACACAGTCTCACACCATCACTGTCATGTCAGATAACACCGCCTCACACCATCACTGTCATGGCAGAAAACACAGCCTCATACCATCACTGTCATGGCAGACACCACAGCCTCACACCTTCACTGTCATGTCAGACAACACATCTCTCACATCACAGCCTCACACCATCACTGTCTTGTCAGACAACACCACAGCTTCACACCATCACTGTCATGTCAGACAACACAGCCTCACACCATCACTGTCATGTCAGACAACACAACCTCACACCATCAGTGTCATGTGAAACAGCACAGCCTCACACCATCACTGTTATGTCAGACAACACAGCTTCACACCATCACTGTCATGTCAGACAACACAGTCTCACACCATCACTGTCATGTCAGACAACACAGCCTCACACCATCACTGTCATGTCAGACAACACAGCCTCACGCCATCACTGTCTTGTCAGACAACACAGTCTCACACCATCACTGTCATGTCAGACAACACAGCCTCACACCATCACTGTCATGTCACACAACACAGCCTCACACCATCACTGTCATCTCTGACAACACAGCCTCACACCATCACTGTTATGTCAGACAACACAGCTTCACACCATCACTGTCATGTCAGACAACACAGTCTCACACCATCACTGTCATGTCAGACAACACAGTCTCACGCCATCACTGTCATGTCAGACAACACAGTCTCACACCATCACTGTCATGTCAGACAACACAGCCTCACACCATCACTGTCATGTCAGACAACACAGTCTCACACCATCACTGTCATGTCAGACAACACAGTCTCACACCATCACTGTCATGTCAGACAACACAGTCTCACACCATCACTGTCATGTCAGACAACACAGTCTCACGCCATCACTGTCATGTCAGACAACACAGCTTCACACCATCACTGTCATATCAGACAACACAGTATCACACCATCACTGTCATGTCAGACAACACAGCCTCACACCATCACTGTCATATCAGACAACACAGACTCACACCATCACTGTCATCTCTGACAACACAGCCTCACACCATCACTGTCATATCAGACAACACAGACTCACACCATCACTGTCATCTCTGACAACACAGTCTCACACCATCACTGTCATGTCTGACAACACAGTCTCACACCATCACTGTCATGTCAGACAACACAGTCTCACACCATCACTGTCATATCAGACAACACAGACTCACACCATCACTGTTATGTCAGACAACACAGCTTCACACCATCACTGTCATGTCAGACAACACAGTCTCACACCATCACTGTCATGTCAGACAACACAGTCTCACGCCATCACTGTCATGTCAGACAACAGAGTCTCACACCTTCACTGTCATGTCAGACAACACAGTCTCACACCATCACTGTCATGTCAGACAACACAGTCTCACGCCATCACTGTCATGTCAGACAACAGAGTCTCACACCTTCACTGTCATGTCAGACAACACAGCCTCACACCATCACTGTCATGTCAGACAACACAGTCTCACGCCATCACTGTCATGTCAGACAACACAGCCTCACACCATCACTGTCATGTCAGACAACACAGTATCACACCATCACTGTCATCTCTGACAACACAGTCTCACACCATCACTGTCATGTCAGACAACACAGCCTCACACCATCACTGTCAAGTCAGACAACACAGCCTCACACCATCACTGTCTTGTCAGACAACACAGCTTCACACCATCACTGTCATATCAGACAACACAGTCTCACACCATCACTGTCATGTCAGACAACACTGTCTCACACCATCACTGTCATGTCAGACAGCACAGCCTCACACCATCACTGTCATGTCAGACAACACAGCTTCACACCATCACTGTCATGTCAGACAACACCAGTCTCACAAAGACACTCAGAGACGTCAGCTTTAATCACAATCCCACCATGGGGCACTACGGTTCAAATTCTGAAAGCACGAAGCTACCTGATACCAATACTTAAATGTGTGAAGCGGCTCAATAATATGCCTTTAGTGTGTGCATAATGCTGGTTGAGCACATGATCCTTGAGACAGGCTTCCTGGGTTTAAGAATAACGCCAAGGGAAAAAAGTAAAAGTGTTCCTTTGACGTAAACGGAGAAGATATATAATATATATATATATATATATATATATATATATATATATATATATATATATATATTCGGAATGCATATGTAATTTAAGACATATAAGTTATCTATATTTCTGTGTCACTTTTTAGTGTTCTACATACTTGCTTCCCAAGGGTTAAGCCGATATTCGACCTAAGAGATAGTTCTCATACTCGTTTGAGAACTAATGTTTGCTTAAACCCACAAGTGAGCATCTTAACATAGCGAGTCGCTTCAAATATAACTTGGAGATTACTCCCGTCCCTCTGAGCCTAGAGACTAGAAGCCAAACCCAATTACGTAAGAGAAAATTGTCTTGTAAAAATGTTATTCTTCTACTAGGATTGCCTTTGATGCCAGTGCTTGGAGCTTGGAATAAAATGCAGACCGGAGACTAAGTCCAATCGCTCTGGGACCAAGACGAATGGCGGAAAAATGAACTACTGCGGCCGCAAATAGCAGACGACATGTTTTCAACATTTCCATGCAAAAAAATAAGTATCGCTAACATCGATTTCTTTTGAACTAGGCCAAGAATTATGCTGATTAAAGCCTTGCGTCTCTCAGGCCCAACACTCGGGATCTGACGCTTTGTAATGGTAGAAAGATAGAGTCGAGCAACTCAAGTACGGATGATGGCTGGCCTCCAGAGCAACATTTACTTTAAGGCGATGCTTTGTGTTGCTCTGTCGTGACCAGGAAAATTATAAGAATATATCTTTTTTTCATTTGTTTGTTACACAGCGACGGTGTTTAATATGTCAAATTCTGTTTATACATCTATAGAATAAGCTAAGCTGTGGCAACTGAATGTTGATGTTTGCTGAGGTATCTACTCCAGCGACAACTACATAATATACTGCTCAGTATCGGCCGATTTTCAGTCCCACAGACAATGTCAGATAATGTTGGTTTGAACTGTACATAACCCATTAAAACATTTACTGGTGACATCAGAATACTTGCGAGAAATTTCCAGCCAGCTATATGTAACTGAGCGGCTTCTCAGCCACAGCTCTTCGGCACATTTTGCCCCTTGTCTGATTCGCTGCTAATATGGCGGATTAAAGCCGGAACGAAAGCGACACATTCCTACAACCCTTTTAGAGTTTCAATCGATCTGCTCGCTGGAGGGATGCGAGGTGACAGACTTTTTCAAATATCCGGCGAAGAATCACTGTCTTTCGTTATTGTTCAAAATAAAAACGGAAGCATGTTCAATGATTTCGGAGAGTGATCACGCCATTTTGTCGTCTGCTTGTTTTGATTCACGTTCGCCGCACGCGCGCTCTGAGGCTCCGGGCTAAGCCATATGCAAATGACATTGAACTTTTTTTCGTTAATTGCGCCTGTGGTAATTCTATTGCTTTTAGAGACGAGATTTTGTTAGCAGCTACATAACATGATACTTTCTAACCCCGTATCGATTCATCTGAGCCCTGCCTTCCCTACCAATATTCAAAATTTAAATTTCGGCCTGATTGCGTTTCGCACATCGATCCCAATTTTCACAAATTTCTGGCGGGTAAATGTGCTCAGTGATCCCAGTAATGAGAGTTGAGAGCTGTGCGCGTGTTACGTGAAAGGTCATACGATGTCACAGATAGGCGCGTCTCGGGTCAGCCTGACCTGATGAGGACAGGGTTCAGCCGAGGAGACGTGCTGTTTAGTTTCTCTGTTTTGTGGGGTTCACGAGCTGTAATAGGAATGCAGTTTTTTCTCCAATCGAAAATAATATTTACCTGAAGAAGGATAATTTGAGAATCTATGAAAAACTTCAAAGAATAGGGTTAAAGTGTAAACAATATGGACATTGCATTATCCGTCCTTATAGACCGCGTGATTGTAGCTGCTGTCTGTTAGTGAGGGGAAACATATACTGCCCAATTGGGATTAGTTTTACGGCTGTGCTCACAGGAAGTCCCCCTTGAAATTTCTCTCATTTTACTCTAAGTCATATATATATATAACAGTATAGCAGAAGAAATAAAGAAGAAATAAATAGCATAATATATAATATAATATAATAATGCAATATAGAGTGTGTCCTCATGCGCAAATTTGTAATTATAAATTTTGAAAACTTGTTGTCATAGTTAATTATCAACAAAAACTTTTATCGACAATCATACTTTTTTCTTTGGATATCAGTACATTACATAAAATATTTATTTTGAATTGCAGAAGTAGACAAATGTGGTATCTACTATATGAAAAATTGCCTCGAGGTAATAATTGCTTAATTTAAAAAAATCACCCAAGGAGCCCGTTAAAAGGCAGTCTCTTGATGACTTTAATAAAATCTCGTTTTATCCGGGCTCGTCACGTGCGTCGAAAACCGTCGCGTGCTAAACAGAAGCCGTTGGTAACATTTGAAATGAGAGTGGTAATTTTACCCAAGTTAAGATCAATATCATAGCAAGCAAGTCACTTTCAGCGTAATTTCAACTCCCAATTCGTGTGCTTGATTACACAATGTTGATTGTTACTCCAGATTACACAAGATCTCGTTCTGAAGCAGTCGCGCGAGACCTGGAGTGAGATTCTTGCCTCCTAAATGAAAGAGGTCGCGAGAGCTTGACGTGATGTCACTTGTCAAGGAGCAAATTAGATCAGCACAAATTGATTCCCCTGGGACGAAAATTCGATTTTCTGTTTTCCCAACTTCCTTAGCTGAAAGCTGACTGTATGCACCTGTTTTACTTCCTACCCATTTCGCACCGTGTCAACAAATCTCCAGATTTCACCCACGCGAAACGAAATCTTCTATGCACATGCCAGACTCTCTGTAAATCATGATTTGGGATTAGTTTTTACCTGACATTGAAAATCACTCAGCATCATCCTCCCTCAAGATCTCAACATGTATATGATATGGGTGGGACTCAACCTGAACATAAAAAGAAATGTTCATTGTTGCACACTAAACACGTTTTCGAAAGATTCTATTTTCATGAGCCATTTTTATCGGACTAAAACAGAAAATGTCTCTAGTACATAGTTACTATATCAGTATTTTTCATTTCGTAAGGAGTGTTTTGAAAATTAAAACGTATAAATTAAACTATGATATCCCACAATGCAACATACAGAAAATAACATAAACCTGTTAAGAAAGCAGCTTGTTGAACATTTTGATCGGATCAATTGTATTCCTTTAGCATCGCCATCGTAGAAATCATCTGTGTCACTTCCGGTCCAAAGGCTCCCTACAAGAGCAGGGTCAATCAATCCAAGACCTTTTGACTCAATTTCCGATACGAAAATGTCGCTATTTCTTTGGACAAACAGAAACTTTGAAATGGTGGGTCAGAGCGTGCCAGAACACAGAGTCCTCCCTGGGTACAATCGATATTCTACCACTCACAGCTCACACAACAGGTCACATGACCTGGAGGTGTGACGCTGGTAAGGCAGCCCCGACCTCTGCACGTGCACTGACGTAGAACGGCACTTATGACAACATTTGTCTTTTCCGGTTTAATTAGTTTGGTGCAATTAACAATCCTAGTAACATAATTTGACACATGTCTTTAGCCAGACTGGCGTCGGCCAAAGCCTCCAATAAAACTTTGATGGCATCAGTGTCCAGGGGCTAAAAAGTTGAAAGCCGTTCCAGGTCCGGAGAAACAAGTGGCACAGGGAGCTTTGATCTCTGGCTTGTTTATGAGGGACAGTCAGCACTGGTACTGTAAAATATGTATATGCGTGAGATTAAAAAGGATTAGTCTGTCGACAACGAACATACACTTGATAATGATGACTCATTAGATCCATAGCTGGATTTACGAAGCGATTATGACATATGTGAACAGTGGACACGCCGCTTCAACAAAAGGTTAGACTGGAGGAGATATGACAAAGGAGGCTGTTGTGGGTGCTGGTTCGCCTCGTGATGAATGCAGATTGTCACGCACATATTAGACAGAGATAAAATACTTCAAAATAAAATATTCATTACAGCTGGAATTGCACTTCAAAATGATGAGAGGTTTTTATGATGGATTAGGAATGAGAGAGTGCACTCAGAAACACACAAGTATTCGGCTTAGCAACATAAATAACCATTGATTCAACCTAACTTACAACTAGATATCATGGTAAGGTGTGCTGGTTTATTCGTTGGCCTGTCACACTTTATAGTCTACAACAACCCATATGTTCACAATGCAAACACAACTCACACTCCCCAGTTTAAGAATGTTGGCGAGCTTCCGTTCATAATGCAAACACGACCCCAAACCGCTGTAAAAGTAGGTGGGCGAGCTTCTGTTCATAATGCAAACACGACCCAAAACCTCTGTAACAGTAGGTGGGCGAGCTTCCGTTCATAATGCTAACACGACCCAAAACCTCTGTAACAGTAGGTGGGCGAGCTTCCGCTCATAATGCTAACACGACCCAAAACCTCTGTAAAAGTAGGTGGGCGAGCTTCCGTTCATAATGCTAACACGACCCCAAACCTCTGTAAAAGTAGGTGGGCGAGCTTCCGTTCATAATGCTAACACGACCCAAAACCTCTGTGAAAGTAGGTGGGCGAGCTTCCGTTCATAATGCTAACACGACCCCAAACCTCTGTAAAAGTAGGTGGGCGAGCTTCCGTTCATAATGCTAACACGAACCAAACCTCTGTGAAAGTAGGTGGGCGAGCTTCCGTTCATAATGCTAACACGACCCAAACCTCTGTAAAAGTAGGTGGGCGAGCTTCCGTTCATAATGCTAACACGACCCAAACCTCTGTGAAAGTAGGTGGGCGAGCTTCCGTTCATAATGCTAACACGACCCCAAACCTCTGTAAAAGTAGGTTGGCGAGCTTCCGTTCATAATGCTAACACGACCCAAACTTCTGTCAAAGTAGGTGGCCGAGCTTCCGTTCAAAATGCTAACACGACCCAAACCTCTGTAAAAGTAGGTTAGCGAGCTTCCGTTCATAATGCTAACACGACCCCAAACCTCTGTAAAAGTAGGTGGGCGAGCCTCTGTTCACAATGCTAACACGACCCAAAACCTCTGTAAAAGTAGGTGGGCGAGCTTCTGTTCATAATGCTAACACGACCAAAACCTCTGTGAAAGTAGGTGGGCGAGCTTCCGTTCATAATGCTAACACGACCAAAACCTCTGTTAAAGTAGGTTAGCGAGCTTCTGTTCATAATGCTAACACGACCCAAACCTCTGTAAAAGTAGGTGGGCGAGCTTCTGTTCATAATGCTAACACGACCCCAAACCTCTGTAAAAGTAGGTGGGCGAGCTTCCGTTCATAATGCTAACACGACCCAAACCTCTGTAAAGTAGGTGGGCGAGCTTCTGTTCATAATGCTAACACGACCCCAAACCTCTGTAAAAGTAGGTGGGCGAGCTTCTGTTCATAATGCTAACACGACCCAAAACCTGTGTAAAGTAGGTGGGCGAGCTTCTGTTCATAATGCTAACACGACCCCAAACCTCTGTAAAAGTAGGTGGGCGAGCTTCTGTTCATAATGCTAACACGACCCCAAACCTCTGTGAAAGTAGGTGGGCGAGCTTCTGTTCATAATGCTAACACGACCCAAACCTCTGTAAAAGTAGGTGGGCGAGCTTCCGTTCATAATGCTAACACGACCCAAACCTCTGTAAAAGTAGGTGGGCGAGCTTCCGTTCATAATGCTAACACGACCCAAACCTCTGTAAAAGTAGGTGGGCGAGCTTCTGTTCATAATGCTAACACGACCCAAACCTCTGTAAAAGTAGGTGGGCGAGCTTCCGTTCATAATGCTAACACGACCCAAACCTCTGTAAAAGTAGGTGGGCGAGCTTCCGTTCATAATGCTAACACGACCCAAACCTCTGTAAAAGTAGGTGGGCGAGCCTCTGTTCATAATGCTAACACGACCCCAAACCTCTGTAAAAGTAGGTGGGCGAGCTTCCGTTCATAATGCTAACACGACCCAAACCTCTGTGAAAGTAGGTGGGCGAGCTTCTGTTCATAATGCTAACACGACCCAAACCTCTGTAAAAGTAGGTGGGCGAGCTTCTGTTCATAATGCTAACACGACCCCAAACCTCTGTAAAAGTAGGTGGGCGAGCTTCTGTTCATAATGCTAACACGACCCAAACCTCTGTAAAAGTAGGTGGGCGAGCTTCTGTTCATAATGCTAACACGACCCAAACCTCTGTAAAAGTAGGTGGGCGAGCTTCCGTTCATAATGCTAACACGACCCAAACCTCTGTAAAAGTAGGTGGGCGAGCTTCCGTTCATAATGCTAACACGACCCCAAACCTCTGTAAAAGTAGGTGGGCGAGCTTCTGTTCATAATGCTAACACGACCCCAAACCTCTGTAAAAGTAGGTGGGCGAGCTTCCGTTCATAATGCTAACACGACCCAAACCTCTGTGAAAGTAGGTGGGCGAGCTTCCGTTCATAATGCTAACACGACCCAAACCTCTGTGAAAGTAGGTGGGCGAGCTTCTGTTCATAATGCTAACACGACCCAAACCTCTGTAAAGTAGGTGGGCGAGCTTCTGTTCATAATGCTAACACGACCCCAAACCTCTGTAAAGTAGGTGGGCGAGCTTCTGTTCATAATGCTAACACGACCCAAACCTCTGTAAAAGTAGGTGGGCGAGCTTCTGTTCATAATGCTAACACGACCCAAAACCTCTGTAAAAGTAGGTGGGCGAGCTTCCGTTCATAATGCTAACACGACCCAAACCTCTGTGAAAGTAGGTGGGCGAGCTTCTGTTCATAATGCTAACACGACCCAAACCTCTGTAAAAGTAGGTGGGCGAGCTTCTGTTCATAATGCTAACACGACCCAAACCTCTGTGAAAGTAGGTGGGCGAGCTTCCGTTCATAATGCTAACACGACCCCAAACCTCTGTAAAAGTAGGTGGGCGAGCTTCTGTTCATAATGTTAACACGACCCAAACCTCTGTAAAAGTAGGTGGGCGAGCTTCCGTTCATAATGCTAACACGACCCAAACCTCTGTAAAAGTAGGTGGGCGAGCTTCCGTTCATAATGCTAACACGACCCAAACCTCTGTGAAAGTAGGTGGGCGAGCTTCCGTTCATAATGCTAACACGACCCAAACCTCTGTAAAGTAGGTGGGCGAGCTTCCGTTCATAATGCTAACACGACCCAAACCTCTGTGAAAGTAGGTGGGCGAGCTTCCGTTCATAATGCTAACACGACCCAAACCTCTGTGAAAGTAGGTGGGCGAGCTTCTGTTCATAATGCTAACACGACCCCAAACCTCTGTAAAAGTAGGTGGGCGAGCTTCTGTTCACAATGCTAACACGACCCAAAACCTCTGTAAAAGTAGGTGGGCGAGCTTCTGTTCATAATGCTAACACGACCCCAAACCTCTGTAAAAGTAGGTGGGCGAGCTTCTGTTCATAATGCTAACACGACCCCAAACCTCTGTAAAGTAAAGTAGGTGGGCGAGCTTCTGTTCATAATGCTAACACGACCCAAACCTCTGTAAAAGTAGGTGGGCGAGCTTCTGTTCATAATGCTAACACGACCCCAAACCTCTGTGAAAGTAGGTGGGCGAGCTTCTGTTCATAAAGCTAACACGACCCAAACCTCTGTAAAAGTAGGTGGGCGAGCTTCTGTTCATAATGCTAACACGACCCAAACCTCTATAAAGTAGGTGGGCGAGCTTCCGTTCATAATGCTAACACGACCCAAACCTCTGTAAAAGTAGGTGGGCGAGCTTCTGTTCATAATGCTAACACGACCCAAACCTCTGTAAAAGTAGGTGGGCGAGCTTCTGTTCATAATGCTAACACGACCCAAACCTCTGTGAAAGTAGGTGGGCGAGCTTCTGTTCATAATGCTAACACGACCCCAAACCTCTGTAAAAGTAGGTGGGCGAGCTTCTGTTCATAATGCTAACACGACCCCAAACCTCTGTAAAGTAGGTGGGCGAGCTTCTGTTCATAATGCTAACACGACCCCAAACCTCTGTAAAAGTAGGTGGGCGAGCTTCTGTTCATAATGCTAACACGACCCAAACCTCTGTAAAGTAGGTGGGCGAGCTTCCGTTCATAATGCTAACACGACCCCAAACCCTCTGTAAAAGTAGGTGGGCGAGCTTCTGTTCATAATGCTAACACGACCCCAAACCTCTGTAAAAGTAGGTGGGCGAGCTTCCGTTCATAATGCTAACACGACCCAAACCTCTGTAAAAGTAGGTGGGCGAGCTTCCGTTCATAATGCTAACACGACCCAAACCTCTGTAAAAGTAGGTGGGCGAGCTTCTGTTCATAATGCTAACACGACCCCAAACCTCTGTGAAAGTAGGTGGGCGAGCTTCCGTTCATAATGCTAACACGACCCCAAACCTCTGTAAGCTTCCGTTCATAATGCTAACACGACCCAAACCTCTGTGAAAGTAGGTGGGCGAGCTTCCGTTCATAATGCTAACACGACCCAAACCTCTGTAAAAGTAGGTGGGCGAGCTTCTGTTCATAATGCTAACACGACCCAAACCTCTGTGAAAGTAGGTGGGCGAGCTTCCGTTCATAATGCTAACACGACCCAAACCTCTGTAAAAGTAGGTGGGCGAGCTTCCGTTCATAATGCTAACACGACCCCAAACCTCTGTAAAAGTAGGTGGGCGAGCTTCTGTTCATAATGCTAACACGACCCAAAACCTCTGTAAAAGTAGGTGGGCGAGCTTCCGTTCATAATGCTAACACGACCCCAAACCTCTGTGAAAGTAGGTGGGCGAGCTTCTGTTCATAATGCTAACACGACCCAAACCTCTGTAAAAGTAGGTGGGCGAGCTTCTGTTCATAATGCTAACACGACCCAAACCTCTGTGAAAGTAGGTGGGAGAGCTTCCGATCATAATGTTAACATGACCCCAAACCTCTGTAAAAGTAGGTGGGCGAGCTTCTGAACATAATGTTAACACGACCCAAACCTCTGTAAGAGTAGGTGGGCGAGCTTCCGTTCAAAATGCTAACACGACCCAAACCTCTGTAAAAGTAGGTTAGCGAGCTTCCGTTCATAATGCTAACACGACCAAAACCTCTGTGAAAGTAGGTGGGCGAGCTTCCGTTCATAAAGCTAACACGACCCAAACCTCTGTAAAAGTAGGTGGGCGAGCTTCCGTTCATAATGCTAACACGACCCAAACCTCTGTGAAAGTAGGTGGGCGAGCTTCCGTTCAAAATGCTAATACGACCCAAACCTCTGTGAAAGTAGGTGGGCGAGCTTCCGTTCATAATTCAAACACGACCCCCAACCTCTGTAAAAGTAGGTGGGCGAGCCTCTGTTCACAATGCTAACACGACCCAAAACCTCTGTAAAAGTAGGTGGGCGAGCTTCCGTTCATAATTCTAACACGACCCCAAACCTCTGTAAAAGTAGGTGGGCGAGCCTCTGTTCACAATGCTAACACGAACCAAAACCTCTGTAAAAGTAGGTGGGCGAGCTTCCGTTCATAATGCTAACACGAACCAAACCTCTGTGAAAGTAGGTGGGCGAGCTTCTGTTCATAATGCTAACACGACCCCAAACCTCTGTGAAAGTAGGTTAGCGAGCTTCTGTTCGTAAAGCTAACACGACCCAAACCTCTGTAAAAGTAGGTGGTCGAGCTTCTGTTCATAATGCTAACACGACTCAAACCTCTATAAAAGTAGGTGGGCGAGCTTCCGATCATAATGTTAACATGACCCCAAACCTCTGTAAAAGTAGGTGGGCGAGCTTCTGTTCATAATGCTAACACGACCCAAACCTCTGTAAAAGTAGGTGGGCGAGCTTCTGTTCATAATGCTAACACGACCCCAAACCTCTGTAAAAGTAGGTGGGCGAGCTTCTGATCATAATGTTAACATAACCCCAAAACTCTGTAAAAGTAGGTGGGCGAGCTTCTGTTCACAATCCTAACACGACCGAAACCTCTGTAAAAGTAGGTGGGCGAGCTTCTGTTCATAATGCTAACACGACCCAAACCTCTGTAAAAGTAGGTGGGCGAGCTTCCGTTCATAATGCTAACACGACCCAAACCTCTGTAAAAGTAGGTGGGCGAGCTTCTGTTCATAATGCTAACACGACCCAAACCTCTGTAAAAGTAGGTGGGCGAGCTTCTGTTCATAATGCTAACACAACCCCAAACCTCTGTAAAAAGTAGGTGGGCGAGCTTCTGATCATAATGCTAACACGACCCAAACCTCTGTAAAGTAGGTGGGCGAGCTTCTGTTCACAATGCTAACACGACCAAAACCTCTGTAAAGTAGGTGGGCGAGCTTCTGTTCATAATGCTAACACGACCCCAAACCTCTGTAAAAGTAGGTGGGCGAGCTTCTGTTCATAATGCTAACACGACCCCAAACCTCTGTAAAGTAGGTGGGCGAGCTTCCACATAATGCTAACACGACCCAAACCTCTGTGAAAGTAGGTGGGCGAGCTTCCGTTCATAATGCTAACACGACCCAAACCTCTGTAAAGTAGGTGGGCGAGCTTCTGTTCATAATGCTAACACGACCCAAACCTCTGTAAAGTAGGTGGGCGAGCTTCTGTTCATAATGCTAACACGACCCCAAACCTCTGTAAAAGTAGGTTAGCGAGCTTCCGTTCATAATGCTAACACGACCCAAACCTCTGTGAAAGTAGGTGGGCGAGCTTCCGTTCATAATGCTAACACGACCCAAACCTCTGTAAAAGTAGGTGGGCGAGCTTCCGTTCATAATGCTAACACGACCCAAACCTCTGTGAAAGTAGGTGGGCGAGCTTCCGTTCAAAATGCTAATACGACCCAAACCTCTGTAAAAGTAGGTGGGCGAGCTTCCGTTCATAATTCTAACACGACCCCAAACCTCTGTAAAAGTAGGTGGGCGAGCCTCTGTTCACAATGCTAACACGAACCAAAACCTCTGTAAAAGTAGGTGGGCGAGCTTCCGTTCATAATGCTAACACGACCCAAACCTCTGTGAAAGTAGGTGGGCGAGCTTCTGTTCATAATGCTAACACGACCCAAACCTCTGTAAAAGTAGGTGGGCGAGCTTCTGTTCATAATGCTAACACGACCCCAAACCTCTGTGAAAGTAGGTTAGCGAGCTTCTGTTCATAAAGCTAACACGACCCAAACCTCTGTAAAAGTAGGTGGGCGAGCTTCTGTTCATAATGCTAACACGACTCAAACCTCTATAAAAGTAGGTGGGCGAGCTTCCGATCATAATGTTAACATGACCCCAAACCTCTGTAAAAGTAGGTGGGCGAGCTTCTGATCATAATGTTAACACGACCCAAACCTCTGTAAAAGTAGGTGGGCGAGCTTCTGTTCATAATGTTAACACGACCCCAAACCTCTGTAAAAGTAGGTGGGCGAGATTCTGATCATAATGTTAACACGACCCCAAACCTCTGTAAAAGTAGGTGGGCGAGCTTCTGTTCACAATGCTAACACGACCCCAAACCTCTGTAAAAGTAGGTGGGCGAGCTTCTGTTCATAATGCTAACACGACCCAAACCTCTGTAAAAGTAGGTGGGCGAGCTTCTGTTCATAATGCTAACACGACCCCAAACCTCTGGCGTGGGCGAGCTTCTGTTCATAATGCTAACACGACCCCAAACCTCTGTGAAAGTAGGTTACCGAGCTTCTGTTCATAAAGCTAACACGACCCCAAACCTCTGTAAAAGTAGGTGGGCGAGCTTCCGTTCATAATGCTAACACGACCCAAACCTCTGTAAAAGTAGGTGGGCGAGCTTCCGTTCATAATGCTAACACGACCCCAAACCTCTGTGAAAGTAGGTGGGCGAGCTTCTGTTCATAATGCTAACACGACCCAAAACCTCTGTAAAAGTAGGTGGGCGAGCTTCCGTTCATAATGCTAACACGACCCCAAACCTCTGTAAAAGTAGGTGGGCGAGCTTCCGTTCATAATGCTAACACGACCCAAACCTCTGTAAAAGTAGGTGGGCGAGCTTCCGTTCATAATGCTAACACGACCCAAAACCTCTGTGAAAGTAGGTGGGCGAGCTTCCGTTCATAATGCTAACACGACCCAAACCTCTGTAAAAGTAGGTGGGCGAGCTTCCGTTCATAATGCTAACACGACCCCAAACCTCTGTAAAAGTAGGTGGGCGAGCCTCTGTTCACAATGCTAACACGACCCAAACCCTCTGTAAAGTAGGTGGGCGAGCTTCCGTTCATAATGCTAACACGACCCAAACCTCTGTGAAAGTAGGTGGGCGAGCTTCTGTTCATAATGCTAACACGACCCAAACCTCTGTAAAAGTAGGTGGGCGAGCTTCCGTTCATAATGCTAACACCCAAACCTCTGACCCCAAACCTCTGTGAAAGTAGGTGGGCGAGCTTCTGTTCATAATGCTAACACGACCCAAACCTCTGTAAAAGTAGGTGGGCGAGCTTCTGTTCATAATGCTAACACGACCCAAACCTCTGTAAAAGTAGGTGGGCGAGCTTCCGTTCATAATGCTAACACGACCCCAAACCTCTGTGAAAGTAGGTGGGCGAGCTTCTGTTCACGAATGCTAACACGACCCAAACCTCTGTAAAAGTAGGTGGGCGAGCTTCTGTTCATAATGCTAACACGACCCCAAACCTCTGTAAAGTAGGTGGGCGAGCTTCTGTTCATAATGTTAACATACGACCCCAAACCTCTGTAAAAGTAGGTGGGCGAGCTTCTGTTCATAATGCTAACACGACCCAAACCTCTGTAAAGTAGGTGGGCGAGCTTCTGTTCATAATGCTAACACGACCCCAAACCTCTGTAAAAGTAGGTGGGCGAGCTTCTGTTCATAATGCTAACACGACCCAAACCTCTGTAAAAGTAGGTGGGCGAGCTTCTGTTCATAATGCTAACACGACCCAAACCTCTGTAAAAGTAGGTGGGCGAGCTTCTGTTCATAATGCTAACACGACCCCAAACCTCTGTAAAGGTGGGCGAGCTTCTGTTCATAATGCTAACACGACTTCCTCTGTTCATAATGCTAACACGACCCAAAACCTCTGTAAAAGTAGGTGGGCGAGCTTCTGTTCATAATGCTAACACGACCCAAAACCTCTGTAAAAGTAGGTGGGCGAGCTTCTGTTCATAATGCTAACACGACCCAAACCTCTGTAAAAGTAGGTGGGCGAGCTTCTGTTCATAATGCTAACACGACCCCAAACCTCTGTGAAAGTAGGTTAGCGAGCTTCTGTTCATAAAGCTAACACGACCCAAACCTCTGTAAAAGTAGGTGGGCGAGCTTCTGTTCATAATGCTAACACGACCCAAACCTCTGTAAAAGTAGGTGGGCGAGCTTCCGTTCATAATGCTAACACGACCCAAACCTCTGTCTGTAAAGTAGGTGGGCGAGCTTCTGTTCATAATGTTAACATGACCCCAAACCTCTGTAAATGTAGGTGGGCGAGCTTCTGTTCATAATGCTAACACGACCCAAACCTCTGTAAAAGTAGGTGGGCGAGCTTCTGTTCATAATGCTAACACGACCCCAAACCTCTGTTAAAGTAGGTGGGCGAGCTTCTGTTCATAATGCTAACACGACCCAAACCTCTGTAAAAGTAGGTGGGCGAGCTTCTGTTCATAATGCTAACACGACCCCAAACCTCTGTAAAAGTAGGTGGGCGAGCTTCCGTTCATAATGCTAACACGACCCAAACCTCTGTGAAAGTAGGTGGGCGAGCTTCCGTTCATAATGCTAACACGACCCAAACCTCTGTAAAAGTAGGTGGGCGAGCTTCCGTTCATAATGCTAACACGACCAAAACCTCTGTAAAAGTAGGTGGGCGAGCTTCTGTTCATAATGCTAACACGACCCCAAACCTCTGTGAAAGTAGGTGGGCGAGCTTCTGTTCATAATGCTAACACGACCCCAAACCTCTGTAAAAGTAGGTGGGCGAGCTTCTGTTCATAATGCTAACACGACCCCAAACCTCTGTAAAAGTAGGTGGGCGAGCTTCCGTTCATAATGCTAACACGACCCAAACCTCTGTGAAAGTAGGTGGGCGAGCTTCTGTTCATAATGCTAACACGACCCAAACATCTGTAAAATTAGGTGGGCCAGCTTCCGTTCATAATGCTAACACGACTCAAACCTCTATAAAAGTAGGTGGGCGAGCTTCCGATCATAATGTTAACATGACCCCAAACCTCTGTAAAAGTAGGTGGGCGAGCTTCTGTTCATAATGTTAACACGACCAAAACCTCTGTAAAAGTAGGTGGGCCAGCTTCTGTTCATAATGCTAACACGACCCCAAACCTCTGTGAAAATAGGTGGGGAGATTCTGATCATAATGTTAACATGACCCCAAACCTCTGTAAAAGTAGGTGGGCGAGCTTCTGTTCACAATGCTAACACGACCCCAAACCTGTGTAAAAGTAGTTGGGCGAGCTTCTGTTCATAATGCTAACACGACCCAAACCTCTGTGAAAGTAGGTGGGCGAGCTTCTGTTCATAATGCTAACACGACCCAAACCTCTGTGAAAATAGGTGGGCGAGGTTCCGTTCATAATGCTAACACGACCAAAACCTCTGTAAAAGTAGGTGGGCGAGCTTCTGTTCATAAAGCTAACACGACCCCAAACCTCTGTGAAAGCAGGTTACCGAGCTTCTGTTCATAAAGCTAACACGACCCAAACCTCTGTAAAAGTAGGTGGGCGAGCTTCTGTTCATAATACTAACACGACCCCAAACCTCTGTGAAAGTAGGTGGGCGAGCTTCCGTTCATAATGCTAACACGACCCAAACCTCTGTAAAAGTAGGTGGGCGAGCTTCTGTTCATAATGCTAACACGACCCCAAACCTCTGTGAAAGTAGGTTAGCGAGCTTCTGTTCATTAAGCTAACACGACCCAAACCTCTGTAAAAGTAGTATGTAAAATAATGTATAAACTCGTAGACAAATGACAATGTACAAACTTCTCACATATAACAATGTACAAACTCCTCACGTATATCAATGTCCAAACTCCTAACATATGACAGTGTACAAACTGCTCACGTATATCATTGTACAAACTCCTTACATATTACAATGAACAAACTCCTCACGTATTTCAATGTACAAACTCCTTACATATAACAATGTACAAACTCCTCACATATAACAATGTACAAACATATCACACATAACAATGTACAAACTCCTTACATATTACACTGTACAAACTCCTCACATATATCAATGAGCAAACTCCTCACATTTAACAATGTACAAACATCTCACACATAACAATGTACAAACTCCTTACATATTACAATGTACAAACTCCTCACATATATCAATGAGCAAACTCCTCACATTTAACAATGTACAAACTCCTCACATATAACAATGTACAAACTCCTCATGTATATCAATGTACAAAACGCCTTACATATAACAGTGTACACATTCCATACATATAACAATGTACAAACTCAGCACATATAACTGACTGACTGACTGAGTTTAGTTTTACGCCGCTTTTAGCAATATTCCAGCAATA
Organism: Haliotis rubra; assembly: GCF_003918875.1. Classification (NCBI taxonomy): domain Eukaryota; kingdom Metazoa; phylum Mollusca; class Gastropoda; order Lepetellida; family Haliotidae; genus Haliotis; species Haliotis rubra. Next base: position 141,131 of record NW_025767185.1, read on the forward strand.
TCACGGCGGGGGACACCAAAAATGGGCTTAACACATTGTGCCCATGTGGGGAATCGAACCCGGGCCTTCGGCGTGACGAGCCAACGCTTTAACCACTAGGCTACCCCACCGCCCCCGCATATATAACAATGTACAAACATCTCACACATAACAATGTACAAACTCCTTACATATTACAATGTACAAACTCCTCACATATATCAATGTACAAACTCCTCACATATATCAATGTACAAACTCCTCACATATATCAATGTACAAACGCCTTACATATAACAGTGTACACATTCCATACATATAACAATGTACAAACTCCTCAGATATAACAATGTACAAACTCCTCACATATAACACTGCACAAACTCCTTGCATATGATAATGTACAAACTCATTACATATAATAATGTATAAACACATTTACAAATAACAATGTACCAACTCCTCACATATAACAATGTACCAACTCCTCACACGGAACAATGTTCAAACTTCTAACATATATTAATGTATAAACACATTTACAAATAACAATGTACCAACTCCTCACATATAACAATGTACCAACTCCTCACATATAACAATGTACAAACTTCTCACATATAATAATGTATAAACACATTTAAAAGAACAATGTACCAACTCCTCACATATAACAATGTACAAACTCCTCACGTATATCATTGTACAAACTCCTTACATATAAAAATGTACAAACTCCTCACGTATATCGATGCGCAAACGCCTCACATATAACAATGTACAAACTCCTCACATATAACAATGTACAAACTCCTCACATATAACAATGTACAAACTCCTCACATATAACAATGTACAAACTCCTTACATATAACACTGTACAAATTCCTCACATACAACACTGTACAAACTCCTTACATATAACACTGTACAAACTCTTTACATATAACACTGTACAAAATCCTTACATATAACAATGTACCAACTCCTCACATAAAACAATGTACAAACTCCTCACAAATAACAATGTACAAACTCCTTACATATAACGATGTACAAACTCCTCACATATAACACTGTATAAACTCCTAACATATAATACTGTATAAACTCCTTACATATAACACTGTACAAACTCTTTACATATAACACTGTACAAACTCCTTACATATAACGATGTACAAACTCCTCACATATAACACTGTACAAACTCCTCACATATAACACTGAACAAACTCCTTACATATAACACTGTACAAACTCCTCACATATAACAATGTACAAACTCCTCACATATAACAATGTATCAACTCCTCACATATAACAATGTACAAACTAATTACATATAACAATGTATAAACGCCTCACATATAACAATGCACAAACTCCTTGCATATGATAATGTTGAAACTCCTTACATATAATAATGTATAAACACATTTACAAATAACAATGTACCAACTCCTCACATATAACAATGTACCAACTCCTCACACGGAACAATGTACAAACTTCTAACATATATTAATGTATAAACACATTTACAAATAACAATGTACCAATTCCTCACATATAACAATGTACAAACTTATCACACGTAACAATGTACAAACTTCTCACATATAATAATGTATAAACACATTTAAAAGAACAATGTACCAACTCCTCACATATAACAATGTACAAACTCCTTACGTATATCATTGAACAAACTCCTTACATATAGCAATGTACAAACTCCTCACATATAACAATGTACAAACGCCTCACATATAACAATGTTCAAATTCCTTACATATAACAATGTACAAACTCCTCACATATAACAATGTACAATCTCCTTACATATAACACTGTACAAACTCCTTACATATAGCAATGCACAAACTCCTCACATATAACAATGTACAAACGCCTCACATATAACAATGTTCAAATTCCTTACATACAACAGTGTAGAAACTCCTTACATATAACAATGTACAAACTCCTCTCATATAACACTGTACAAACTCCTTACATATAACAATGTACAAACTCATCACATATAACAATGTACAAACTCCTTACATATATAATACTGTACAAAATCCTCACATATAACAATGTACATACTCCTCACATATAACAATGTACAAACTCCTCACATATAACAATGTACAAACTCCTTACATATAGCAATGTACAAACTCCTCACATATAACAATGTACAAACGCCTCACATATAACAATGTTCAAATTCCTTACATATAACACTGTACAAAGTCCCTACATATAACAATGTACAAACTCCTCACATGTAACAATGTATAAACTCCTCACATATAACAATGCACAAACTCCTTGCATATTACAATGTACAAACTCCTTACATATAATAATGTATAAACACATTTACAAATAACAATGTACAAACCCCTCACATATAACAATGTACCAAGTCCTCACACGGAACAATGTACAAACTTCTCACATACATTAATGTATAAACACATTTACAAATAACAATGTACCAACTCCTCACATATAACAATGTACAAACTCCTCACACGTAACAATGTACAAACTTCTCACATATAATAATGTATAAACACATTTAAAAGAACAATGTACCAACTCCTCACATATAACACTGTACAAACTCCTCACATATAACAATTTACAAACTCCTTACATATATAACACTGTACCAACTCCTCACATATAACAATGTACAAACTCCTCACGTATATGTCCTCACACAATGTACAAACTCCTCACATATAACAATGTACAAACGCCTCACATATAACAATGTTCAAATTCCTTACATATAACACTGTAAAATTCTCCTCACATATAATTCAATGTACAAACTCCTCACATATAACAATGTACAAAAATCTCATATAGCAATGTACAAACTCCTCACATATAACAATGTACAAACATATAACAATGTTCAAATTCCTTACATATAACACTGTACAAACTCCTTACATATAACAATGTACAAACTCCTCACATATAACAATGTACAAACTCCTCACATATAACAATGTACAAACTCCTTACATATAACAATGTACAAACTCCTCACATATAACAATGTACAAACTCCTCACATATAACAATGTACAAACTCCTTACATATAACACTGTACAAACTCCTTACATATAACAATGTACAAACTCCTTACATATAACAATGTACAAACTCCTCACATATAACAATGTACAAACTCCTCACATATAACAATGTACAAACTCCTTACATATAGCAATGTACAAACTCCTCACATATAACAATGTACAAACGCCTCACATATAACAATGTACAAATTCCTTACATATAACACTGTACAAACTCCTTACATATAACAATGTACAAACTCCTCACATATAACAATGTACAAACTCCTCACACGTAACAATGTACAAACTTCTAACATATATTAATGTATAAACACATTTACAAATAACAATGTACCAACTCCTCACATATAACAATGTATCAACTCCTCACACGGAACAATGTACAAACTTCTAACATTTATTAATGTATCAACACATTTACAAATAACAATGTACCAATTCCTCACATATAACAATGTACAAACGTATCACACGTAACAATGTACAAACTCCTCACATATAACACTGTACAAACTCCACACATATAACTTCTCACATATAATAATGTATAAACACATTTAAAAGAACAATGTACCAACTCCTCACATATAACAATGTACAAACTCCTCACGTATATCATTGAACAAACTCCTTACATATAACAATGTACAAACTCCTCACGTATATCAATTTGCAAACTCCTCCCATATAACAATGTACAATCTCCTCACATATAACAATGTACAAACTCCTCACATATGACAATGTACAAACTCTTCACGTATATCAATGTACAAACTCATCACATATAACACTGTACAAACTCCTCATGTATATCAATGTACAAACTCCTTACATATAACAATGTGCAAACTCCTCACATATAACACTGTACACACTCCTCACATATAACAATGTACAAACTTCTCACATATAACAATGTACAAACTCCTTACATATAACAATGTACAAACTCCTTACATATAGCAATGTACAAACTCCTCACATATAACAATGTACAAACGCCTCACATATAACAATGTTCAAATTCCTTACATATAACAATGTACAAACTCCCTACATATAACAATGTACAAACTCCACACATATAACAATGTACAATCTCCTTACATATGATACTGTACAAACTCCTTACATATAGCAATGCACAAACTCCTCACATATAACAATGTACAAACTCCTCACATATAACACTGTACAAACTCCTCACATATAGCAATGTACAAACTCCTCACATATAACAATGTACAAAATCCTCACATATAACAATGTACAAACTCCTTTCATATATAATACTGTACAAACTCCTCACATATAACAATGTACAAACTCCTCACGTATATCAATGTACAAACTCCTCACATATAACAATGTACAAACTCCTCACATATAACAATGTACAAACTCCTCTCGTATATCAATGTACAAACTCCTCACATATAACACTGTACAAACTCCTCACATATAACAATGTACAAACTCCTCACATATAACACTGTACAAACTCCTCACATACAGCAATGTACAAACTCCTCACATATAACAATGTACAAACTCCTCACATATAACAATGTACCAACTCCTCACATATAACAATGTACAAACTCCTCACATATAACAATGTACAAACTCCTTACATATAGCAAAGTACAAACTCCTCACATATAACAATGTACAAACGCCTCACATATAACAATGTACAAACTCCTCACATATAACAATGTACAAACTCCTTACATATAACAATGTACAAACTCCTCACATATAACAATGTACAAACGCCTCACATATAACAATGTACAAACACCTTACATATAACACTGTACAAACTCCTTACATATAACAATGTACAAACTCCTCACATATAACAATGTACAAACTCCTCACATATAACAATGTACAAACTCCTCACATATAACAATGTACAAACTCCTTACATATATAATACTGTACAAACTCCTCACATATAACAATGTACAAACTCCTCACATATAACAATGTACAAACTCCTCACATATAACAATGTACAAACTCCTTACATATAGCAATGTACAAACTCCTCACATATAACAATGTACAAACGCCTCACATATAACAATGTTCAAATTCCTTACATATAACACTGTACAAACTCCCTACATATAACAATGTACAAACTCCTCACATATAACAATGTATAAACTCCTCACATATAACAATGCACAAACTCCTTGCATATTACAATGTACAAACTCCTTACATATAATAATGTATAAACACATTTACAAATAACAATGTACAAACCCCTCACATATAACAATGTACCAACTCCTCACACGGAACAATGTACAAACTTCTCACATACATTAATGTATAAACACATTTACAAATAACAATGTACCAACTCCTCACATATAACAATGTACAAACTCCTCACACGTAACAATGTACAAACTTCTCACATATAATAATGTATAAACACATTTAAAAGAACAATGTACCAACTCCTCACATATAACACTGTACAAACTCCTCACATATAACAATGTACAAACTCCTTACATATATAACAATGTACAAACTCCTCACATATAACAATGTACAAACTCCTCACGTATATCAATGGACAAACTCCTCACGTATTTCAATGTACAAACTCCTTACATATAACAATGTACAAACTCCTCACATATAACAATGTACAAACTCCTTACATATAGCAATGTACAAACTCCTCACATATAACAATGTACAAACGCCTCACATATAACAATGTTCAAATTCCTTACATATAACACTGTACAAACTCCTTACATATAACAATGTACAAACTCCTCACATATAACAATGTACAAACTCCTCACATATAACAATGTTCAAACTCCTTACATATAGCAATGTACAAACTCCTCACATATAACAATGTACAAACGCCTCACATATAACAATGTACAAATTCCTTACATATAACACTGTACAAACTCCTTACATATAACACTGTACAAACTCCTCACATATAACAATGTACAAACTCCTCACATATAACAATGTACAAACTTCTAACATATATTAATGTATAAACACATTTACAAATAACAATGTACCAACTCCTCACATATAACAATGTACCAACTCCTCACACGGAACAATGTACAAACTTCTAACATTTATTAATGTATAAACACATTTACAAATAACAATGTACCAATTCCTCACATATAACAATGTACAAACTTATCACACGTAACAATGTACAAACTCCTCACATATAACACTGTACAAACTCCACACATATATCATATAATTATGAACAAACAATGTACCAACTCCTCACATATAACAATGTACAAACTCCTCACGTATATCAAACAAACTCCTTGCAAACTCCTCCCATATAACAATGTACAAACTCCTCACATATAACAATGTACAAACTCCTCACATATAACAGTGTACAAACTCCTCACATATAACAATGTACAAACTCTTCACGTATATCAATGTACAAACTCATCACATATAACACTGTACAAACTCCTCATGTATATCAATGTACAAACTCCTTACATATAACAATGTGCAAACTCCTCACATATAACACTGTACACACTCCTCACATATAACAATGTACAAACTTCTCACATATAACAATGTACAAACTCCTCACATATAACAATGTACAAACTCCTTACATATAGCAATGTACAAACTCCTCACATATAACAATGTACAAACGCCTCACATATAACAATGTTCAAATTCCTTACATATAACAATGTACAAACTCCCTACATATAACAATGTACAAACTCCACACATATAACAATGTACAATCTCCTTACATATAACACTGTACAAACTCCTTACATATAGCAATGCACTAACTCCTCACATATAACAATGTACAAACTCCTCACATATAACACTGTACAAACTCCTCACATATAGCAATGTACAAACTCCTCACATATAACAATGTACAAAATCCTCACATATAACAATGTACAAACTCCTTACATATATAATACTGTACAAACTCCTCACATATAACAATGTACACACTCCTCACATATAACAATGTACAAACTCCTCACATATATCAATGTACAAACTCCTCACATATAACAATGTACAAACTCCTCATATAACAATGTACAAACTCCTCTCGTATATCAATTGACAAACTCCACACATATAACACTGTACAAACTCCTCACATATAACAATGTACAAACTCCTCACATATAACACTGTACAAACTCCTCACATACAGCAATGTACAAACTCCTCACATATAACAATGTACAAACTCCTCACATATAACAATGTACAAACTCCTCACATATAACAATGTACAAACTCCTCACATATAACAATGTACAAACTCCTTACATATAGCAAAGTACAAACTCCTCACATATAACAATGTACAAACGCCTCACATATAACAATGTACAAACACCTTACATATAACACTGTATAAACTCCTTACATATAACAATGTACAAACTCCTCACATATAACAGTGTACAAACTCCTTACATATAACAATGTACAAACTCCTCACATATAACAATGTACAAACTCCTTACAAAGAACAATGTACAAACTCTTCACATATAACAATGTACAAACTCCTCACATATAACACTGTACAAACTCTTCACGTATTTCAATGTACAAACTCCTCACATATAACAATGTACCAACTCCTCACATATAACAATGTACAAACTCTTCACGTATATCAATGTACAAACTCCTCACATATAACACTGTACAAACTCCTCACATATATCAATGTACAAACTCCTCACATATAACAATGTACAAACTCCTCACATATAACACTGTACAAACTCCTTACATATAACAATGTACAAACTCCTCTTGAATATCATTATACAAACTCCTTACATATAACAATGTGCAAACTCCTCACATATAACAATGTACCAACTCCTCACATATAACAATGTACAAACTCTTCACGTATATCAATGTACAAACTCCTCACATATAACACTGTACAAACTCCTCACGTATATCAATGTACAAACTCCTCACATATAACAATGTACAAACTCCTCACATATAACACTGTACAAACTCCTTACATATAACAATGTACAAACTCCTCACATATAACAATGTACAAACTCCTTACATATAACAATGTACAAACTCCTCACATATAACAATGTACAAACTCCTTACATATAACAATGTACAAACTCATCACATATAACAATGTACAAACGCCTCACATATAACAATGTTCAAATTCCTTACATATAACAATGTACAAACACCCTACATATAACAATGTACAAACTCCTCACATATAACAATCCTCACATATAACAATGTACAAACTCACATATATGCAACTCCTCACATATAACAATGTACAAACTCCTCACATATAACAATGTACAAACTCCTCACATATAACAATGTACAAACTCCTCACATATAACAATGTACAAACACCTCACATATAACAATGTTCAAATTCCTTACATATATCACTGTACAAACTCCCCTACATATAACAATGTACAAACTCCTCACATATAACACTGTACACACTCCTCACATATAACAATGTACAAACTCCTCACATATAACAATGTACAAACTCCTCACATATAACAATGTACAAACTCCTTACATATAGCAATGTACAAACTCCTCACATATAACAATGTACAAACGCCTCACATATAACAATGTACAAACACCTTACATATAACACTGTATAAACTCCTTACATATAACAATGTACAAACTCCTCTCATATAACACTGTACAAACTCCTTACATATAACAATGTACAAACTCCTCACATATAACAATGTACAAACTCCTTACATATATAATACTGTACAAACTCCTCACATATGACAATGTACAAACTCCTCACGTATATCAATGTACAAACTCCTCACATATATAGTACAATGTACAAACTCCTCACATATAACAATGTACAAACTCCTCTCATATATCAATTGACAAACTCCTCACATATAACACTGTACAAACTCCTCACATATAACAATGTACAAACTCCTCACATATAACACTGTACAAACTCCTCACATATAGCAATGTACAAACTCCTCACATATAACACTGTACAAACTCCTCACATATAACAATGTACAAACTCCTCACATATAACAATGTACAAACTCCACATATAACAATGTACAAACTCCTTACATATAGCAAAGTACAAACTCCTCACATATAACAATGTACAAACGCCTCACATATAACAATGTACAAACATAACAATGTACAAACTCCTTACATATAACACTGTATAAACTCCTCACATATAACAATGTACAAACTCCTCACATATAACAATGTACAAACTCACATATAACAGTGTACAAACTCCTTACATATAACAATGTACAAACTCCTCACATATAACAATGTACAAACTCCTCACAATAGAACAATGTACAAACTCTTCGCATATAACAATGTACAAACTCCTCACATATAACACTGTACAAACTCCTCACATATAACATATATAAACTCCTTACACATAAAAACTGTATATAACAATGTAAACTCCTCATATAAACTCCTCACATATAACACTGTACAAACTCCTCACATATAACAATGTACAAACTCCTCACATATAACAATGTACAAACTCCTCACATATAACAATGTACAAACTCCTCACATATAACAATGTACAAACTCTTCACGTATATCAATGTACAAACTCCTCACATATAACACTGTACAAACTCCTCACATATATCAATGTACAAACTCCTCACATATAACAATGTACAAACTCCTCACATATAACACTCTACAAACTCCTTACATATAACAATGTACAAACTCCTCACATATAACACTGTACAAACTCCTCACATATAACAATGTACAAACTCCTTACATATATAACAATGTACCAACTCCTCACATATAACAATGTACAAACTCCTCACGTATATCAATGGACAAACTCCTCACGTATTTCAATGTACAAACTCCTTACATATAACAATGTACAAACTCCTCACATATAACAATGTACAAACTCCTTACATATAGCAATGTACAAACTCCTCACATATAACAATGTACAAACTCCTCACATATAACAATGTTCAAATTCCTTACATATAACAATGTACAAACTCCTTACATATAACAATGTACAAACTCCTCACATATAACAATGTACAAACTCCTCACATATAACAATGTTCAAACTCCTTACATATAGCAATGTACAAACTCCTCACATATAACAATACAAACGCCTGTATAAATTCCTTACGCATAACACTGTACAAACTCCTTGTATATAACAATGTACAAACGCCTCACATATAACAATGTACAAATTCCTTACATATAACACTGTACAAACTCCTTACATATAACACTGTACAAACTCCTCACATATGACAATGTACAAACTCCTCACACGTAACAATGTACAAACTTCTAACATATATTAATGTATAAACACATTTACAAATAACAATGTACCAACTCCTCACATATAACAATGTACCAACTCCTCACACGGAACAATGTACAAACTTCTAACATTTATTAATGTATAAACACATTTACAAATAACAGTGTACCAATTCCTCACATATAACAATGTACAAACTTATCACACGTAACAATGTACAAACTCCTCACATATAACACTGTACAAACTCCACACATATATCATTGAACAAACTCCTTACATATAACAATGTACAAACTCCTCACGTATATCAATTTGCAAACTCCTCCCATATAACAATGTACAATCTCCTCACATATAACAATGTACAAACTCCTCACATATGACAATGTACAAACTCTTCACGTACATCAATGTACAAACTCATCACATATAACACTGTACAAACTCCTCATGTATATCAATGTACAAACTCCTTACATATAACAATGTGCAAACTCCTCACATATAACACTGTACACACTCCTCACATATAACAATGTACAAACTTCTCACATATAACAATGTACAAACTCCTCACATATAACAATGTACAAACTCCTTACATATAGCAATGTACAAACTCCTCACATATAACAATGTACAAACGCCTCACATATAACAATGTTCAAATTCCTTACATATAACAATGTACAAACTCCCTACATATAACAATGTACAAACTCCACACATATAACAATGTACAATCTCCTTACATATAACACTGTACAAACTCCTTACATATAGCAATGCACTAACTCCTCACATATAACAATGTACAAACTCCTCTCATATAACACTGTACAAACTCCTCACATATAGCAATGTCCAAACTCCTCACATATAACAATGTACAAAATCCTCACATATAACAATGTACAAACTCCTTACATATATAATACTGTACAAACTCCTCACATATAACAATGTACACACTCCTCACATATAACAATGTACAAACTCCTCACGTATATCAATGTACAAACTCCTCACATATAACAATGTACAAACTCCTCACATATAACAATGTACAAACTCCTCTCGTATATCAATTGACAAACTCCACACATATAACACTGTACAAACTCCTCACATATAACAATGTACAAACTCCTCACATATAACACTGTACAAACTCCTCACATACAGCAATGTACAAACTCCTCACATATAACAATGTACAAACTCCTCACATATAACAATGTACAAACTCCTCACATATAACAATGTACAAACTCCTCACATATAACAATGTACAAACTCCTTACATATAGCAAAGTACAAACTCTCTCACATATAACAATGTACAAACGCCTCACATATAACAATGTACAAACACCTACATATAACACTGTATAAACTCCTTACATATAACAATGTACAAACTCCTCACATATAACAGTGTACAAACTCCTTACATATAACAATGTACAAACTCCTCACATATAACAATGTACAAACTCCTTACAAAGAACAATGTACAAACTCTTCGCATATAACAATGTACAAACTCCTCACATATAACACTGTACAAACTCTTCACGTATTTCAATGTACAAACTCCTCACATATAACAATGTACCAACTCCTCACATATAACAATGTACAAACTCTTCACGTATATCAATGTACAAACTCCTCACATATAACACTGTACAAACTCCTCACATATATCAATGTACAAACTCCTCACATATAACAATGTACAAACTCCTCACATATAACACTGTACAAACTCCTTACATATAACAATGTACAAACTCCTCTTGAATATCATTATACAAACTCCTTACATATAACAATGTGCAAACTCCTCACATATAACAATGTACCAACTCCTCACATATAACAATGTACAAACTCTTCACGTATATCAGTGTACAAACTCCTCACATATAACACTGTACAAACTCCTCACGTATATCAATGTACAAACTCCTCACATATAACAATGTACAAACTCCTCACATATAACACTGTACAAACTCCTTACATATAACAATGTACAAACTCCTCATGTATATCAATGTACAAACTCCTTACATATAACAATGTGCAAACTCCTCACATATAACAATGTACAAACTCCTTACATATAGCAATGTACAAACTCCTCACATATAACAATGTACAAACGCCTCACATATAACAATGTTCAAATTCCTTACATATAACAATGTACAAACACCCTACATATAACAATGTACAAACTCCTCACATATAACAATGTACAAACTCCTCACATATAACAATGTACAAACTCCTTACATATAGCAATGTACAAACTCCTCACATATAACAATGTACAAACTCCTCACATATAACAATGTACAAACACCTCACATATAACAATGTTCAAATTCCTTACATATATCACTGTACAAACTCCCTACATATAACAATGTACAAACTCCTCACATATAACACTGTACACACTCCTCACATATAACAATGTACAAACTCCTCACATATAACAATGTACAAACTCCTCACATATAACAATGTACAAACTCCTTACAGATAGCAATGTACAAACTCCTCACATATAACAATGTACAAACGCCTCACATATAACAATGTACAAACACCTTACATATAACACTGTATAAACTCCTTACATATAACAATGTACAAACTCCTCTCATATAACACTGTACAAACTCCTTACATATAACAATGTACAAACTCCTCACATATAACAATGTACAAACTCCTTACATATATAATACTGTACAAACTCCTCACATATGACAATGTACAAACTCCTCACGTATATCAATGTACAAACTCCTCACATATAACAATGTACAAACTCCTCACATATAACAATGTACAAACTCCTCTCGTATATCAATTGACAAACTCCTCACATATAACACTGTACAAACTCCTCACATATAACAATGTACAAACTCCTCACATATAACACTGTACAAACTCCTCACATATAGCAATGTACAAACTCCTCACATATAACACTGTACAAACTCCTCACATATAACAATGTACAAACTCCTCACATATAACAATGTACAAACTCCTCACATATAACAATGTACAAACTCCTTACATATAGCAAAGTACAAACTCCTCACATATAACAATGTACAAACGCCTCACATATAACAATGTACAAACACCTTACATATAACACTGTATAAACTCCTTACATATAACAATGTACAAACTCCTCACATATAACAGTGTACAAACTCCTTACATATAACAATGGACAAACTCCTCACATATAACAATGTACAAACTCCTTACAAAGAACAATGTACAAACTCTTCGCATATAACAATGTACAAACTCCTCACATATAACACTGTACAAACTCCTTACATATATAAAACTGTACCAACTCCTCACATATAACAATGTACAAACTCCTCACATATAACACTGTACAAACTCCTCACGTATTTCAATGTACAAACTCCTCACATATAACAATGTACCAACTCCTCACATATAACAATGTACAAACTCTTCACGTATATCAATGTACAAACTCCTCACATATAACACTGTACAAACTCCTCACATATATCAATGTACAAACTCCTCACATATAACAATGTACAAACTCCTCACATATAACACTCTACAAACTCCTTACATATAACAATGTACAAACTCCTTACATATAACAATGTGCAAACTCCTCACATATAACAATGTACCAACTCCTCACATATAACAATGTACAAACTCTTCACGTATATCAATGTACAAACTCCTCACATATAACACTGTACAAACTCCTCACATATATCAATGTACAAACTCCTCACATATAACACTGTACAAACTCCTCACGTATTTCAAAGTACAAACTCCTCACATATAACAATGTACCAACTCCTCACATATAACAACGTACAAACTCTTCACGTATATCAATGTACAAACTCCTTTCATATAACAATGTACAAACTCCTCACGTATGTCAATGTTCAAACTCCTCACGTATATCAATGTCCAAACTCCTCATGTATATCAATGTACAAACTCCTCACGTATAACAATGTACAAACTCCTCACGTTTACCAATGTACAAACTCCTCACGTATATCAATGTACAAACTCCTCACGTATACCAATGTACAAACTCCTCACGTATATTAATGTACAAACTCCTCACGTATAACAATGTACAAACTCCTCACGTATATCAATGTACAAACTCCTCACATATACCAATGTACAAATTCCTTACTTAAAAGGAGGAACATTTTTTTATGGGTCGCCAGCAATGGCAAGTGATGGCATTTAAAGAAATGCTCATATATAGCAATGTACACACTCCTCACAGATAACAATGAACAAATCACTCAAATACGATAATGTCCTCAAAGACATTCTCGTGTGTATGCTTACCTACATATATCAACGGTGTACATTGTGTTCTAGTCTGTCATACAGACCCTGATACAAACATATCCAAGAAAGATTATGTGACAAGTCTAGATTTCCATAGTTTCAGGAAATGAAAATGAAGAAAAAGCCTCTGGGCTCTTTTTCATTATTTTGTTTTATTATGAACTGGGTTTTTTTCTGTAAGATATGAGACATGTTCATTTCAGAGACTGCTTCCTTAAGTGGCATTTAGAAGCTGGTATGATGAAGAGGAACTAGTTGTTAGTCTAATTGTGTTCATGTAGATATATTACAGAGCCTACGCATGCATACGCATGTATTATACATTGTGTTCGTGAGGTAAGCTCGTACGCATACACGTTTAAATCACAATTTATGAATGCCCATCTTTACCACTGCGAACGCTTACACATGTAATACAATATAGTTTGGTTGTATGAACAAAGGGCGAAGAGGAGGTTTTGATCTCCCAACTCGCGAATGTTCCCTGTTTCATCAATGACATCGAAGAACGAGTTACCTCCCATGGTATTTCTCGGCTCACTCTTGGTCGTCAGGTTTACCCTGATATTACTGCCACAAAATTCAATACATAAAGTGACAGGTGCTCGTTTACTTATCAAGGAGATCTGGCCTATGACAGATGTTATCAGGGCCTCTGATTGTTGGGTGAAAGTATATCACTGCATGTTGATGCATCTGTTCGGATCTAGCCCAGAGATCACGATTTCATTTCATTACGTACATTGACATACGTTCTAAATTTCAGACATCGACGATGAACTCAATCAGTGAGGTCCTCGTTATCAGAAGGTTAAACGTTTGAAATTAACACAAAAAGTGTAATCTGTATCAGGCATGATCAACTTAGCAAGTAGATTATCCTCATGATTCGTGCTGTTTAATTTGGGCATGGTGCAGGGGTTCGGGACTGTCATCCAATATATGTGCCAAGTGTAGTATGCACATGTGGGATTTGAGATTTGGACAAAAGGATCTGTACTTCCAGAGCGCCCGATTGTGTGCTGGATGTGCACCGTGTAGGACGTCATATGTTGTGTTGGGTGTACATAGTAGACGTCATATGTTGTGCTGTGTCTACACAATCCGACGTCATATGTTGTGCTGGGTCTACACAGTGAGACGTCATATGCTATGCTGGGTCTACACAATCCGACGTCATATGTTGTGCTGGGTCTACACAGTGAGACGTCATATGATGTGAGGGGTCTACACAGTGGGACGTCATATGTTGTGGTGGGTGTACATAGTGGGACGTCATAGGTTATGCTGGGTGTACACAGTGAGACGTCATATGTTGTGCTAGTTCTGCACAGCGGGACATCATATGATGTGGTGGATGTACACAGTGAGACGTCATATGTTGTGGTGGGTGTGCACAGTGAGAAGTCATATGCTGTGAGGGGTCTACACAGTGAGACGTCATATGTTGTGCTGGGTGTAAGTAGTGGGACGTTGGGACGTTATAGGTTATGCTGGGTGTACACAGTGAGACGACATATGTTGTGGTGGGTGTACACAGTGAAACGTCATATGTTGTGGTGGATGTACATAGTAGACGTCATATGTTGTGCTGGATATACACTGCGAGACGTTATATGTTTTGCTGTGTCTACACAGTGGGACGTCATATGTTTTGCTGGATATACACAGTGGGACGTCATGTGTTGTGGTGGGTTTACACAGAAGGACGTCATATGTGGTGCTGGATCTACACAGTGGGACGTCATATGTTGTGCTGGGTCTACACAGTGGGACGTCACATGTTGTGGTGGGTGTACATAGTGGGACGTCATATGTTATGGTGGGTCTACAAAGTGAAACGTCATATGTTGTGGTGGGTGTACATAGTAGACGTCATATGTTGTGCTGGGTGTACACAGTGGGACGTCATATGTTATGGTTGGTCTACAAAGTGTAACGTCATATGTTGTGGTGGGTGTACATAGTAGACGTCATATGTTGTGCTGGGTGTACACAGTGGGACGTCATATGTTGTGGTGGGTGTACATAGTAGACGTCATATGTTGTGCTGGATATACACTGCGAGACGTTATATGTTTTGCTGTGTCTACACAGTGGGACGTCATATGTTTTGCTGGATATACACAGTGGGACGTCATGTGTTGGGCTAGGTCTACACAGTAGGACGTCATATGTAGTGCTGGATATACACAGTGGGACGTCATATGTTGTGCTGGGTCTACACAGTGGGACGTCACATGTTGTGGTGGGTGTACATAGTGGGACGTCATATGTTATGGTGGGTCTACAAAGTGAGGCGTCATATGTTGTGCTGGGTGTACACAGTGGGACGTCATATGTTGTGGTGGGTGTACATAGTAGACGTGATATGTTGTGCTGGATATACACTGTGGGACGTCATATGTTTTGGTGTGTCTACACAGTGGGGCGTCATATGTTGTGCTGGATATACACAGTGGGGCGTCATATGTTGTGCTGGGTATACACAGTGGGGCGTCATATGTTGTGATGGGTCTACACAGTGGGACGTCATATGTTGTGGTGGGTGTACATAGTGGGCCGTCATATGTTGTGGGTGTACACAGTGAGACTCATATGTTGTGGTGGGTGTGAATAGTAGACGTGATATGTTGTGCTGGATATACACTGTGGGACGTCATATGTTTTGGTGTGTCTACACAGTGGGGCGTCATATGTTGTGCTGGATATACACAGTGGGGCGTCATATGTTGTGCTGGATATACACAGTGGGGCGTCATATGTTGTGCTGGGTATACACAGTGGGGCGTCATATGTTGTGGTGGATATACACTGTGAGACGTCATATGTTGTGCTGGATATACACAGTGAGACGTCATATGTTTTGCTGTGTCTACACAGTAAGGCGTCATATGTTGTGCTGGATATACACAGTGGGGCGTCATATGTTTTGCCGGGTCTACACAGTGGGACGTCATATGTTGTGCTGGTTGTGCATATTAGGACGTCATAACTCGTGCTGGGTCTACACAGTGGGACGTCATATGCTGTGCTTGGTCTACACAGTGGGACGTCATATGTTGTGGTGGGTGTACATAGTGGGACGTCATATGTTGTGCTAGGTCTACACAGCGGGACATCATATGATGTGGTGGATGTACACAGTGAGACGTCATATGCTGTGAGGGGTCTACACAGTGAGACGTCATATGATGTGCTGGGTCTACACAGTGGGACGTCATATGTTGTGGTGGGTGTACATAGTGGGACGTCATATGTTGTGGTGGGTCTACACAATAGGCCGTCATATGTTGTGTTGGTTGTGCATATTAAGACGTCATAGGTCGTGCTGGGTCTACACAGATGGGACGTCATATTCTGTGCTGGGTTTACACAGTGGGACGTCATATGTTATGGTGGGTGTACATAGTGGGACCTCATATGTTGTGCTGGGTCTACACAGTGAGACGTCGGACGTCATATGGTGTGCTGGGTGTACATAGTGGGACGTGATATGTTGTGGTGGGTGTACATAGTAGACGTAATATGTTGTGCTGGGTCTACACAGTGGGACGTCATATGTTGTGCTGGTTGTGCATATTAGGACGTCATAAGTCGTGCTGGGTTTATACAGTGGGACGTCATATGCTGGGCTGGTTCTACACAGTGGGACGTCATATGTTGTGGTGGGTGTACATAGTGGGACCTCATATGTTGTGGTGGGTCTACACAGTGAGACGTCATATGTTGTGCTAAGTCTACACAGCGGGACATCATATGATGTGGTGGATGTACACAGAGAGACGTCATATGCTGTAAGGGGTCTACACAGTGGGACGGCATATGTTGTGGTGGGTGTACATAGTAGACGTCATATGTTGTGCTGGGACTACACAGTGGGACGTCATATGTTGTACTGGGTGTACATAGTGCAACGTCATATTTTGTGCTGGGTGTACATAGTAGACGTCATACTGGATATACACAGTGGGACGTCATATGTTGTGCTGGGTCTACACAGTGGGGCGTGATATGTTGTGCTGGATATACACAGTGGGACGTCATATGTTTTACTGGATATACACAGTGGGACGTGATATGTTGTGCTGGGTCTACACAGTGGGACGTCATATGTTGTGCTGGACATACACAGTGGGACGTCATATGTTTTGCTGGGTCTACACAGTGGGACGTCATATGTTGTGCTGGATATACACTGTGGGACGTCATATGTTGTGTTGGGTCTACACAGTGAGCGTGATATGTTATGCTGGGTCTACGCAGTGGTACTGGTTGTGCATATTAGGACGTCATATGTTGTAGTGGATATACACCGTGGGACGTGATATGTTGTGCTGGGTGTACATAGTGGGACGTGATATGTTGTGGTGGGTGTACACAGTGTGACGTGATATGTTATCCTGGGTTTACACAGTGGGACGTCATATGTTGTGGTGGGTGTACATAGTAGTCGTCATATGTTGTGCTGGATATACACAGTGGGACGTCATATGTTGTGCTGGGTCTACACAGTGGGGCGTCATATGTTGTGCTGGGTCTACACAGTGGGGCGTCATATGTTGTGCTGGATATACACTGTCGGACGTCATATGTTGTGCTGGATATACACTGTCGGACGTCATATGTTGTGCTGGATATACACAGTGGGACGTCATATTTTGTGCTGGGTCTACACAGTTGGGCGTCATATGTTGTGCTGGGTCTACACAGTGGGGCGTCATATGTTGTGCTGGATATACACTGTCGGACGTCATATGTTGTGCTGGATATACACTGTCGGACGTCATATGTTGTGCTGGGGGTACATAGTGGGACGTCATAGGTTATGCTGGGTGTACACAGTGCGACGTCATATTTTGTGCTGGGTGTACATAGTGCGACGTCATATTTTGTGCTGGGTGTACATAGTTGACGTCATATGTTGTGCTGGGTCTACAAAGTGGGACGTGATATGTTGTGGTGGGTGCACATAGTAGTCTTCATATGTTGTGTTGGGTGTACACAGTGGGACGTCAAATGTTGTGCTGGATCTACACAGTGGGACGTCATATGTTTTGAATGATATGCAGCGTTGGGTGGGAGGGGTCACTATTTTCATCACGATCCCTAGTAAGATGGCCTAACTTTGGTTGCAAACGATCTCTTGACTTATGTTATGGCGTTGTTGGTTGTGTCTATGTAATTTTAAATGGTCTTGAACTAAGTTTAAAACATATGATAATATATTAATTACACTGTCTTTCAGCGACAGACGTTTATACAATTTATATATATTTGTGATTTATCTTTAAATTTGTCTTGTCACGAAATGGCCGAAATATTTCCGATGTAACATTAATTTTTAACATACGTTTGACTGCATTTGGCAGAAAATATATGTATAAATGAAAATAATACGGTGTGAAGCGTGAGGTTGGACTCATTTAGGAAGTATGTATGCATGTTCGAGAGAACTAGGCGAGGGGAAGCATACCATCTGAGGGGATGGCGTAAGTTATATAGTTGATGCAAAGGCAGGGTGCGGGGAACACCTAGATGCTGCCGAGTAATTACAGAGTCGCTGATATATAGCAGGCGACAGTGCTGAATGCAGCTGCTCCTTATCATGGCAGCACCACGTTTAACACTATCAATGTCACACAGATTAAACACGGATAGCGGGTCAATGAGACTCACGAAAAGATCCAAGCGAGGTGACCCAAGCCTTTAATAACGTTAGGAATGGATTTTAAATACATGTATGGCCCATGCCCGTGTCGTACGATGCAAAGCTCGCCTGCTGAAACAGAGAAACGGACGTAGTTAAATCGAAGGTGACTGGCGAACTACACGCTGGGTGGAGGCCGAGCGATGGGGCGAAGCGAATTGAAATAGATCGAGTACTTTTACAGCCACAGTTTGCACGGCAGTTTACGGCTTTTTTTGCGTGTCATTAAATATTCATTTAGAGGTGGAAATATTCATGGCGTTTAAGATCGAGGTGTTGGCAGTAATAAAATGTTGTGAGTACATTTCGCTTCACTTCAACAGGATCAGACAGTTGAACTATGTCGGCATGTGTCATTTGTCAAACACCCAAGGGAAATTGTGGTTTAGAATGAGGAAAACGAACTACAAGGTGACAAGCGCATATTTAGATCCACAGATAATATCGCATTTTGAGAGCAGTGTGCACTAATGGCTTTATGAGTGTCATTAATATGTTATTCTCATGCGCGGTTAGGAACGGGTTAATTGCTTAACGAGCAGAGAGGCTTGCTAATTTGCTCTTTATCATGTAGTACACATATCGGTGTACGCGGAAATGTCAGCTGTTAAATTGTATCAACATATTGGAATATGCTACGCTCACAAATTAAAAAAATCTCAAATGAAGTAGTATTATGAATGTTTCTTGAAACTCAACACGCGTACATGTTTATGTATAGACCGCCTGCTTGATTTACTGTATGTCATAGTCCGAAGCATAGCAAAGACGCTTGTCCTACCTTCCTTTCAATGTAAGTGCCTTCGTGTTATTGGATGTGTTTTGTTTTTGTTTCATCTTAAACAAAAATTCAATAATTTTTTTGTTTGATATTAAAGGTCATAATAGTACCATTTTTGAATATTTTGAATTCTGCTTCTTTATGCAAACAAACAACATCTAAATGTGCAAAAAGTAGTATACATTTGTATATACAGATAGACATATAATGGTTAACCATTTGTTCCATGTGTACATACACAATATTTTATGTAAATATAGTGTGTGTCAATAATTTACATAGTTGCATTAGTATCATTAATATCTCTATACCAGCATTATTAGAACACTGTATATTTGCATATATCTTACACTTTTAAGTAGCTGATTAACACGTCATTAGAGAAATATGGTATTTTACAGCTAAGTACAGCTAGTAAAAACTCATCAACAGCCAGGACCCAAACACTTGCGATAACATGCGTACATCACCAGTTAGAAACAATAAATGAATTGCAGGTACT
Source organism: Haliotis rubra (assembly GCF_003918875.1). Classification (NCBI taxonomy): domain Eukaryota; kingdom Metazoa; phylum Mollusca; class Gastropoda; order Lepetellida; family Haliotidae; genus Haliotis; species Haliotis rubra. The sequence goes on from NW_025767185.1 coordinate 163,116, forward strand.
CCCGCGGCACTTCCGCGCCTTCAACGAGGTCACGCTACCCTCTTCCAGGTCATGTCGACCTACCGCGATCCACAACATACCACGTTCCCCTGGATATGATAGAGAAGTGATAAAGTGTCCTACATTTCCTGATCGCTGGGTCTCGCTACCGACGCTGATAGACTGTTGTCTGTACCCAAGTAGGTGGCACACATACATGCTGGTACACACGCCAGTAAACATAAGTAGATAATTGCATGTAGGTATTAATCGCCGATAGTAAACACACCAGGAAGTGCGCTATTCATTTCAAAAGCACCTTATGTCTAACCGGGGAATTCCCCCTTCTAATATAGTGCAGCATTTATCAATATATCATTACCATGTTCACATATATAGCACCGCGTATTTACTTGCATGAGGCATAAAACAGCTGGAGGTTATTTACTTTGCGGGAGAAGGTATAGCTTACCTCATAGCTATGTGATTACTAACTTCAGCGTGGAATGCCAAAGGTTTCGTCACCGTGCTCTGAAAAGGTTTATGCATGCATATGCTCTGCGATTTGATTGTAAGATTACACGAATGTTTCATTGAATCGTATGCTTGTCTGCGTCTGGACTGAGTCAGATGTCCGACTTCCTGTCTGAAGTAAACCCTGCTGTGTCCTGTGAGCGGAACCTCCAGCAGGAAGAGGCATTGAAGGTTACCTGGCACCCAGTCGTGCCACGCTGAAGTTTTTAAAGAATATTTCTGCTATTTATATTATAGGTTGACGTATATTTTGTCCATGGCGGTCAATGCAGAACGATAGAATTCACTGAGCAAAATATGTTGTTATGATTTATCATTAACACAACGTGTATGAGGAAGGACGGGTTCTACTGGCTACGTGTAAACAACTTGCTATAATACACATTTCATAGTAAGTGCGGCAGGTCACCAATGTATAAACTAGTCTGTGTGTTCATGCCTGTGATGGGTTGCTATTATCCTTTAAAGTGTAGACATTAATCTGCTATCTGGATGTCTTACAGGTGCACAGGATAATCTATCTATTCTGTGTGTATAAACGTATTGTTAGTCACGGATAACGCGAGGCAATGGGATTTTAGATATGGCTTATTAACATGACATATGCTATTACCAAACCCGTACAGAGAAATCTGCAATTAATTTGTAAAGGTATGAATTTTACTTAACAATACTTAGCATGCCATATATAGGAAATATATAAATAAATAGTAATACTGCATTAAAATTGCCTCACAATGTTAGCAAATCAGTGTTTTACTGGAATCAGATGTGGAGCTCCAACACCAGAGACAAATAAGTCTTCCTTTGTCTGCCGAAACAGATTCCATTGAGCGTAAAAGGTAAAATAGTGATGAAGTTATATGAAGAGATCACTGGAAAAAACCTGATGCCAGGTGTACATAATGTAATGTGTTCGACGTCATTTGTTGTAGAGGGACGTTGCCAAATTGTCTTTGTGTCCATCCCCATTGTATTTTCTGTCCCGAAATGTCACTATGTAAAATAATGTTACATTCAGATTCGGGAAATATGATTTAATCCCATTTTAAACCTCAGTTTCAAAAGTTACAAAATGTTAAATCCACGTAAATCATTTCTAGTGAGACAGGCACCTATTCCCTTCATGATGGTTGATGTGGAGCTGCCTTGTAGTGCATATAACCCACTGTACAGCCACTGCTCGGACATGCTCAGTACATACAACAGCTGTAGGTAACGTAATAATGTTTCAGCCAATCCTACTCGTGCACTGCTATTGACATTTTGTCATTTCTAGATGCATATATAGAATTGCTTAGCACCCTTTTTGTAGCTGATTATTGAAAAAGTATCACTGAGTAATAGGTTAGATAAAGTAAATATTCGCCGTGTTGGTTTGTGTTCAACTGTGCTTTGAATTTTGGGTTTACTTGGTATTTTTATTTCAAAGAAATCTGGATCGGAAGAAAAACAACAACTTTTAGTACACATAGAAAGTGCGAAACATAATGTAAAATTGCACAAATGAAATACATAAAATCAGTATTTTGAAGTCAGTGGATTCTGTGGAAAATTATAATTATGCAGCTATCCTTTCTAAAATTGTTCAAATCTTTTGTTTTTGTCGATAAAATCGTTAACTGATTGAATGATGTCCATGTTTGTGGAACTGAACTGAGTATTGATGTCAGATCTTACCCATGTATGTAAAAGTACATAGTCTTTCTGTTATTATCGTATTTGTGGCAGGTAAAGAAAAAATAAGTTGTATCCTCAAATTGATAGTCACATGTGCAGTCTGGGGTTTCTGATAAATGGCGTCTAAACTTATCAGCATTTTAGTCGCTGCAGCCGAGGCGACAGTGGACAATTTGGCAGAATCTAGAACCATAATTAAAGTCAAGGTTATTCGTAATTCTATCAGAAGGACTGATCAGTGATTTAAATTCTGGTAATGAGCGTGCATTAATTACTTCATACAGGTAGATTATTCCACAAATCGATCGTGTCCGGAAGAAATGATCTGGCATAAGACTGGGTTCTACATTTGACTGTCTGTAGGTTGGATCTATTTCTGAGATTATATTTCTTACTTTCAGAGACTTGGGGTGGTAGAAGTTTGCTGAGATATTCAGGTGAAATACCAATTCTACTTTTGTAAAATGTAATCAATCTGAAGCGATGTCTTCGTTCTTTTAAAGGTTGAAAATATGTTTTGTTATATATTTTGGTATGGCTAGTACCACGATCTGCCCCACAATTAGTTCGCAGGGCATCCAAATGCACATTCTCGAGAAGTAATGATTGTTCGTTGGTACAGTGTGTGCCAGGTATAACAACAGTAGTCGAAATTAGGTAGGATAAAAGACACATACATAGCATCAAGCGTTTTTCTGGTCAGTCTGTACTTGAAGCTCCTATAGCAGTTGTTTATTGGACTTACTTTCCTAATAACTTCGTTGATTTGTATTTTCCATGAGCAATCACTTTGAAGTGTAATTCCTAAATGTTTATGACTTTGTACTTTTATAAGAGTACCCTCCATGTATAAGTTTGGTCTAACACTAGATCCGACATGACGGCTTAATGTTAAACATTTGGTCGTATTGGGGTTGAATCCAACTTGCCATTTGTAGGCCCAGTTTGATTGTTTTGATAAATCGTTATTGATACAATTTGCTGCAGAGATGTGATCGCAAACTTTGATATACATGTAACCATTAATAACTACCTTTTGAACTCTTTTTTCTATTTCTAAAAAACTTTTGAACCATTTCAGAAGACCACCTTGGGTTCCATAAGCGTTACCTTTATGAATGATACCTTCATGCCATACCCTATCAAAGGCTTTGCTTATATCGCAAAAAAACCCAGCTTAATTTCTTTACCTTCGTCTAATGCACTAACAATAAAATTATGTAGTTATGTGAGTCGATATGATGTTGAGTCACCTAGCATAAATCCCGATTGTAGATTAGTAAGAAGATCATTTTCCCTGAAAAGGAAACAACCTAAACACACGTTTGTAAATACACTTTAAAAACATTCTGGCTACGCAAATCGTAAATACTGAAAGGTCTAAAGTTGGAGCATTCATGTGCATCACTTTTGTATGAATTGGCGTTATTGATGCTTGTTTCCAGACTGTCGGAAAACATTTCATTTGGAGAGATAAGTTAAATAACTTGGTAAGAATAGGAGCTAGGGTAGGCGCTGTTAATTTAAGTAGTTTGTTTGCCATACCATCTGACCCTGTTGCTTTAGTTGTATCCACAGAAAGAAAAATATCACAAACTTCATCTAAATTCAAATTCACAGACTGAAATCATCAATGACTTTACACGGTCCAATAATTAGAAGTTGAGAATCGGGGTTTCTTACTTTTGATTAATCAACAAAAAATCAATTCAGGGCATTGGTAATATCTTCAATGTCATCATACAAAATGTTATTTGATACATTTGGCGGAAACAACGAATTTTCGGTATACTTTTTAATATAGTTGTAAACCAGTCGCCACCAAATCTTAGTACCATTCGGTATACTGATTATTTTATCTATTTTTAATTCATAAGCCGCTTTAGCTTTTCGGACTGGTGATGTTATATTGTTCCAGCATTGTCTAAATTTGTCCCAGTCTGCGAGTCTATTTCGACTTTTAGCAAATTCATTAATACGATTTCGTTTTCTTATAAGAGAACGAATCTCATTATTTAGCCACAGGGGATCTTTTTTCCTGACTGTGACAATTCTATTCGGTATATTTTTATCGAGAATATTTTAAATTTTACAAGTAAAATCTTCAGTAACTGTATTAATATCGTCTGAAGAAAATAGACTATCATTATTTTTTTTTATTTATTATTATATGATATTTATATAGCGCACATATCTAGGCAACTAGTGCATGCTCAAGGCGCTGGTATTTGTTGCCTCGATCATTGGATGTCGATCTCAACGGCACATCGTATTTTCAATCTCAACTCCCTGGGGAGTTAATGCGGTTTCTCAACCTAACGAGGTACCCATTCACAGCTTGGTGGACTGGGACACAGAGTGACTGTACTTTGTCCAAGTTTTACTGCACGTTGCTGTACCCGCAGCTAGGTGTTGCACGTAATCCTGTGGCCACCATCTGGTGATATACCAACGGATTCGTGGGTTCTTTTAAGTGCACAGGGTTGTTTACTGTACACTAGGGGTTGTGACAACACTGAAAGAGTCTGCACACAAAGTTGACTCCAAGGTTTTTACACCCGGTCACAGGTGGACTCGATCCCGACAAACTCGCTGCATCACTAGCCTGGCGCCTTAGCCAGCTCGCCCACCGCGCCCCCTCAGTGTCTATGCTATTTATATCGTGATTTATACCATCCACATCTTCCAAAGAGTAGTTATACATTTTTCTCTTAAAGGTGTGATTTTGGGGTATGATTTCTTTTCTAGTAACTAAGATTGGGTAATGATGATAGCTGCAGATTGGTTCTAGTACGCCTGACATTGTCTACTCTGGATACGGACGTAAGATCGATCAGAGTTTTAGAATATGGGGTAATTCTTGTAGGCTCTGTAATAATTAGCTTCATAGTTTGTAAATGTTCGATCTTTTGACAGGTTTCACATGGAAAGTCTAGATTGAAATCGCCAGCCACAACTGTAAACATATCAGCTTTATTTGTTTACTTGTGTCTGATAGGACGATCACTGACAAGATATATGTTGTAAACAAATGTTAGTGATTTGATTCATGGACTCAAATGATGCATCCTTGGCAAATCCGTATATGCAAAAAAGTCTAACCTCTTCTCAAAGCTAAGTGTGTTCAAACAATGTGGCATCATTTAAATGATCAAATATTTTAGTTTTGTTTTCAAAAATCATTTTGTAATGAAGTATACCATAACTTTTTAATGACTATTACAATGTTTATTATGATGGAATACACTGTCTCTCCAACTGCTAAATATTATACTCGATACGATGATAGAAACTGTTTCTCCAACTGCTAAATATTATACTTGACACGATGGTAGAAACTGTCTCTCCAACTGCTAAATATTATACTCGATATGATGATAGAAACTGTCTCTCCAACTGCTAAATATTATACTCGATATGATGATAGAAACTGTCTCTCCAACTGCTAAATATTATACTCGATATGATGGTAGAAACTGTCTCTCCAACTGCTAAATATTATACTCGATATGATGATAGAAACTGCCTCTCCAACTGCTAAATATTATACTCGATATGATGGTAGAAACTGCCTCTCCAACTGCTAAATATTATACTCGATATGATGGTAGAAACTGCCTCTCCAACTGCTAAATATTATACTCGATGTGATGGTAGAAACTGTTTCTCAAACTGCTTAATATTATACGTGATATGATGGTAGAAACCGCCTCTCCAACTTCTAAATATTATACTCGATACGATGGTAGAAACTGTCTCTCCAACTCCTTAATATCATACTCGATATGATGGTAGATACCGTCTCTCCAACTGCTACATGTTATACTCGATATGATGATAGAAACTGCCTCTCCAACTGATGATAGAAACTGCCTCCAACTGCTAAATATTATACTCGATATGATGATAGAAACTGCCTCTCCAACTGCTAAATATTATACTCGATATGATGGTAGAAACTGTCTCTCCAACTGCTAAATATTATACTCGATATGATGGTAGAAACTGTCTCTCCAACTGCTAAATATTATACTCGATATGATGGTAGAAACTGTCTCTCCAACTGCTAAATATTATACTCGATATGATGGTAGAAACTGTCTCTCCAACTGCTAAATATTATACTCGATATGATGGTAGAAACTGTCTCTCCAACTGCTAAATATTATACTCGATATGATGGTAGAAACTGCCTCTCCAACTGCTAAATATTATACTCGATATGATGGTAGAAACTGTCTCTCCAACTGCTAAATATTATACTCGATATGATGGTAGAAACTGCCTCTCCAACTCTCAACTGCTAAATATTATACTCGATATGATGGTAGAAACTGTCTCTCCAACTGCTAAATATTATACTACGATATGATGGTAGAAACTGCTAAATATTATACTCGATATGATGGTAGAAACTGATATGATGGTAGAAACTGTCTCTCCAACTGCTAAATATTATACTCGATCTGCCTCTCCAACTGCTAAATATTATACTCGATATGATGGTAGAAACTGCCTCTCTCCAACTGCTAAATATTATACTCGATATGATGGTAGAAACTGTCTCTCCAACTGCTAAATATTATACTCGATATGATGGTAGAAACTGCCTCTCCATACTGCTCCAACTGCTAAATATTATACTCGATATGATGGTAGAAACTGCCTCGATATATTATACTCGATATGATGGTAGAAACTGATATGATGGTAGAAACTCTCCAAACTGCTAAATATTATACTCGATATGATGGTAGAAACTGCCTCTCTCCAACTGCTAAATATTATACTCGATATGATGGTAGAAACTGGTGCTAAATAATACTGATATGATGGTAGAAACTGCTCTCCAACTGCTAAATATTATACTCGATATGATGGTAGAAACTGTCTCTCCAACTGCTAAATATTATACTCGATATGATGGTAGAAACTGCCTCTCCAACTGCTAAATATTATACTCGATATGATGGTAGAAACTGTCTCTCCAACTGCTAAATATTATACTCGATATGATGATAGAAACTGCCTCTCCAACTGCTAAATATTATACTCGATATGATGGTAGAAACTGCCTCTCCAACTGCTAAATATTATACTCGATATGATGGTAGAAACTGTCTCTCCAACTGCTAAATATTATACTCGATATGATGGTAGAAACTGTCTCTCTGCAACTGCTAAATATTATACTCGATATGATGGTAGAAACTGCCTCTCCAACTGCTAAATATTATACTCGATATGATGGTAGAAACTGTCTCTCCAACTGCTAAATATTATACTCGATATGATGGTAGAAACTGTCTCTCCAACTGCTAAATATTATACTCGATATGATGGTAGAAACTGCCTCTCCAACTGCTAAATATTATACTCGATATGATGGTAGAAACTGCCTCTCCACTGCCTCTCCAACTCGATATGATGGTAGAAACTAACTGCTATATTATACTCGATATGATGGTAGAAAAACTGTCTCTCCAACTGCTAAATATTATACTCGATATGATGGTAGAAACTGCCTCTCCAACTGCTAAATATTATACTCGATACGATGGTAGAAACTGTCTCTCCAACTGCTAAATATTATACTCGATATGATGGTAGAAACTGCCTCTCCAACTGCTAAATATTATACTCGATATGATGGTAGAAACTGCCTCTCCAACTGCTAAATATTATACTCGATATGATGGTAGAAACTGTCTCTCCAACTGCTAAATATTATACTCGATATGATGGTAGAAACTGCTAAATATATTATACTCTCCAACTGCTAAATATTATACTCGATATGATGGTAGAAACTGCCTCTCCAACTGCTAAATATTATACTCGATATGATGGTAGAAACTGTCTCTCCAACTGCTAAATATTATACTCGATATGATGGTAGAAACTGCCTCTCCAACTATACTCTAAATATTATACTCGATATGATGGTAGAAACTGCCTCTCCAACTGCTAAATATTATACTCGATATGATGGTAGAAACTGTCTCTCCAACTGCTAAATATTATACTCGATATGATGGTAGAAACTGTCTCTCCAACTGCTAAATATTATACTCGATATGATGGTAGAAACTGCCTCTCCAACTGTCTCTCCTGCCTCCAACTGCTAAATATTATACTCGATATGATGGTAGAAACTGTCTCTCCAACTGCTAAATATTATACTCGATATGATGGTAGAAACTGTCTCTCCAACTGCTAAATATTATACTACTCGATATGATGGTAGAAACTGTCTCTCCAACTGCTAAATATATTATGCTCGATACTGATGGTGCTAAAAACTGCCTCCTCCAACTGCTAAATATTATACTCGATATGATGGTAGAAACTGTCCTCTCCAACTGCTAAATATTATACTCGATATGATGGTAGAAACTGCCTCTATACTGCTAAATATTATACTCGATATGATGGTAGAAACTGTCTCTCCAACTGCTAAATATTATACTCGATGATGGATGAAACTGTCTCTCCAACTGCTAAATATTATACTCGATATGATGGTAGAAACTGCTAAACTGCTAAATATTATACTCGATATGATGGTAGAAACTGTCTCTCCAACTGCTAAATATTATACTCGATATGATGGTAGAAACTGCCTCTCCAACTGCTAAATATTATACTCGATATACTCGATGATGGTAGAAACTGCCTCTCCAACTGCTAAATATATTATACTCGATATGATGGTAGAAACTGCCTCTCCAACTGCTAAATATTATACTCGATATGATGGTAGAAACTGCCTCTCCAACTGCTAAATATTATACTCGATATGATGGTAGAAACTGCCTCTCTAACTCTAACATTACTCGATATGATGGTAGAAACTGTCTCTCCAACTGCTAAATATTATACTCGATATGATGGTAGAAACTGTCTCTCCAACTGCTAAATATTATACTCGATATGATGGTAGAAACTGCCTCTCCAACTGCTAAATATTATACTCGATACTATGGTAGAAACTGCCTCTCCAACTGCTAAATATTATACTCGATATGATGGTAGAAACTGTTTCTCCAACTGCTAAATATTATACGTGATATGATGGTATAAACCGCCTCTCCAACTTCTAAATATTATACTCGATACGATGGTAGAAACTGTCTCTCCAACTGCTAAATATTATACTCGATATGATGGTAGAAACCGCCTCTCCAACTGCTAAATATTATACTCGATATGATGGTAGAAACTGCCTCACCAACTGCTAAATATTATACTCGATGTGATGGTAGAATCTGTTTCTCAAACTGCTTAATATTATACGTGATATGATGGTAGAAACCGCCTCTCCAACTTCTAAATATTATACTCGATATGATGGTAGAATCTGCCTCACCAACTGCTAAATATTATATTCGATATGATAGTAGAAACTGCCTCTCCAACTTCTAAATATTATACTCGATATGATGGTAGAAACTGCCTCTCCAACTGCTAAATATTATACTCGATATGATGGTAGAAACTGCCTCTCCAACTGCTAAATATTATACTCGATGTGATGGTAGAAACTGTTTCTCAAACTGCTTAATATTATACGTGATATGATGGTAGAAACCGCCTCTCCAACTTCTAAATATTATACTCGATATGATGGTAGAAACTGCCTCTCCCACTTCTAAATATTATACTCGATATGATGGTAGAAACCGCCTCTCCATCTGCTCACTGTTACACTTGATATGACGTGTCAAACATAGAATGGACAACCTTCTCAGAAAATGACCACAATGAAAGCAGTGATGTCTGTTCCGGTGCATCTCCTTTTACTCAACGCGCTCATTGTCCTAAGGCGTGAGGACAGATGTCGACGGTATTTGACCGAAGCGCATCAGGCAGACTACAGCAAAACATGTGAACAGTTCTGTCAGAGGTTTTATGATAACCTTACACTATATCCCTCTTACATCACCAAGAGAAATATTGGTATTAAAGTATTACACTTTAAACCATTGTTGTTATTATCATCATTGGAGTTTGTGATGTCGTATGTCAACTATTATATTATATATGAAGTGTTGATATACATATATACAGTGTTTTACAGGATATATACAGTGTTGATATACATATATACAGTGTTTTACAGGATATATACAGTGTTGATATACATATATACAGTGTTTTACAGGATATATACAGTGTTGATATACATATATGCAGTGTTTTACAGGATATATACAGTGTTGATATACATATATACAGTGTTTTACAGGATATATACAGTGTTGATATACATATATACAGTGTTTTACAGGATATATACAGTGTTGATATACATATATAGTGTTTACAGGATATATAGTGTTGATATACATATATACAGTGTTTTACAGGATACATACAGTGTTGATTTACATATATACAGTGTTTTACAGGATATATACAGTGTTGACATACATATATAGTGTTTTACAGGATATATGCAGTGTTGATATACATATATACAGTGTTTACAGGATAAATACCGTGTTGATATACAGATATACAGCGTTTGACAGGATATATACATTGTTTATATACATATATACAGTGTTTTACAGGATATATACAGTGTTGATATATATATATAGTGTTTTACAGGATATATACACTGTTGATATACATATATAGTGTTTTACAGGATATATACAGTGTTGATATATATATATATATATATATATATATATTTTTTTACAGGATATATACAGTGTTGATATACATATATACGGTGTTTTCCAGGATATATACAGTGTTTTACAGGATATATACAGTGTTGATATACATATATACGGTGTTTTCCAGGATATATACAGTGTTTTACAGGATATATACAGTGTGCTGGAAAGTGGAAAATGTGCATCTATACATTTGCAAGTTATATACAATACAATGCATGTCACAAATGAAGTTATCCACGGACAGTTGCCAGGAGTTATCTGAGGACAGGATGTATTATCTTGGGATGAGAGGGAATGTCAACCTTACATGGCCAAGTCAGTAGCTCCTTCACCGATCTACATGCAGCCCACACTCTTCATATCTGACTGCCAATACACCACACACGCTGGTTGTTGTTAGTAATACAGAGATTTGAGTGATATACAGAGATATACAGTGATATACAGTGATATACAGAGATATACAGAGATATACAGAGATATACAGAGATGTACAGTGATATACAGAGATATACAGTGATATACAGTGATATACAGTGATATACAGAGATATACAGTGATATACAGTGATATACAGAGATGTACAGTGATATACAGAGATGTACAGTGATATACAGAGATATACAGTGATTTACAGAGATATACAGAGATATACAGTGATATATAGATATATACAGTGATATACAGTGATATACAGAGATATACAGTGATATACAGAGATATACAGTGATATACAGAGATATACAGTGATATACAGAGATATACAGAGATATACAGTGATATATAGAGATATACAGTGATATACACAGTGATATACAGAGATATACAGTGATATACAGACAGAGATATACAGATATATACAGATATATAGTGATGATATACAGTGATGATATACAGAGATATACAGTGATATACAGAGATATACAGTGATATACAGAAGTGATATATAGAGATATACAGTGATATATACAGAGATATACAGTGATATACAGAGATATACAGTGATATACAGTGATATACAGTGATATACAGTGATATACAGAGATATGCAGTGATATACAGAGATATACAGTGATATACAGAGATGTACAGTGATATACAGAGATATACAGAGATATACAGTGATATACAGAGATGTACAGAGATATACAGTGATTTACAGAGATATACAGAGATATACAGTGATATATAGAGATATACAGTGATATACAGTGATATACAGAGATATACAGTGATATACAGTGATCTACAGTAATCTACAGAGATAAACAGAGATATGCAGTGATATACAGAGATATACAGTGATATACAGAGATATACAGTGATATACAGAGATATACAGAGATATACAGAGATGTACAGTGATATACAGAGATATACAGTGATATACAGAGATATACAGTGATATACAGAGATATACAGAGATATACAGTGATATATAGAGATATATGGTGAACCTGTACTCTGTGAAGTAATAGTATGGTGATCCTATACTCTGTGAAGTAACAGTATGGTGAACCTGTACTCTGTGAAGTAATAGTATGGTGATCCTATACTCTGTGAAGTAACAGTATGGTGAACCTATACTCTGTGAAGTAATAGTATGGTGAAACTGTACTCTGTGAAGTAATAGTATGGTGAACCTGTACTCTGTCAAGTAACAGTATGGTGATCCTATACTCTGTGAAGTAATAGTATGTTGGTCCTATACTCTGTGAAGTAATAGTTTGGTGGTCCTGTACTCTGTGAAGTAATAGTTTGGTGGTCCTTTACTCTGTGAAGTAATAGTATGGTGAACCTATACTCTGTGAAGTAATAGTATGTTGGTCCTATACTCTGTGAAGTAATAGTTTGGTGATCCTGTACTCTGTGAAGTAATAGTATGGTGAACCTATACTCTGTGAAGTAATAGTATGTTGGTCCTATACTCTGTGAAGTAATAGTTTGGTGATCCTATACTCTGTGAAGTAATAGTATGTTGGTCCTATACTCTGTGAAGTAATAGTTTGGTGGTCCTTTACTCTGTGAAGTAATAGTATGGTGAACCTATACTCTGTCAAGTAATAGTATGTTGGTCCTATACTCTGTGAAGTAATAGTATGTTGGTCCTATACTCTGTGAAGTAATAGTATGTTCGTCCTATACTCTGTGAAGTAATAGTATGTTGATCCTATACTCTGTGAAGTAACAGTATGGTGAACCCTTTACTCTGTGAAGTAATAGTATGTTGGTCCTATACTCTGTGAAGTAATAGTTTGCTGATCCTGTACTCTGTGAAGTAATAGTATGTTGGTCGTATACTCTGTGAAGTAATAGTTTGGTGATCCTGTACTCTGTGAAGTAATAGTTTGGTGGTCCTTTACTCTGTGAAGTAATAGTATGGTGATCCTATACTCTGTGAAGTAATAGTTTGGTGGTCCTTTACTCTGTGAAGTAATAGTATGGTGAACCTATACTCTGTGAAGTAATAGTATGTTGGTCCTATACTCTGTGAAGTAATAGTATGTTGGTCCTATACTCTGTGAAGTAATAGTTTGGTGGTCCTTTACTCTGTGAAGTAATAGTATGGTGAACCTATACTCTGTCAAGTAATAGTATGTTGGTCCTATACTCTGTGAAGTAATAGTATGGTGATCCTATACTCTGTGAAGTAACAGTATGGTGAACCTGTACTCTGTGAAGTAACAGTATGGTGAACCTGTACTCTGTCAAGTAACAGTATGGTGATCCTATACTCTGTGAAGTAATAGTAATAGTATGTTGTGTCCTATATGTTGGTCTTATACTCTGTCAAGTAATAGTATGTTGGTCTTATACTCTGTCAAGTAATAGTATGGTGATCCTATACTCTGTCAAGTGATAGTATGTTGGTCCTATACTCTGTCAAGTAATAGTATGTTGGTCCTATACTCTGTGAAGTAATAGTATGTTGGTCCTATACTCTGTGAAGTAATAGTATGTTGGTCCTATACTCTGTGAAGTAATAGTATGTTGATCCTATACTCTGTGAAGTAACAGTATGGTGATCCTATACTCTGTCAAGTAACAGAATGGTGAACCTGTACTCTGTGAAGTAACAGTATGGTGAACCTGTACTCTGTCAAGTAACAGTATGGTGAACCTGTACTCTGTGAAGTAATAGTATGTTGGTCCTTTACTCTGTGAAGTAATAGTATGTTGGTCCTATACTCTGTCAAGTAATAGTATGGTGATCCTATACTCTGTGAAGTAATAGTATGTTGGTCCTATACTCTGTCAAGTAATAGTATGGTGATCCTATACCCTGTCAAGTGATCGTATATTGGCCCTATGATTGAGTTTATCCTGTTTTCTCCCGGAGAATAGTATATTGTTCTTGTACACTTCTCAACAGTAGTTTGCTGTTTCTGTACTCTCCAAGACAGTTCTACACCGACCACATATCCTCTCAAGTTATGTTGTACTGGTTTCGTGCCCTCTCAGTGTCAAGGAATACTATATTTGATAAACCTTGTCAGTCAACTGCAGACATTTTATCGATTCTGAAAATTTAATTTGAGAAGTTGGAGGTGTTGATTATGGCAAGATTTAGATGAATGTAACCGCATTTCGCAATGGACTACATGACGCATATCCGCGCTATTGACAGCTCTAACAAGTCCTGGGGATGTCAGCAAAGTTAATTCGACATTGATTTTTTTAAATTCAACATTTAATCCGGTTTCAAAAGTAAACCTCGTCTCTCCGAATTCAATTTCGTTCAACATTTTATTTAATCTAGCCAATTCAAAAAGTTAATGGTCTTTCAGAGAGAGGCTCGTTCTTTACTAAGCTGAATGAGTGATTCGGCAAATTCAGTTCTTGCTTCATTGGATTTTCACTTACACACTACACCACCGACTGGGACATCCCGACAGACACAGTGTCTACACCACCGACTGGGACATCCCGACAGACACAGTGTCTACACCACCGACTGGGACATCCCGACAGACACAGTGTCTACTAGAACATTTCTATAGATACAGTTTCACTGACAAGGTCCGGGACATCTGGACGGTAAGAATGTTACCGACAACCAGGAGACAGGCCCAATGCCCCAAACAGCTACTGGTAAATCTTGACAAGCACCGTGTACCCACCACCCTTTGGATATCTCGACCCACAGTCTCAATTACACCGGCGCGGACTTAAAAACTACTCCCCCGACACCTATTGGGACATCTCGCCTGATGCAAACATATTTCCGCATATTGCCGGGACTGTACTATCAACTGCCATAGAACACGAGATAATGCAAACTGGTAGAACTATGAGAGTGATTGGAGCCCCGCCCACTACCGACCCGTCTCTGGGGATATCGATCTCACTCTCCCGTTTTTCCGGATTCTAAGGTCAGGTCGGCGTGCCCCTGCGAAGGGAAAGGGGAGACCGTTGAACTCAAAACTGGAAACTTTTGGCTGCCTGCCGCTGTGGTATATATATAACGTCGTGAGGAAAATGAATACATTTCTTTGGAGTTTTCAACACCTTGAAACATGACTGTCTGACCATGACTACATATTTGCTCAAACACCAATAGCTGAGAGATGACAGAGAACTGTGAATGAATAACATCATCGAAAACAGAATACCATATTTCCTTATATTGGGTATACATACTTCTTTCGGCACAGAACGAGGTCAGGCACAAGGGGCCGTCTGCATTTGTCATTGGCCAGCACAGGCCAGGTGTCTCTCCCTTCGTGTGTAACGTGGGTTAGATGTTCTGCCTTATGTGCCAAACACATATGCTTACTCTCTGAATCAAACCGGACATAAGTGTTCACTCTCCAGGTCAATCTGGAGGCAGGTGTCTTCTCTAATGCCCAGGGCATGGCGCATGTTCACCCTCTGGTCCTGCATGGGGCACGGGGCCACATTCTGGGTCTAGCACAAGGCTGGAACACGATTTGGCAGGTGTCCATCTGGTTTCAGTTCAGTCGGGGTAGGTGTCCGAGTCCAAAGCGAGTCAGTTGTCCTCTGTCTGGGCCTAGCACAGGGTAAATGAGTCTCCTTTCGGATCTAGCACAATGCCCGGCAGGTACCCTCTCTTTGGGTCTAGCATGATCAGAAACCCGCGCCCTTCATTTAGGGCGGTGTCATCGATTCCATCATATAGTACTGGATAGAAGTGTTCTATCGATTTAGAGGGGCAAGTGTCAATTTTCAGGGTTAAAAACTGTCAGGGTGTTAACACTATGGATGAAACACAAAGGCTTGGTATAAACACAATTAACAAACAGTTTAGATGTCAAACTATTGGTGAATACACAAGTTAGATACACCTACTACTGATGAACACACAGGTTAGATGTGAGACTACTGACGAACACACGGATTAGATGTACGCACGACTGACGAACACACAAGGTAGATGTACACGCGATTGATAAATACACAAGTCAGATGTCAAACTATTGGTGAACACACAGGTTAGATGTACACGCGATTGATGAATACACAAGTCAGATGTCAAACTATTGGTGAACACACAGGTTAGATGTACTCACTATTTACGAACACACAGATTAGATGTACACACTATTGACGAACACACAGGTTAGATGTACACACTATTGACGAACACACAGGTTAGATGTACACACTATTGATGAACACAGAGCGTATATGAACACGCCATTGATGAATACACAAGTCAGATGTCAAACTATTGAAGAACACACAGGTTAGATGTACACACTATTGACGAACACACAGGTGAGATGTACTCACTATTGACGAACACACAGGTTAGATGTACTCAATATTGACGAACACACAGGTTAGATGTGCACGACGAACACACAGCGTATATGAACACGCCATTGATGAATACACAAGTCAGATGTCAAACTAATGGTGAGCACACAGGTTAGATGTACACACTATTGACGAACACACAGGTTAGATGTACACACTATTGACGAACACACAGGTTAGATGTACACGACGAACACACAGCGTATATGAACACGCCATTGATGAATACACAAGTCAGATGTCAAACTAATGGTGAGCACACAGGTTAGATGTACACACTATTGACGAACACACAGGTTAGATGTACTCACTATTGACGAACACACAGGTTAGATGAACACGCCATTGATGAATACACAAGTCAGATGTCAAACTAATGGTGAGCACACAGGTTAGATGTACACACTATTGACGAACACACAGGTTAGATGTACTCACTATTGACGAACACACAGGTTAGATGTACACGCCATTGATGAATACACAAGTCAGATGTCAAACTATTGGTGAGCACACAGGTTAGATTTAAAGACTACACATAAATACCAATATTCACAATAAAGAAGTTGACATCCATAAATCTTTCTTTTCTTACACATAAATACAGCTATTTATTTGACTCCCATGTTCCTTGGAAGAATTGTTACTATCATCAGCAATTTCTTTTAGATAAACATTTCGTTAGTTTGGTCGATTGCTAACAAAGTTGTAGACACCCTAAAATTGATTTCGTTTCTAATCCTTATGCATTTCCTTGCAAGCCACGCGTGGCTATGTCACGTGGTGGGTATGTCTACTATATGTATAAACATGACATGGAGGGTATGTCTACTATGTGTATAAACATGACATGGTGGGTATGTCTACTATATGTATAAACATGACATGGTGGGTATGTCTACTATATGTATAAACATGACATGGTGGGCATGTGTACTATATGTATAAACATGACATAGAGGGTATGTCTACTATATGTATAAACATGACATGGAGGGTATGTCTACTATATGTAGAAACATGACATGGATGGTAAGTCTACTATATGTATAAACATGACATGGTGGGTATGTCTACTATATGTATAAACATGACATGAAGGGGTATGTCCACTTTATGTATAAACATGACATGGAGGGTATGTCTACTATATGTATAAACATGACATGGTGGGTATGTCTACTATATGTATAAACATGACATGGAGGGTATGTCTACTATATGTATAAACATGACATGGAGGGCATGTCTACTATATGTATAAACATGACATGGTGGGTATGTCTACTATATGTATAAACATGACATGGTGGGTATGTCTACTATATGTATAAACATGACATGGTGGGTATGTCTACTATATGTATAAACATGACATCGTGGGTATGTCTACTATATGTATAAACATGACATGGTGGGCATGTCTACTACAGTGAAGCCCCGTTAGTCCGGATTCCGATAATCCGGATGTCTTGCCTCCCGAACGATTTCAGCTTGTTACCAATCTATGCCTATATAATTTGCCTCGATAATCCGGAAATTCGGTGTATATGTATAAACATGACATAGAGGGTATGTCTACTATATGTATAAACATGACATGGAGGGTATGTCTACTATATGTATAAACATGACATGGTGGGTATGTCTACTATATGTATAAACATGACATGGTGGGTATGTCTACTATATGTATAAACATGACATGGTGGGTATGTCTAATGTCTACTATATGTATAAACATGACATGGTGGGTATGTCTACTATATGTATAAACATGACATGTAGGATATGTCTACTATATGTATAAACATGACATGGTGGGTATGTCTACTATATGCATAAACATGACGTGGAGGGTATGTCTACTATATGTATAAACATGACATGGTGGGTATGTCTACTATATGTATAATGTGCGGTTTCATATCTGCCACTGACGACAAATGTGACATCAAACAAATATGATTCTGAATGGCGTTAGAAATGCCTCGTAGCAACATGAAGAACAAATATTGACATTAACGATGAGACTTACTTCCATGGCGGTGCATGAGGCGGTGATAATGGGCCTGATTGGCTGGGACATCAAAGCGGTTGTAGGTACTGGACAGCTGCCGGAACTGACGGCGTCAATCTGTGTAATGAGGTACATATCGCCAGCAGATAGCCTCCGCTAATTTACACATACTCGTCTCATCCATTTCACTGTCATTGGGCATTTAAATATGAGCAAGTTATACAAACGAAAGGCAAATATTTGCAGAAAGAGAGCAGCGTTAATTATGCTAGCGTGTCTTCTAATGCATGTCTATTCGGTATAAAATGAGTGAGTGAGTGTGTGTGCGTGTGTGTGTGTCTGTCTGTCTGTCTGTCTGTCTGTCTGTCTGTGTTGTTATAATTGAAGCCTTGTTATTAAAGCCAGTGAGCGTGGCTATTGTAAACCCATCAGAGTCTACAGTTCCACTGTTTCCATATTGTATGTTACGAAGTGATTTGTCTTGCGATCCTTTTCTTTATGAGCATGCTTGAAACAAGCCCTTTAGGAAACTCTTGTTCACTGATGTAAGTGTCTGCCTACAAGAGTCTAACGAATCTTACCCATGGCAATCTAAACTCGCAATCAAAATATGACATGAAGTGTTTGACAAAACATGCCTTGCTATAGAGATTGAAATTACGTTAATTGTTCGTTAGCGAGTTTTAAAGAGGCTGCGCTCGGCATTTGTGTATTCGCGTGCCCGCTGACGAAACGCAGTGACGTGATAATTGCCAGGTTACGTCTTCGCGCCAGCCGATTGTGTCCTGCTTTGTCCATGTGAGCCCTGGTCGTCATCTGTGGCTAATTTACCTCATTTGCCGAGCGCGGCGCACTTATTTTCCGTCTTGCAGCAAGGAAGTTGGTCTGTTATTCAGCCGTGTTTTCATATTGAATCATTATGTGTCATTTCTCCCCAAGACCCTGTTTATCGCCTTTCGATCTGCCAAGACGTCATATGAGGGTTTTTGAGAAAAATATTAACACAGAGAATAAAATGAGAGCCAGTAAGGAGAGCCTGGATGCCAACATCATCACGCGGGATAACACAGGAGACTGGAGTGGGAAGGGTGTATGTGTTGGGGTGGGGAAGGGGTGGGGAGTGGGGGTGGACACGGGAGACTTGGTGTGTTATTGGAAACTGGGGTATGAAACGGGAGACTGGGGTTAGACTAGATATGGAGGGTGATACGAGAGACAGAAGGAAGGTGAGAAGAGGCGCTAGTGAGACGAGACGTAGAGGGTGAGACAAGAGACGGAAGGTGAGATGGGAGGCTGGGGTGAGACGAGATATAGTGGGTGAGACGAGAGACAGGAGGAAGGTGAGAAGAGGCGCTAGTGAGACGAGATGTAGAGGGTGAGACGAGAAGCAGACGGAGGGTGAGATGGGAGGCTGGGGGTGAGATGAGATATAGTGGGTTAGACGAGAGACAGAAGGAAGGTGAGATGGGAGACTGGGGTGGGACAAGAGATATAGAGGGTGACACGAGAGACAGAAAGTAGGTTTGACGGGAGGCTGTGGTGAGACGGGAGACCGATGGAAGGTGAGAGGGGAGGATGGGTTGGGACAAGAGATATAGAGGGTGAGACGGGAGATTGATGGAACGTGAGAGATGAAACAGGAGTCTTATCTCAGGAGGGTGTGGCTGGAGCATGGGGGAAGATGAGAATTTAGACTTAGGAGGGTGAGACTGGGGAAGTGTGACTCGGGAGACTGGGGATGGTGAGTTTAGGAGAGGACAAATCAGCAACCTAGCGTTAAGTTATTTGCATGTTTAATCTTAAGCTTCCATGACGGTACGATTGCGTGCAATGTGCATCCACTGGGTGATGCTGGTCGCTCTAATAGAACACTCACGAATCCTTAAGTGATTTTGCGTACTTCCATTCCAGGATTTAATGTAGCCAAACTGAGACACATGATGCCGACCTAGGGCGACAGGTCGGGGACACAGGGCATGTACAGCAGCCCAGCAGACCACTGTCTGTACCTTGTAGCGTCATTATCTGCAGAGAGCAGAGAGCGAAAGGTACCTCTTTATCAGTTTTAGACTGAGAGCACGGGAAATCAAATGGAAATTATATTAACCGTGTTATTGGAAAGCATACGGTTGGCGTGCACAAATCGCCGTGACAAGATTCAGTTACTGAAATATCGAAACATGAATCAATATAATTGAATACGGTTTACCGAAAGCGCTTATAGTCAATGCGTTATGGATGCTCTCACTGTCTCCAATCATTTTATTGAAATAAATAAAGTCTGTCTAGACGCTTCTCTTTATCCATGCTATTTGTGCTATTTCCAGTCACATTATGCTTCCACCGAACACGCAGAAATACATCCATCGGATGTGCTTGCAACATCGTATGGCCGCGCGACCCTCCTTCTCTCCCATACAGAGCTAAAATATTCCTCTATAAAATTAAACTAAATCGATAACATGTTTCTAGCTCTGTTTACTGTTAACGGTTGACTTAGAGAATATATGCCTGGACTAACAGGCTGTAGTGTTGCCTCTACAGCCTCTCTATATAGTTATATGGATATGTAAGTAGTCAATGTTGACCTGGACTATGTGCAGATTTGACCTTGCTAAATATATATTTAGAGACAATTACAGGTTACCAACTGCTGAGCTGCGGTTACCACACTATCTGAAGTACGGGCGATAGTACCTTTGGGGAAGAAACTTACAGGGCATATCACGTCATAACAGTAAATCTTGCAGAGCGTGCTTCAACTTTTATCTCTTCTGCGTCTAATATGAGTCCAGTTCTATAAACGATAGGCAAATATTTGCAGAAAATCAGCAATGTTAATTGAGCTAACGTGTCTTGTAATGTAAGAATGTAAGTCTAATTATTCTAAAATGTGTGTGCCTGTGTCTGTGTGGGGGGTGACTTCTTTAGACTTTCAATATTTGTCACATATCAGAGTTAAGTAAAGAGAATAATTTATTCAATGTAAAGGGCAAAGATACAAGTCCAATGTCGCAACATATGTATATTCACAGTATATGAGTATAAAATATACACAGATAAATTAACAGCAATGAGCAGCGTAATATGAAAGCTGTTTTGATAAAATTTGCATACAGAGCTATAGATTCGGAATTGGCATTTTGAAGAAGATTTATCAGTCAATTGTTATTTACATATTCAATTTCTGCCACATATTTAAGTCGTAAGTTGTTATAGATTGGACATGCTATCATAAAATGTAACTCATCTTCTGAGATATGTCTCACAAAAGGACAGAATCTTTGCTATCGAGGTCTTTCTTCTTTTTGTACCAGCATTCTTCGTGATTTTTAATTCACATAACATTAAAAGTGATAAATATCTTCTCAAATCTTTATTATGCATACTCGATAGGTAATAATCCATTTTAAATTTTGTTTTAATTGTAGAGTAGAAATCTAAATTCGAATTGTCTTTTAACATGGAAATAGTCGACTGAGTATCACACTCTTTAACCCTTTGCGAGAACAATAGAGATTAATCCTTCAACAGCAGTTGCCCGTAACTTACGTCCATTTTCATCCATTCTTTTCACCAAAAAGTAACATTGTTTGGGGTATCTATTTTACAATTTATACCAATGCTTAACACATCCTATGACTGAATTCACAGCAAATATTATAACGGCCACATTCAGTAACGATATGTTTGTATTTATATGAACACCAACACCAAGAAAGTATTTACAAAATTGAAACAAAATTGACTAGCCATTCATGGAAACCCCATATCTCTGAGCAACAAAGAATAATTGTTTTTATTTGTGCATTAAACATTCGAAATAGATTCTATAATTTCTAATAAAGTTGTTTGATCGGAAAAAGAGCTTTACTGGCTTTATGAACAAGTGTTTTATTGACCAAGACAGTCTATATAAAACTACGAGGCCTAAATATATATAGTAGGTTGAAGGTAATAATCTTACATCCATTTTTCAGTCTTCTTCATTCTACCCCTATTTCGGAAAACAAGCATCTCTGTTTTTGTAAAATTTACCTTTGATCCCCGATCTGTACAAAATCTCGATAACACATCTATTTTCGTCTCTAAACATATGCTGTAAACATATCACGCACTTCAGAAAGCATTGTACCTCGAATATTTTTTTGATCAAGACATACCATAAAGGTCTGTATTTACTAAATCAAATGCTTTATAGAAATCAACAAATAAACAATAATAGGTACATGCAAGTAGAATATATCTCTTCCATGTTTCCATATTTCAGATGGAAGTCCTACAGAACTAGATGCTCTGCTTTATTTTAAAGCAGATATTTCTTTGATTATTTCATCTATAGTTATGTTCTTACTCAATATATATCGGCGTCATCACCAACAGGGGAAGATTCATTTTATGAAATATATTCTTCAGCAACCGATATAAAATTTTCATCTGTGCTAATATCTTGACTATTAAGAATATGTTATAAGCCAACTACCTTGGGTTTTCTTTCAAACATTTACATTCGGTAGCAAACCGGGCTTGAGATTTGTCTGTGTTGCCTGCTTCTTAACCACTTTCTTGGACAACTTTTGTAAGGTGAGTAGCAGCTGCTGACGTATCAATATTTGCTAAAGAAATAAAACCATTCCTACAGACCCAGACATGTTGTTACTAAAGTATTCTATAGTGGTTCCTACTTGTATACTTCTACCGGGACAACGTCTTCCTCTGCATCATGAACGTGCTGTAAAGTGCTATTGGTAGAACACAAACGGTGGAAGTGTTCTGAAGCTGCACGATCATGTAGCTCAGAGTAAAGTATATATACAAGCACTCTTGACAACCTGTACCTACTCGTATCTAAACACATGCACATGACTGTAAAATGAAAACATATTTGAAAAGCATAATGTATGAATGTTTTAAATGTATAATTATGAATTTTGAAATGTATTTTGTGTGAATGTTTGAAATGTATACAGGAATGTTTGAAAGGTATCATGTATGAATGCTTGAAATGTATGTTGTATGATTGTTTAAAATGTAAAGTGAAAAAAACAATTGAAAGGTATAATGTGTGAATATCTTAAAAGGTGTAACATATGTTATATTTGGGTTTACACTTTCTTAGTAAAGTACCGAGTCTAGTACTTTCGTTGGGTTGAGTTCCATCCTGGATTCGAACCTACACCCTCAGAGTCAGGCACCTAATCGCCAGCACACAAAGTCAGCCGCCTAACCCTCTCAGCCAGCGCGGCTTCTTAAAAGCTATAAATAATGTATGAATGTTTGAAAGGTATAATGTATGAATGTTTGAGATATATAATGAGTGAATTTTTAAATGTATAATAAATTAATGTTTTCTGAATCAACATTGTTAAGAATTAATTGTTATCACAGTACTGAATAAATTATTATTAGAAGAAGAAATCTTTTATCGTATAATATGATCTTTACGGGTTAACGCAATCCAGTTTGGGCCATGAAGTACGTGGGTCATCTCTAATTTGGGTACGAATCATCCATTACGTGTTTGCGGATCGACCAAAACAGGTACGAGTTGCCTAAAACATCTAAGAATCTGACGAGAATTTTAGTTACCACTACTTGCACTACGCGGACTTCTGCACTGTGGACATCGGTGTTTACGATTAGAGATCAGTAAAGTAAAAGCGATGGAGATGATTGTTAATTATCAGCCTTTCATCAATTCACACCGAAAATCCACCCAACAGCTAAGAGTTCGCCTGATGGAGATAAACCTACTTGTTTCACGGTAGCCTCACTACATACTAGTCTCGCTTATGTATATATATTTGAAACTTCGTGATAGAGCGCTTGGTTCCAAATTAAAATTTAGATTTAATAATTTAAAGATTTGAGATTTTAATCATAAAGATTCGTGTTTCTGAACGGAAGATATTGTCTAAGTGTTCCCTCCGATCGGACGATGCACAACAAAACCAGTGAAGCTGTTAAAACAAAGGAAAATCAATTGTAGAAAGATGACATAAGTGACCAAGCTTCAGGTGTTGATAACAAAGGCTCAATCTAAGCAGCACTAATGAGTAATCAGGGCGTACCACGCTCTTCAAACAGAACACATAATAAAGCTGCGGGTTTTACGATCCGATGCAACTGTACCAAAGATTACTGCCATGTAAATCTCGACTCGTGGAGACTGACACAAGACATAAAATACAAAATTGTGAATTATTTATCGGAAAAATCTCCCGGACGACCGGTTAGCGCTAAAGAACGTGCGTGGGTCGTGGCTGAAATATTCTCTTTTAAGTTGGCTACAAGGGAGGAAAAACCATATTGCACGGCCCAGCTCGCGTGACGAATAGAGTGCAGACACAGACTCAGGAGAATGAACGTGGGTTATGGCCCTTTAATGGCAATTCCGTGATTCCAGTGTTATGATAAAACAAAGACAATTGATTACGGGATCTTACAGAGCGATATTAGCTTAATATGAAGCAGTTTAGGGTGTAGCACAGAGATGTTCATCTCACGCGCCAATCAACAAGTACAGCGGCATGTGTAGGGGATGTGTTCAGGTGAGATCAATACCGAGGGTAGTGCACGTGTTGCACGTGCATGACGTGTTATACAAGGCCATCGCCGATAACTGTCGGCTGGATTACCGTGTTCTGCAGCAGTATTCAGAGTACCGGGTTCTTTTCTTTCGCTGGTTCAATAATTAGTATAAACCGCTGCTCGTTCTATATTCGGGTACTGCTTCCAAAACAACATAGATTTGAAGTGTGTCTTAGGAAACGTAATGTCATGGACACAGATGTCAACGTGGCTCATGGATGGAACATCAACAAGGATCATAGAGGAAATGTCAGCAAAGATCGTTGAGGGAATGGTAAAATGGCTTATGGAAATGTCAGCATGTCGACGTGGAGGGAATATCGATGTTAACGTGGATCATGACGGGTGAAGAAAAAGTGACAACGTGGATCGTGGAGGGCGGAGAAGATGTCAACGTGGATCGTGAAGGGTGCAGATGATGTCAACGTGGATCATGGAGGGTGAAGAGGATGTCAGCGTGGATCGTGGAGGGTACAGATGATGTCAACGTGGATCGTGGAGGGTGGAGAGGATGTCAGCGTGGATCGTGGAGGGTACAGATGATGTCAACGTGGATCGTGGAGGGTTGAGAAGATGTCAACGTGGATGGTGGAGGGTGGGGAGGATGTCAACTTGGATCGTGGAGGGTGGGGAGGATGTCAACGTGGATCGTGGAGGGTGCAGATGATGTCAACGTGGAGGGTGGAGTCGATGTTAACGTGGATCGTGGAGAAGATGTCACCGTGGATCGTGGAGGTGGAGAAGATGTCAACGTGGATCGTGGAGGCTGCAGATGATGTCAACGTGGATCATGGATGGTGCAGATGATGTCAACGTGGATCATGGAGGGTGGAGAAGATGTCAACGTAGATCGTGGAGGGTGGAGAAGATGTCAACGTGGATCGTGGAGAAGATGCCACCGTGGATCGTGGAGGGCGGAGAAGATGTCAACGTGAGTCTTGGAGGATGAAAAAGATGCCAGCGTGGATCGCGGAAGGTACAGATGATGTCAACGTGGATCGTGGAGGGTGGGGAGGATGTCAACGTGGATCGTGGAGGGTGGAGAGGATGTCAGCGTGGATCGTGGAGGGTACAGATGATGTCAACGTGGATCGTGGAGGGTTGAGAAGATGTCAACGTGGATCGTGGAGGGTGGGGAGGATGTCAACGTGGATCGTGGAGGGTGGAGAAGATGTCAACGTGGATCGTGGAGGGTGGAGAAGATGTCAACGTGAATCGTGGAGAAGATGCCACCGTGGATCGTGGAGAAGATGTCACCGTGGATCGTGGAGGTGGAGAAGATGTCAACGTGGATCGTGGAGGCTGCAGATGATGTCAACGTGGATCATGGATGGTGCAGATGATGTCAACGTGGATCATGGAGGGTGGAGAAGATGTCAACGTGGATCGTGGAGGGTGGAGAAGATGTCAACGTGAATCGTGGAGAAGATGCCACCGTGGATCGTGGAGGGCGGAGAAGATGTCAACGTGAGTCTTGGAGGATGAAAGGATGCCAGCGTGGATCGCGGAAGGTACAGGATCAACATGGATCGTGGAGGGTGGGGAGGGTGTCAACGTGGATCGTGGAGGGTGGGGAGGATGTCAACGTGGATCGTGGAGGGTGGAAAGATGTCAGCGTGGATCGTGGATACAGATGATGTCGTGGAGGGTTGACAACGTGGATCGTGGAGGGTGGGGAGGATGAACGTGGATCGTGGAGGTGGAGAAGATGTCAACGTGGATCGTGGAGGGTGGAGAAGATGTCAACGTGAATCGTGGAGAAGATGCCACCGTGGATCGTGGAGAAGATGTCACCGTGGATCGTGGAGGTGGAGAAGATGTCAACGTGGATCGTGGAGGCTGCAGATGATGTCAACGTGGATCATGGATGGTGCAGATGATGTCAACGTGGATCATGGAGGGTGGAGAAGATGTCAACGTGGATCGTGGAGGGTGGAGAAGATGTCAACGTGAATCGTGGAGAAGATGCCACCGTGGATCGTGGAGGGCGGAGAAGATGTCAACGTGAGTCTTGGAGGATGAAGAGGATGCCAGCGTGGATCGCGGAGGGTACAGACGATGTCAACGTGGATCGTGGAGGGTGCAGATGATGTCAACGTGGATCGTGGAGGGTGGGGAGGATGTCAAGGTGGATCGTGGAGGGTGCAGATGATGTCAACGTGGATCGTGGAGGGTAGAGTCGATATCAACGTTGATCGTGGAGAAGATGTCAACGTGGATCGTGGAGGGTGGAGAGGATATCAACGTAGAGGATGGGGAGGATGTCATCGTTGATCGTGAAGGGTGATTAGAATATCAACGTGAATCGTGGAGGGTGGGGAGGATGTCAACATGGATCGTGGAGAAGATGTCAACGTGGATCGTGGAGGTGGAGAAGATGTCGTGAAGGGTACATATGATGTCAACGTGGATCGTGAAGGGTACATATGATGCCAACGTGGATCGTGGAGGGTACAGATAATGTCAACTTGGATCGTGGAGGGTGCAGATGATGTCAACGTGGATCGTTGAGGGTGCAGATGATGTCAACGTGGATCGTGGAGGGTGCAGATGATGTCAACGTGGATCGTTGAGGGTGGAGAGGATATCAACGTGGATGGTGGAGGGTGGGGAGGATGTCATCGTTGATCGTGGAGGATGGGGAGGATGTCAACGTGAATCGTGGAGGGTGGAGACAAAGTGACAACATGGATCTTGGATGTTGAAGAAGATGACAACGTGAATCTTGGACGATGGACCGGATGTCAACGTTGGTCATAGAGATAATTTCGACGTGGATCATGGAGGGAGTGTCAAGGAAGGTGTATATGATATGAACACATATCATGAAAGATATATTGGGTGTCAGGCTGGAAATTGTTCAAATTGTTTCCTTAGAAATTTCTATTGTTATATCTGATTATGCCATTATGCAGTTGAAAATCACTGGGAAATCATATTTTTGGAATGTGACAGGTAAACTGTGCCTAATAGTACTGAAATTGATGTCGTTGCTTGATGATATTTATATATATTTGCATTTTCGTGTATGCTGCAAAGAAATGTTTCATCGGTAAAGAAAATGTGACACAAGTACTATAAAGTACCAGTTCATGCAGTTGGCACCAGCTTCTCCAGACCACGGGGAGCATGGTAATGGCGTGTCAGTAACCGCCACATGGAATCACGAAGCAACCCTACCAACGGGATACCTGTAGATGCTTTCTGGAAGATACCGCTCAGCCAAAACTCAACAAATGCCATTTTTTTCAGTCGGCACGCGCGTGTAAACTTCAACACATCACAGGAATTAGGGGAGCGATTTCTCTCTTGTTTTAGACTGATATGGTGCACATGTTGACTGTCAGAACAGCCGCCACTCACCTCTTAAGATATTTCGATAACGACACGAGGTTGTGTGCTAATGTGAAATATTTGCACCATTACATGACTGTCCGACTATTTGATGTTTTCTTATCACCCTTATAAGGACAGAACATTTTCTTTTCTTTCCTTGCTAGCGCTGTTAGACCCATACAGCTAGTTTAAACGTCATCTGTCTTTAGCTGCAACATCAATCGCTGTTAGACCCATACAGCTAGTTTAAACGTCATCTGTCCTTAGCTGCAACATCAATCGCTGTTAGACCCATACAGCTAGTTTAAACGTCATCTGTCTTTAACTGCAACATCAATCGCTGCTGGACCCATACAGCTAGTTTAAACGTCATCTGTCCTTAGCTGCAACATCAATCGCTGTTAGACCCATACAGCTAGTTTAAACGTCATCTGTCTTTAGCTGCAACATCAATCGCTGCTGGACCCATACAGCTAGTTTAAACGTCATCTGTCTTTAGCTGCAACATCAAGCGCTGCTGGACCCACGAGCCTAGCCTACACGTCATCTGTCTTTAGCTGCAACATCAATCGCTGCTGGACCCACGAGCCTGGCCTACACGTCATCTGTTTTAAGCTGCAACATCCAGCGCTGCTGGACCCACGGGCCTAGCCTACACGTCATCTGTTTGAAGCTGCAACATCCAGCGCTGCTGGACCCACGGGCCTAGCCTACACGTCATCTGTCTTTAGCTGCAACATCAATCGCTGCTGGACCCATACAGCTAGTTTAAACGTCATCTGTCCTTAGCTGCAACATCAAGCGCTGTTAGACCCATACAGCTAGTTTAAACGTCATCTGTCTTTAGCTGCAAAATCAATCGCTGCTGGACCCACGGGCCTAGCCTACACGTCATCTGTCTTTAGCTGCAACATCAATCGCTGCTGGACCCACGAGCCTGGCCTACACGTCATCTGTTTTAAGCTGCAACATCAAGCGCTGCTGGACCCACGGGCCTAGCCTACATCTGTTTTAAGCTGCAACATCCAGCGCTGCTGGACCCACGGGCCTAGCCTACACGTCATCTGTCTTTAGCTGCAACATCAATCGCTGCTGGACCCATCTGTCCTTAGCTGCAACATCAATCGCTGTTAGACCCATACAGCCTTTAAAAGCGTCATCTGTCTTTGGCTCTCAATCGCTGCTGGACCCATTAGTTTAAACGTCATCTGTCTTTAGCTGCAACATCAAGCCTAGCCTCGCATCTGCTGGCACCATCAATCGCTGCTGGACCCACGAGCCTGGCCTACACGTCATCTGTTTTAAGCTGCAACATCCAGCGCTGCTGGACCCACGGGCCTAGCCTACACGTCATCTGTTTGAAGCTGCAACATCCAGCGCTGCTGGACCCACGGGCCTAGCCTACACGTCATCTGTCTTTAGCTGCAACATCAATCGCTGCTGGACCCATACAGCTAGTTTAAACGTCATCTGTCTTTAGCTGCAACATCAAGCGCTGTTAGACCCATACAGCTAGTTTAAACGTCATCTGTCTTTAGCTGCAACATCAATCGCTGCTGGACCCACGGGCCTAGCCTACACGTCATCTGTCTTTAGCTGCAACATCAATCGCTGCTGGACCCACGAGCCTAGCCTACACGTCATCTGTCTTTAGCTGCAACATCAATCGCTGCTGGACCCACGAGCCTGGCCTACACGTCATCTGTTTTAAGCTGCAACATCAAGCGCTGCTGGACCCACGGGCCTAGCCTACACGCCATCTGTCTTTAGCTGCAACATCAAGCGCTGCTGGACCCACGAGCCTAGCCTACACGTCATCTGTCTTTAGCTGCAACATCAATCGCTGCTGGACCCACGAGCCTGGCCTACACGTCATCTGTTTTAAGCTGCAACATCAATCGCTGCTGGACCCACGGGCTTAGCCTACACGCCATCTGTCTTTAGCTGCAACATCAATCGCTGCTGGACCAATACAGCTAGTTTAAACGTCATCTGTCTTTAGCTGCAACATCAAGCGCTGTTAGACCCATACAGCTAGTTTAAACGTCATCTGTCTTTAGCTGCAACATCAATCGCTGCTGGACCCACGGGCCTAGCCTACACGTCATCTGTCTTTAGCTGCAACATCAAGCGCTGCTGGACCCACGGGCCTAGCCTACACGTCATCTGTCTTTAGCTGCAACATCAAGCGCTGCTGGACCCACGGGCCTAGCCTACACGTCATCTGTCTTTAGCTGCAACATCAAGCGCTGCTGGACCCACGGGCCTAGCCTACACGTCATCTGTCTTTAGCTGCAACATCAAGCTTTACCAATCTAAAATAATTCAGAGTGATTTATGAATCATATCATGTCACTGGCTGTAAATTGACTACAGAGATGTTAATTACAAATGAATTATGCTAAAAACCCTTCCTACACCCGAACAGAAAGGCCAGGCTTACTTGTGAAACCCGTGAAGTGCTAAATCTGTATTGAAGTGAAACCATCGGCCTCTTGTAGAGATGAAACTGTTTAGACACAATTATATTTTTTGTATCTCCCGAGAATGCGTAGATAACACGAGAGAAGTAAGAAAGACGATATTTGAGTTGTTCTGCGGACGCGACTCTCATCACCGCTGAGTGATGGCCGCCATATTTACCTTCTCTGCTGCCAGGGAATGATAAAGCCAGCCACTTTTTTCTACGTTATTTCTGTTTTCTAAATAAAGCTCTCGTCTTGTCTGATGTGGTTTGGATCTCTCGTTCTTGGAATTTCAGGAATGAAGGAAAAGATGAGTATGGAGGGTCGGTAAGGACAAACTAAGATTTCCTGATTCTTGGTTATGTCAAATAACGTTTCCGTTTCTCTGCTGGAATTCTTCTTAGATGCTTGTAGCGTAAGAGTAACAAATGTATAGCAACATTCTTGAAAGTCTCAAACAAGAAGACCTAAGCCGGGTGAGGAGACAGCAGCGTCCTTTGAATGCAACACACGTAAATTATCTGTCTCCACTCGATACGTTAGTGGAATATGTATGTACATGGGTATGTCCTGCACAGCACATGATTGAGCCATATACTGAGAACACAAACTAAACATTTCAACACTTCGCTATTGAAAACAATGAATGGCAGTTGATGTCTGTTACGCACTAAACAAGATGAGCATTTGAGATAGCAGCTTGAGGTAGTCGACTTCATCTTGGCAATGTACCTTCGGTGAGGCTCGTTACACAGAACACGTGTACATGTCAGACCGTGGAATTCCACAGACCTCATTTCAAGTCGTCACGTATCTCTTTGCATCACTCCGCGTGGATTTAACAGAGATATACTCTATATGTAAAATACATTGTTGAACCTAAATGGCTTACGTACAATCCATATCTCACAATATATGCATTATGCACAAAGCGTTTCCTATCGACAGAACTACGGTAGGAGAGTAATGTTTCCATAATGTCTTTTCAGTTGCCTGTTTACTTCCATGCTGGCTTTTTACTATTCTGAAGGCTTTCACACATGGCTCGCCCGGGCCTCCATACATTCCCGATCTTTCTAACTGGTTTTATGATTTCCTCTCCCAGGATCGGTTACAACCTGGAATTGAAAAAAAACTTGTACTGAAAATAAACAAAGGTTCTCCCTTGTATCTCATTTGTCCTACTTTTGTCTATTTCCTGGCATTATGAACTGCGGGAGATGTAACACAAACAATGTCCGCATTTTCCATGTATTAAGTTGGAAGTAAATCTTGCCAACATGCCACAGAAAGCTACGTTTTGAAAGCAACACATCATTAACCCTAGTCGTGTCACGTGATTACGGTCACAAACGCTGGTCTTTGTTTATTTTCTCGACCATTATTTTGAATAGCAATACAAGCAAAAAAACACATGGGGGCTATT
The DNA here is from genome assembly GCF_003918875.1 of Haliotis rubra. Classification (NCBI taxonomy): domain Eukaryota; kingdom Metazoa; phylum Mollusca; class Gastropoda; order Lepetellida; family Haliotidae; genus Haliotis; species Haliotis rubra. The sequence continues at coordinate 195,621 of NW_025767185.1, forward strand.
CTCTGTGAGGATATGTAAACTACAGCCTGAACACTACATGTTCACTGAGCTAGACGGTTAACCGGTAGGATGGGTGTACAGACTAAACACACTCACACGGCCACACACGCTACAATGCTTTCGCCCCTCCACCTTCTGATGTTTCCTTCTGAACTGTGGCTATGGAAATACTTTGAAGAACTTTGTTGTTGTAACTGTGTGCACCACACTTACATATAAGGATTCTTCTTCAGTTGGAACTGTAGTATTTTGTGAATAAGCTGCTCGAACAAACATAAAAAGCTGCCCGACGTTACCTTACAACAGGCATCAACGTCAGTCTGCCCGACGTTACCTCACAACAAGCACCAACGTCAGTCTGCTCGACGTTACCTCACAACAAGCACCAACGTCAGTCTGACCGACGTTACCTTACAACAAGCACCAACATCAGTCTGCCCGACGTTACTTTACAACAAGCACCAACGTCAGTCTGCTCGACGTTACCTCACAACAAGCACCAACGTCAGTCTGACCGACGTTACCTTACAAAAGCACCAACTTCAGTCTGCCCGACGTTACCTTACAGCAGGCACCAACGTCAGTCTGCCCGACGTTACCTTACAACAAGCACCAACTTCAGTCTGCCCGACGTTACCTTACAACAAGCACCAACGTCAGTCTGACCGACGTTACCTTACAACAAGCACCAACATCAGTCTGACCCGACGTTACCTTACAACAAGCACCAACATCAGTCTGCTCGACGTTACCTCACAACAAGCACCAACGTCAGTCTGCCCGACGTTACCTTACAACAAGCACCAACGTCAGTCTGCTCGACGTTACCTTACAACAAGCACCAACGTCAGTCTGCCCGACGTTACCTTACAACAAGCACCAACGTCAGTCTGCCCGACGTTACCTCACAACAAGCACCAACATCAGTCTGCCCGACGTTACCTCACAACAAGCACCAACTTCAGTCTGCTCGACGTTACCTTACAACAAGCACCAACGTCAGTTTGACCGACGTTACCTTACAGCAGGCACCAACGTCAGTCTGCCCGACGTTACCTTACAACAAGCACCAACGTCAGTCTGCCCGACGTTACTTTACAACAAGCACCAACATCAGTCTGCCTGACGTTACCTTACAACAAGCGCCAACGTCAGTATGCTCGACGTTACCTTACAACAAGCACCAACATCAGTCTGCCTGACGTTACCTTACAAGCACCAACGTCAGTCTGCCCGACGTTACCTTACAACAAGCACCAACATCAGTCTGCCTGACGTTACCTTACAAGCACCAACGTCAGTCTGCCCGACGTTACCTTACAGCAGGCACCAACGTCAGTCTGCCCGACGTTACCTTACAACAAGCACCAACGTCAGTCTGCCCGACGTTACTTTACAACAAGCACCAACATCAGTCTGCCTGACGTTACCTTACAACAAGCACCAACGTCAGTCTGCCCGACGTTACTTTACAACAAGCACCAACGTCAGTCTGCCCGACGTTACCTTACAACAAGCACCAACGTCAGTCTGCCCGACGTTACCTTACAACAAGCACCAACGTCAGTCTGCCCGACGTTACCTTACAACAAGCACCAACTTCAGTCTGCCCGACGTTACCTTACAACAAGCACCAACTTCAGTCTGCCCGACGTTACCTTACAACAAGCACCAACATCAGTCTGCCCGACGTTACCTTTACAACAAGCACCAACGTCAGTCTGCCCGACGTTACCTTACAACAGGCACCAACATCAGTCTGCCCGACGTTACCTTACAACAAGCACCAACGTCAGTCTGCCCGACGTTACCTTACAACAAGCACCAACGTCAGTCTGCCCGACGTTACCTCACAGCAGGCACCAACGTCAGTCTGCCCGACGTTACTTTACAACAAGCACCAACGTCAGTCTGCCCGACGTTACCTTACAGCAGGCACCAACGTCAGTCTGCCCGACGTTACCTTACAACAAGCACCAACTTCAGTCTGCCCGACGTTACCTTACAACAAGCACCAACGTCAGTCTATCCAATCAGTTATTGCATAATCACGTCTTTGGGCAGCACCACAGCAGCAATCCAACTGCTTCAGATCTACTGTGTCCACAGTCCAGTAAAAACTCTTCTGTCTCACATATGTTAGAGGTCGTGTTTCGGAGACCCTATTTTCCGCCGTGGCAACATCCGGAGTAGAAGGGTAAGGTGTATTTGATACAGCACACGCGGACAGATGGGGATGATCTCGCCCGTATCTGCAATCGATCTTCCCACTGTCAACATAACAATATTTGTCTTACAGAGCGAATACCATACCAGACGTAGCTGGGCTAATCCCAAACCTACCGATTGTTACAAGTTCCATAGACTCATTACTCACGTGCACCGTTCGCTGTGAACTATTCAAAGTAATCATTCGTGAAGACATGCTTTTAGTTCTATTTTTAAGAGTATCGATAAAACATAGGGTTATTTGACAGAGATTCCTTTCTGGCATGTCATTAAGCTTGCACTTCAGACCCACTACTGTTGTGTGGGGGGAGGGGGGGGGGGTGTATAGCTCAATTTGAACCAGTCTTTAGTGAGAGACTACCTTTTTCTCGCATGTATGATGCGTGTGTGACAATGTCAGTTCAAGATATTCAGTCAAACTGTATTGGTCGAATAGAATCTGGACGTAAATTGCGATCACATAATAATGTATACGAAACGTACATTGTACAAGTTCATGACGCATGTACAGATTGTAACTAAATTTGCTAAACCGAATTCTGACCATTATCGGCATATTTTGTGAAAATTGGTAAATTCTTATATAATATAGAATGATTAAGTGGATATTATAGAGCACGGATGCAGCATGAAGTCCAGGAACACGTGCATCAGGATGCACACAAACCAGGAGGAATGATGGAGTCAAATGGACACTATTTCATTTATACGATGAGCCGCTTCGAAACTCACATGGATACTTTGATCTGGGACAGGTGTTTCTACATGCTCAGGCTATTGTCTATTGAACATTCAATCAAATTTTGCGACTTCAGTAAATGTCACTTATCGATTTGCTCACCTGACCTTTAGTTAATCGCACTATAGATTTTTTGCAATACTTAATGATTCATGGCCAAGCCCCCTGTAACCGAGATACCCTGCCGGGGCACAGTGACCTCAGCTCGACAGCAAGTATCTACGTGGGTTGTCAGGTGCATAGTAAATTGCAGGACGAGTATTGTCCTTATGTTTTCTCAGGTGCATAGTAAATTGCAGGACGAGTAGTGTCCTTATGTTTTCTCAGGTGCATAGTAAATTGCAGGACGAGTATTGTCCTTATGTTTTCTCAGGTGCATAGTAAATTACAGGACGAGTATTGTCAAAACCGTTTATTCAGTACTGAAGAGGCCACAGGCTTGTAGTACAATTACAATATGCATATGGTAGAATATAGGCAGTGATTAAGGTGGATATTACATGACACAATTAAGACATGACAGTCTTTCTATAGTTCAAAGCATTGAATATAAATGCTGATACAGTTCGTAGACTTTGAGAATTGTTCGAACTCAGTAGGGCAATAACTTTGTGAGTGCTTGGATGTCTAATATAATAATTAGACAGATATTTGTCTCTTATTGTTGAATAAAAAGGACATATAAGAAGTAGATGATATTCGTCTTCTATGATATTCATATTACAAAGTTTAGAATATCTATTTTCCCTAAAGATATCTGTGTACCTTCCTGTTTCCACAAGGAGATCATGGGATGAACTCTTGCAATTGCTATCCTAAATTTCTTCACATTTATAACCTTGAGGTAAGTTTCAGTTTCAATAGTAGATTTTAGCTGTTTGTAATAGAAACATTTACTTGACAAATTCAGGGCGCGATGCCAATCTTGAAGAAATATGTCCTCATGTCTTGTCAGGTGCATGGCAAATTACAGGACGAGTGGTAGCGCTGGTCACATGTATGTGGCAGTGACCTAGTGATGGTAGCGCTGGTAACATGTGTGTGGCAGTGACCTAGTGGTGGTAGAGCTGGTCACATGTGTGTGGCAGTGACCTAGTGGTGGTAGAGCTGGTCACATGTGTGTGGCAGTGACCTAGTGGTGGTAGAGCTGGTCACATGTGTGTGGCAGTGACCTAGTGGTGGTAGAGCTGGTCACATGTGTGTGGCAGTGACCTAGTGGTGGTAGAGCTGGTCACATGTGTGTGGCAGTGACCTAGTGGTGGTAGAGCTGGTCACATGTGTGTGGCAGTGACCTAGGGATAGGTAGAGCTGGTCACATGTGTGTGGCAGTGACCTAGTGGTGGTAGAGTTGGTCACATGTGTGTGGCAGTGACCTAGTGATGGTTGAGTTGGTCACATGTGTGTGGCAGTGACCTAGTGATGGTAGAGCTGGTCACATGTGTGTGGCAGTGACCTAGTGGTGGTAGAGTTGGTCACATGTGTGTGGTAGTGACCTAGTGGTGGTAAAACTGGTCACATGTGAGTGGCAGTGACCTAGTGGTGGTAGAGTTGGTCACATGTGTGTGGCAGTGACCTAGTGGTGGTAGAGTTGGTCACATGTGTGTGGCAGTGACCTAGTGGTGGTAAAACTGGTCACATGTGTGTGGCAGTGACCTAGTGGTGGTAGAGCTGGTCACATGTGTGTGGCAGTGACCTAGTGGTGGTAGAGCTGGTCACATGTGTGTGGCAGTGACCTATTGATGGTAGAGCTGGTCACATGTGTGTGGCAGTGACCTAGTGATGGTAGAGTTGGTCACATGTGTGTGGCAGTGAACTAGTGATGGTAGAGCTGGTCACATGTGTGTGGCAGTGACCTAGTTATGGTAGAGCTGGTCACATGTGTGTGGCAGTGACCTAGTGATGGTAGAGTTGGTCACATGTGTGTGGCAGTGACCTAGTGATGGTAGAGCTGGTCACATGTGTGTGGCAGTGACCTAGTGGAGGTAGAGTTGGTCACATGTGTGTGGCAGTGACCTAGTAACAGTGGAGCTGGTCACATGTGTGTGGCAGTGACCTAGTGATGGTAGAGCTGGTCACATGCTCGTGACAGTGACCTAGTAACGGCAGAGAGTTGGTCACTAGTGTGTGGCAGTGTAGTTATGGTGGAGCTGGTCACATGTGTGTGGCAGTGACCTAGTAACGGTGGAGCTGGTCACATGTGTGTGGCAGTGACCTAGTGATGGTAGAGCTGGTCACATGCCCGTGACAGTGACCTAGTAACGGTACAGTTGGTCACATGTGTGTGGCAGTGACCTAGTTATGGTAGAGCTGGTCACATGTGTGTGGCAGTGACCTAGTAACGGTACAGCTGGTCACATGTGTGTGGCAGTGACCTAGTGATGGTTGAGTTGGTCACATATGTGTGGTAGTGACCTAGTGATGGTAGAGTTGGTCACATGTGTGTGGCAGTGACCTAGTAACGGTGGAGCTGGTCACATGTGTGTGGCTGCGACCTAGTAACGGTGGAGGTGGTCACATGTGTGTGGCTGCGACCAAGTGATGGTAGAGTTGGTCACATGTGTGTGGCAGTGACCTAGTGGTGGTAGAGTTGGTCACATGTGTGTGGCAGTGACCTAGTGCAGGTAGCGCTGGTCACATGTGTGTGGCTGCGACCCAGAGATGGTAGAACTGGTCACATGTTTGTGGCAGTGACCTAGTGATGGTAGAGCTGGTCACATGTGTGTGGCTGCGACCCAGCGGTGGTAGAGTTGGTCACATGTGTGTGGCAGTAACCTAGTGGTGGTAGAGTTGGTCACATGTTTGTGGCAGTGACCTAGTGGTGGTAGAGTTGGTCACATGTGTGTGGCAGTGACCTAGTGGTGGTAGAGTTGGTCACATGTGTGTGGCAGTGACTTAGTTATGGTAGAGCCGGTCACATGTGTGTGGCATTGACCTAGTGATGGTAGAGTTAGTCACATGTGTGTGCAGTTATGGTAACCTAGTGTGTAGCAGTGGTGGTAGAGTTGGTCACATGTTGGCAGTGTGGCAGTGACCTGTGGTAGTGGTGATGTAGAGTTGGTCACATGTGTGTGGCAGTGACCTAGTGGTGGTAGAGTTGGTCACATGTGTGTGGCAGTGACTTAGTTATGGTAGAGCCGGTCACATGTGTGTGGCATTGACCTAGTGATGGTAGAGTTAGTCACATGTGTGTGGCAGTGACCTAGTTATGGTAGAGTTGGTCACATGTGTGTGGCAGTGACCCAGTGGTGGTAGTGTTGGTCACATGTGTGTGGCAGTGACCTAGTGGAGGTAGAGTTGGTCACATGTGTGTGGCAGTGACCTAGTGATGGTAGAGCTAGCCACATGTGTGTGGCAGTGACCTAGTGGTGGTAGAGTTGGCCACATGTGTGTGGCAGTGACCTAGTGATGGAGTGACCTAGTGGTGGTAGAGTTGGTCACATGTGTGTGGCAGTGACCTAGTGATGGTAGAGCTGGTCACATGTGTGTGGCAGTGACCTAGTAACGGTGGAGCTTGTCACGGGTTGATGAATAAATAAAGACCTGGTTGGATGCAGGCAAGACTCCTATGTTTAATAAAGTAGTTATGTTAGTGGAACCTTGACTTTGACCTTAAACGTCACTGTAGATGTAGACAGCAAACGACTTGCCACCTTGCATTACCTATCTGCGAGGGTTATCTACTCCATTGATAAAATGTGCGTGTGTTTAGCCCAGTTTCTAGTTGTCAACTATGTCACTTGCAGGCGATGATTCATTGTAGCATGTGAATCAGTGAATCCTATGTATGGTATCATCTATTTGCCGCCCCACTCAGAGTGGTCCGCTTCAGGGCGCGTGGCAATACACAGGTATACATCGTGCAGACAAGTGCTTATATCTTCTATATGTCTCTCCGAATATTTTAGCCGCCATGTAATAGCCTCAACATGAAGAATTTCCCTCTTCATGCGTAACTATACATTGCGCTTTTATTCACAAAACATAATATATATATAAGGAGTTACAAATTCTCCCATATAAACTCATAACACAAACGAATGACCCATATGACCCTGTATTCAGCAACTTATGGCAAACATTAGCGTGGAACATTATGCGCGCCTATATTCAACAACTATTTTCACACATGAATATTCCATGAAGTACTATGTGAGCCTATATTCAACAACTATTTTCACACATGAATATTCCATGTAGTACTATGTGCGCCTATATTCACTATGTGCGCCTATATTCAACAACTATTTTCACACATGAATATTCCATGAAGTACTATGTGAGCCTATATTCAACAACTATTTTCACACATGAATATTCCATGTAGTACTATGTGAGCCTATATTCAACAACTAATTTCACACATGAATATTCCATGAAGTACTATGTGAGCCTATATTCAACAACTATTTTCACACATGAATGTTTCGTTGAACACTATGTGATTTCTGATTAATTAGATGTCAGTCAACTCCCACACAGTTGCAATACCTCTATATGACAACCAAACTGAAAGATTGTCCTCCATTAATCAGTATTATTGGAATAATGCAGTAACAGTAAGCACGTGGTATTAAAGTATTTGTAGATTTGATTGCTGAGCCTGTTGCTGTTGGGATACATGAATCTCAGATTTTCTGTAAGTCAGGTGTGGTTTTAGATGCTTTAAAATTATGATAAATCATCTTGATTTAAACCTATTTATATTTTCAATAAATGAATATGGGTTTGTGAAAAAGTTGTTATAGTTGATATTAACACTGCTCCCATACAACATATTATATAATATAAATTGTAAAGTCTGAACATGATATACCTTATCATAAAAGTTAACAATTGCGTGTTAAACAGATGCACAGAAGTATGGTGAAAACAAATTGGTGTGACGAACCTTTGTATTTTTAGATCAGATCAGATGAACACATATAATTGGTCAGTTAGAATTTGGTGTGCCCGGAGAGTTAATGGAATTGAGGAACATATTAGGTGCAGATTATTGGTGATGCGTTTTCTTATACGTCACGTGTATCAATGTTCCCATGTTTGCACGCATATTGCAGAATATTGCTATATGGCGTCCTCCATTGTGTATGTCACAAATTGAACGGCAGGTAATCATAACAATACATTGATAGCAGTTTATGTAAGGATCTCTGAAATGTGTGATACAGAGTGCAATAAAGGAATATCAAAGGCTTGAGACTTTCATTCACTCGGAACAGAGAATTTGTGTAATCAACAACAGAGACACATGCTTATCTCCGTAACTGTATTACAATCAGAAGTAATAATGCAGCATTTTACAAAATTGTTTCCTCATGCGATGTCTCCATTTTAAAAAGATTATCACTGTATATCCATCATGTATTATGTTAAGAAAACACTTGTCATCCTCCTAAATGAGAACCTTCTTTGTAACCGCTGTATATGGGCCGGTGGCCTTACATACAAATAAACATATTTTGACTTTGACTTTGACTGCCTGCAATATATATGTACTGCCACGGCCAGAGTAACCTACATAACAAACCCAGATGCCATGGGCGATGATGTGAAGGCCTTATATCTGTGTACATAGCGTGGGCAGCCTCCCACCCGGCATATAGAAACTTTAAAAATACCACCGTGGTAAAACTTCCTATTTCCCTCCATGAAGGGTGCGTCAACGGTTACAGTGCATGGCCAGGTCCCGACGGCTGCTCGCTGCGCGGCGGATGTCACTGCTGGGTGCAGGCTGGGGTACAAGAAGTCATGGCCACCGTGAACAGCTAAACACCCACTATATGTTCACCAAGCACCACGACTAATCGAGTCCCACGAAATAAATATCACTTGATAGAGTACATTCTTCACCAATATGTGCGCCAACTGCTAACATAATTACTCCTTACAGTATGGACATTCATACACATAGTTGACAACGTTATATATATACAAGTAGCGCAACATTGCCGCCTGTATGTTGTAAGTCATGCGTGCATGTGTTTCGGCTGTTACATGAATAGTTCTTGCCACTGTGTGAGACAAGCTACTTACCAGCCAATCCTGCTAAACAGGTTCTCATTGGGTACAAACAGTTCGAAAATACTGTCTAGAGAATACCGCCTGTCCCACTGTACATGACAGTCACAAAAAATTTGTGAGAAACCAGTGAAGCGGTTTTAACATGTTGTTGTCACCAAGGTAAAACCATATTTATATTAAGTCTAGAATGGGAGAGACTCTAATTGCTCTGGTAAGTTTCAGTTAACTGTGATATTCTAATCTAGAAATCTGGTTATAAATGTAATAACGAACAGGCATGATATAACTGAAACATTACCAGACGGGCGTTTTCGCTGTTTTTATAGGTTTATCATATACATACCGTAGACACTGATGCCAGTCAGGTTTGAACCCAGATCAATAGACGGTGTTCTTCGTTAGGACAGTACGTCTCACACATCAGCTAGAAGGAGGTATATATGCTCCAGTTAGGAGGTGGTATATATGTGCTTCAGTTAGAAGGAGGTATATATGCTTCAGTTAGAAGGAGGTATATATGCTTCAGTTAGGAGGAGGTATATATGCTTCAGTTAGGAGGAGGTATATATGCTTCAGTTAGAAAGGAGGTACGTATGCTTCAGTTAGAAGGGGGTATATATGCTTCAGTTAGGAGGATGTATATATCCTTCAGTTAGGAGGAGGTATATATGTTTCAGTTAGGAGGAGGTATATATGCTTCAGTTAGGAGGATGTATATATGATTCAGTTAGAATGGTGTATATATGCTTCAGTTAGGAGGAGGTATATATGCTTCGGTTACAAGGAGGTATATATGCTTCAGCTAGGGGGAGGTATATATGCTTCAGTTAGGAGGAGGTATATATGCTTCAGTTAGGAGGAGGTATATATGCTTCAGTTAGGAGGAGGTATATATGCTTCAGTTAGGAGGTATATATGCTTCAGCTAGGGGGAGGTATATATGCTTCGGTTAGGAGGAGGAATAAATGCATCAGTTAGAAGGAGGTATATATGCTTCAGTTAGGAGGAGGTATATATGCTTCAGTTAGGAGGTATATATGCTTCAGCTAGGGGGAGGTATATATGCTTCAGTTAGGAGGATGTATATATGCTTCAGTTAGGAGGAGGTATATATGCTTCAGCTAGGGGGAGGTATATATTCTTCAGTTAGGAGGAGGTATATATGCTTCAGCTAGGGGGGAGGTGTATATGCTTCAGTTAGGAGGGGGTATATATGCCTCAACTATGAGGAGGTATATATGCTTCAGCTAAAAGGAGGTATATATGCTTCAGTGAGGAGGACGTATATATGCTTCAGTTAGGAGGAGGTATATATACTTCAGGTTTGAACCCAGATCAATATACGGTGTTCTTCGTTTGGGCAGTACGTCTCACACCTCAGTTAGGATGGGATGTATGGAGGTTTATAACGTTCAGGCTTACACTATAGTTCAAGGATTGCAAACATTTTGCCAGAATTGAGAATGTCTTTTAAAATATTTTCGGGCAAAGCCCATAGCATATAATTGTTTGTGGGACTAGTAGTCGTATGTAGTTTGCCATGTGAAGTTATAGCCAGGGACGCCTGTTTCTACAACGGGTAGACAAGGCCATGCAAACACATTCGGTCGAAACATCCCATTTTAAAAATTACGCAACGTTTTTACAAACAGGTTGTAGACACTGTTTATCTACTACTAATAATAATGGGTTGTGGCTGTGTATGAATACATGTTGATGACAATCAGTCAGTCCAGTCAGTGGACCGATGTTGCCACGAAGTTGCTATTGTGTCGGTGCGCATTGACATAGACAGGGACGGGAGACGTTCCGTCATAAGCATATCGAATATAATAACACAATGAATGCCCGAGCACCTGTGTCACGTCACGTGATCTTGTCTGAGGTTAAGGCGACCTTGCCATAAAGGGAGCCGTGTGCTGAGCTCGTGGTGACAACAATCATCTACTTCACTTCAGCATTGTAAATCCGTTTACAGGTTTATCTGATTTCCCTAGACTCCAGAAGCAAAGCGTACATGGTGCCGGTATTCAGTGATGTAAGGAGTGTGTCTTTGTCGCGTACACGTGTCAACTTAGCCACTAGCTCAGACCCTTCACACAGACAGTGTTTTGCCCGTAAGGTAAAGACGAAATATCCACAATGCCTCCAAGCTGATGGGAGCCTCACCGTTATACATTCATGTGATATTTGTTATTCAAGAGAGTAACTCACGCCCTTCCACTGGGAGAGAAATATGCAACGTGCAGTTTTCCATGTCATGAAGACAAAGGGGATGTATTTATTGATATTCTTTAGAACAAAATAAATCAATACACACTGTAGAAGGTCTCCTCTCACGGCAACTAAAATTACACTTTTAGTGGTCCAAAATGACAGCAACGTCTCGACGCAGGGAAATGTAAACGGATTAAATCTAAACCTATACTTTCAAATTGTTGAGCCGTAGAGTGCTTCTAACTTGTACCAGAGTGCCAGGCTCAGAGATAGGTCTCCTTTACCACAGCACATGACGGAATGTCTGAAGGATACACAATGATATACATGACATCACACCAGCTATCTTACACCACCGTGCGCCTAATGCCAATTGCAACCCTTCTCTGCAACTGCCAAAATCTCAAAATATCAGACATAAAATCTATGAACAAAATCGAAGCCAAAGAATGATGTCTGGGGCGAGGAACCGCAGTGAATATCAAATAAAAAACCGTTCCTGACAGGCAAAAAGTTAATTATGTGGCTGCGACCCTAGGTTGGAGCTCTGTGGGGGATTTGGAAACCGCTAACGCTTGCACTTGCTATTGCTGTCTCGCCAAATATTGATCCATGGACTGCGTTTGGAGGGAGGGGCTACTGGGTCATAGACCTTTACATGATCGGAGTCGCAGACACACTGACCACACTTACATAACTTCTTTTTACGCAGACAGTGTGATTAAATGAGGTTGAAGCCTACACGGCCAGGCGAGATTCTTGGGAAGCGTCCTGCAGCACCAGTGTATGGCAGTGTACACAAAAACCTGAGGATTAACGTTACCCTGGTTGTTGAAGTGGCAGGTTCAAGGGAATAACTCTACTGTTTATCAAGGTTCTGTTCCATCTTGTATGGCCGTGCATGGTGACATGCATGAGGCCATCTTTCCCGTCCAGTATGTCAAAGCGTACAAACTGTATGTGCTAATGAAACTGACTGCGTCAGAACCTACAGGCTGTCACGCACTGCGCCAAGGTCTACAGGCTGTCACGCACTGCGTCAAGGTCTACAGCCTGTCACGCACTGCGTCAAGGTCTACAGGCTGCCACGCACTGTGTCAAGGTCTACAGCCTGTCACGCACTGCGTCAAGGTCTACAGGCTGTCACGCACTGCGTCAAGGTCTACAGGCTGTCACGCACTGCGCCAAGGTCTACAGGCTGTCACGCACTGTGTCAAGGTCTACAGGCTGCCACGCACTGTGTCAAGGTCTACAGCCTGTCACGCACTGCGTCAAGGTCTACAGCCTGTCACGCACTGCGTAACGGTCTACAGGCTGTCACGCACTGCGTCAACGTCTACAGGTTATCACTCACTACGACATGTGCATGTTGACCGTGTCAATGTCTACAGGTTGTCACGTACTGCGGCATGTGGGGATTACAAGTTAAGTAAAACTATGCTCAGCTCAGACTGGCGTAGTTCATGTCTTTCATTCTGGCCTAATGAAAACCGAGTTTATGCTTATGAAATCATTTTGAAACTTCAGGTCGACTTTAGGTGCAATTTTGGTGTTACAAATGATATGCAACCCGTGAAGATCCGGATTAGAATTGATCTTGAACAGAAACCCACGCATGTCGTAAGAGGTGACTAACGGGATCGGGTGGTCAGGTTCGCTGACTTGGTTGACACATATGTCGCAGGCACTTTGATGGGGTATGGGTTTTATCGGGAAATATAGACATGTTTGTATATTCTCTGAGTTAAGTTAAAGTTGTGTTATCTAAATCTAAATCACAGTGCTGACAATATACATGAAATATCAGCAGCTTATTATCATGACCATCAGCACAGCCATGTACAGATCAGCTGCCTGCGTGTAATTAACCCTAATGAACCTTAGAGTATGGCCGGTTGGCCACGGAAGTTTAACATTGTGGATGAGGTGCATGCTGGATACTGCAGGTTGACCATACATGTATTGTAATACGATACAGGGCAGCCTGACAGTCAGTATAGTATATAGACAATGAATTCTTAATGTAACGGGACTTTACCCTCGGACAGCGGCTAGGCAGGTGGGCTGACGATCGCCTCTGTGATGCTGCCTGGCCGTTGATGCACTATCATGTAATTGCATACTTAGCTGCCAAATAAAGTGTTGTGGACCCACTGATGGACTTCTGTATTTGAAGAGACAGATATCCCAAAAACGCTTTAACCAGCCCGGGATACATGTCATCGTATCCAATTTGCGTAGATTGATGCTCATGCTGTTGATCACTGGATTTTCTGGTCCAGACTCGATTATTTACAGACCCATATAGCTGGAATATTGCTGAGTGCGGCCTTAAACAACCAGCCAACCAACCAAAACCAACAAACGATATGCATAACGGTTATGCGGTTTGTGGTAGTCGGGACAACCAGTTGGTGTGGTCAGATGCTTCTCGGGGAATGCTAACCATACGTTCTTCTTGGGACTGATGTCGGGTGTGAAGCCCAAACTGATGTGAGGACAATTCCACTACACTCTTCCGTAAAGATCGTCACAATTAGGACCGATAACTTAACATGTTTCTATAGAAACTGTAACAACAGCTACTACTACTACTACTGCTACTACTACCACGACTACTACTCTAAACAAGCATGATAGTGTATAATTTGATGACGTTCCACTACTATCACGACTACTACTCTAAACAAGCATGATAGTGTATAATTTGATGACGTTCCAACTACTACCACTACTATCACGACTACTACTCTAAACAAGCATGATAGTGTATAATTTGATGACGTTCCAACTACTACCACTTCTATCACGACTACTTCTCTAAACAAGCATGATAGTGTATAATTTGATGACGTTCCAACTACTACCACTACCACTACTATCACGACTACTACTCTAAACAAGCATGATAGTGTATAATTTGATGACGTTCCAACTACTACCACTTCTATCACGACTACTACTCTAAACAAGCATGATAGTGTATAATTTGATGACGTTCCAACTACTACTACTTCTATCACTACTACTCTAAACAAGCATGATAGTGTATAATTTGATGACGTTCCAACTACTACCACTACCACTACTATCACGACTACTACTCTAAACAAGCATGATAGTGTATAATTTGATGACGTTCCAACTACTACCACTTCTATCACGACTACTACTCTAAACAAGCATGATAGTGTATAATTTGATGACGTTCCAACTACTACCACTACTACTACTACCACGACTACTACTCTAAACAAGCATGATAGTGTATAATTTGATGACGTTCCAACTACTACCACTACTATCACGACTACTACTCTAAACAAGCATGATAGTGTATAATTTGATGACGTTCCAACTACTACCACTACCACTTCTATCACGACTACTACTCTAAACAAGCATGATAGTGTATAATTTGATGACGTTCCAACTACTACCACTACTATCACGACTACTACTCTAAACAAGCATGATAGTGTATAATTTGATGACGTTCCAACTACTACCACTTCTATCACTACTACTCTAAACAAGCATGATAGTGTATAATTTGATGACGTTCCAACTACTACCACTACCACTACTATCACTTTACTACTACTCTAAACAAGCATGATAGTGTATAATTTGATGACGTTCCAACTACTACCACTTCTATCACTACTACTCTAAACAAGCATGATAGTGTATAATTTGATGACGTTCCAACTACTACCACTTCTATCACGACTACTACTCTAAACAAGCATGATAGTGTATAATTTGATGACGTTCCAACTACTACCACTACTACTACTACCACGACTACTACTCTAAACAAGCATGATAGTGTATAATTTGATGACGTTCCAACTACTACCACTACTACTACTACCACGACTACTACTCTAAACAAGCATGATAGTGTATAATTTGATGACGTTCCAACTACTACCACTACTACTACTACCACTCGACTACTACTCTAAACAAGCATGATAGTGTATAATTTGATGACGTTCAACTACTACCACTACTATCACGACTACTACTCTAAACAAGCATGATAGTGTATAATTTGATGACGTTCCAACTACTACCACTTCTATCACGACTACTACTCTAAACAAGCATGATAGTGTATAATTTGATGACGTTCCAACTACTACCACTACTACTACTACCACGACTACTACTCTAAACAAGCATGATAGTGTATAATTTGATGACGTTCCAACTACTACCACTACTACTACTACCACGACTACTACTCTAAACAAGCATGATAGTGTATAATTTGATGACGTTCCAACTACTACCACTACTACTACTACCACGACTACTACTCTAAACAAGCATGATAGTGTATAATTTGATGACGTTCCAACTACTACCACTACTATCACGACTACTACTCTAAACAAGCATGATAGTGTATAATTTGATGACGTTCCAACTACTACCACTTCTATCACGACTACTACTCTAAACAAGCATGATAGTGTATAATTTGATGACGTTCCAACTACTACCACTACTACTACTACCACGACTACTACTCTAAACAAGCATGATAGTGTATAATTTGATGACGTTCCAACTACTACCACTACTATCACGACTACTACTCTAAACAAGCATGATAGTGTATAATTTGATGACGTTCCAACTACTACCACTTCTATCACTACTACTCTAAACAAGCATGATAGTGTATAATTTGATGACGTTCCAACTACTACCACTTCTATCACGACTACTACTCTAAACAAGCATGATAGTGTATAATTTGATGACGTTCCAACTACTACCACTTCTATCACTACTACTCTAAACAAGCATGATAGTGTATAATTTGATGACGTTCCAACTACTACCACTTCTATCACGACTACTACTCTAAACAAGCATGATAGTGTATAATTTGATGACGTTCCAACTACTACCACTACTACTACTACCACGACTACTACTCTAAACAAGCATGATAGTGTATAATTTGATGACGTTCCAACTACTACCACTTCTATCACGACTACTACTCTAAACAAGCATGATAGTGTATAATTTGATGACGTTCCAACTACTACCACTACTATCACGACTACTACTCTAAACAAGCATGATAGTGTATAATTTGATGACGTTCCAACTATTCTGTTATCAGATATAAACAACAAATCTAAATTGATCCCAACCCTGCCTTTATTGTAATGCATGGCAATCATGACAGAGAGACACGATGCATGCATGTCTAGCCATATGCAACATAATACCAGTCTTCATTGATTATTTTAAAATTACTGCTGTAAAAAATATGTTGAATCTTCCAACCTTTATTCACAAAAATATATAACCCAACTAAATAACCAAAGCCTAAATGCAACTAATAAATATTTATGTGGTCCTCTAAACATCTAAGATTTTTTAATTTTAAACTGAACGCCTATATTGCTCTTCATTCGTGTACACTAGTCAGTCAGTAGTCTTGACGCAGGAGGTGTGGGTGGAGTTCGGCGCATTGCAGATATTATCCCCAGATTGTTCTGTGTCGCACTGTTACGGAAGCTGAGATTGCGCATGTCGTCAATCACTGCTTCCGGATTAAGTGATAACATTATTGGCCTGCTTTCATTTTAGCTTGCTGACAATTCTTTTTTCGTCAGGTCCTAACTGCTCGCCAGACGTGATCTAATGCTATGTAAATTATTCTGATGCACTTTTGTGTCGGTCTGGGACTTGCGGATTGTCAGAAATATCGTCAGGTAGGTTGTTAGCCGGGTCGTACGTCTAACGTGTAATACTACAATCAGCCAGCATGATAATACCTTCTCAACCGAGGTGAATTATGAACATTACATGAATGACAGTTCATGCATATGATCTTAAGAAGTAGAATAATCATCAGTGCATCGTTTGGAATTCTTAATATACGAATATCTAAGTTAGTATTTGTCTGTGCGTGTGTCTTTATGTACAGTGTCCTGCAATGTAAACCTACTGTCTGTACGTAGTGTCCTGCAATGTAAACCTACTGTCTGTACGTAGTGTCCTGCAATGTAAACCTACTGTCTGTACGTAGTGTCCTGCAATGTAAACCTACTGTCTGTACGTAGTGTCCTGCAATGTAAACCTACTGTCTGTACGTAGTGTCCTGCAATGTAAACCTACAGTCTGTAATGTAGTGTCCTGCAATGTAAACCTACTGTCTGTACGTAGTGTCCTGCAATGTAAACCTACTGTCTGTACGTAGTGTCCTGCAATGTAAACCTACAGTCTGTACGTAGTGTCCTGCAATGTAAACCTACTGTCTGTACATAGTGTCTTGCAATGTAAACCTACTGTCTGTATGCGTGTGTCCTGCAATGTAAACCTACTGTCTGTACGTAGTGTCCTGCAATGTAAACCTACTGTCTGTACATAGTGTCTTGCAATGTAAACCTACTGTCTGTACGTAGTGTCCTGCAATGTAAACCTACTGTCTGTACGTAGTGTCCTGCAATGTAAACCTACTGTCTGTACATAGTGTCCTGCAATGTAAACCTACTGTCTGTACGTAGTGTCCTGCAATGTAAACCTACTGTCTGTACGTAGTGTCCTGCAATGTAAACCTACTGTCTGTACATAGTGTCCTGCAATTTAAACCTACCGTCTGCACAGGGGCGTGTCACGCTTAGAAACAGCGTTAGAAAGACATATAGGTATATAGACCCTACCCTAGTACTATATAAAAGGAAAGTGTTGTAACGACGTAACCACCCCCTACTCAATCAAAGTTAGATTTCACCACGTAAACTATTTTAAAGGCCCCGTCGATGCCTACAGATCGAAAGCGAGATACTTTTCCTACAAAATGAGCTATAAATGGTCACAATCGGATCATTATTTCGAAAGTTATACGCCACGACTCACCGAAAACAGCTACCTCTACAATTCCAAGCCAAAATCATGGATCACCCAAGACAGCGAAAACTCACCTTTTAAATTTGTTTATTAATTCCAGCCACGTTGACAGCACCTATGTAGGGCTAGATTCGATCGGCAGCGGCATTCCACGGGTCTAAAAACTTATTGCAACATCTACAAATCATTTCCTCGACAGTAAGCAGGCATTTTCTCCAAAACCATCGGCAATCATACTCACTTGTCGGCCATAGATGGCCTTGACATTCAAGTGACCTGAGCTGTAAATTGGTAAGAATAATTTTAGAGGTTAAATATTTTTAAATATAATTTCCTAAAATTAATCAATATCAAATGCATTTGTACAACCTCTAAAATCATAATATAGAACAAACTTTATGGATAACAACTTCTTTTTATTCGTGAGTGCGACGTTTCGATACAGATTCTTGTACCGTTGTCAAGCACAATATAGAACAAACTTTATGGATAACAACTTCTTTTTATTCGTGAGTGCGACATTTCGATACAGATTCTTGTACAAGAACTGTATCGAACTGTATCGAAACGTCGCACTCACTTATTAGGAGAGTCGACGTTTCGATACAGTTCTTGTACAAGAATCTGTATCGAAATGTCGCACTCACGAATAAAAAGAAGTTGTTATCCATAAAGTTTGTTCTATATTGTACTTCCCAACTTCCCAATGCCACTCAAAGAACTCTAAAATTATTCTTAACAATTTACTGTTCCATACATCATCCAAAATGGAAGGAATATTGCAAAGTTCATATTTTGCGCCCATCAGCAAACAGTCAAAATCTTACGGTATATTATATTTTCCACCAATCAGATGGCCCAATTCAGTTTCTGCGGATCCATGCAGATCACTTGAATGTCAAGGCCATCTATGGCCGACAAGTGAGTATGATTGCCGATGGTTTTGGAGAAAATGCCTGCTTACTGTCGAGGAAATGATTTGTAGATGTTGCAATAAGTTTTTAGACCCGTGGAATGCCGCTGCCGATCAAATCTAGCCCTACATAGGTGCTGTCAACGTGGCTGGAATTAATAAACGAATTTAAAAGGTGAGTTTTCTCTGTCTTGGGTGATCCATGATTTTGGCTTGGAATTATAGAGGTAGCTGTTTTCGGTGAGTCGTGGCGTATAGCTTTCGAAATAACGATCCGATTATGACCATTTATAGCTCATTTTGTAGGAAAATGATCTTGCTTTCGATCTGTAGGCCTCGACGGGGCCTTTAAAATAGTTTATGTGGTGAAATCTAACTTTGATTGAGTAGGGGGTGGTTCTGTCGTTACAACCCTTTCCTTTTATACAGTACTAGGATAGGGTCTATATACCTACATGTCTTTCTAACGCTGTTTCTAAGCGTGACACGTCCCTGTGACTGTGTGTACATAGAGTCCTGCAATGTAAACCTACTCTCTACATGCAGCGTACAGCAAGATGAACCTACTAACTGTCGGCAGTGTCCAGCAAGGTAAACCTACTTACTGTCAGCAGTGTCCAGCAAGGTGAACCTACTGTCTGTCGGCAGTGTCCAGCAAGGTGAACCTACTAACTGTCGGCAGTGTCCAGCAAGGTGAACCTACTGACTGTCAGCAGTGCCCAGCAAGGTGAACCTACCATCTATCGGCAGTGTCCAGCAAGGTGAACCTACTAACTGTCGGCAGTGCCCAGCAAGGTGAACCTACTAACTGTCGGCAGTGTCCAGCAAGGTGAACCTACTAACTGTCGGCAGTGTCCAGCAAGGTGAACCTACTAACTATCGGCAGTGCCCAGCAAGGTGAACCTACTAACTATCGGCTGTGTCCAGCAAGGTGAACCTACTAACTGTCGGCATTGTCCACCAAGGTGAACATACCGTCTATCGGCAGTGTCCAGCAAGGTGAACCTACTAACTGTCGGCAGTGTCCAGCATGGTGAACCAACTGTCTGTCGGCTGTGTCCAGCATGGTGAACCTACTAACTATCGGCAGTGTCCAGCAAGGTGAACCTACTAACTATTGGCAGTGTCCAGCAAGGTGAACCTACTAACTATCTGCAGTGTCCAGCAAGGTGAACCTGCCATCTATCGGCAGTGTCCAGGAAGGTGAACCTACTAACTGTCGGCAGTGCCCAGCTAGGTGATCCTACTAACTATTGGCAGTGTCCAGCATGGTGAACCTACTGTCTGTCGGCTGTGTCCAGCAACGTGAACCTACTGTCTGTCGGCAGTGTCCAGGAAGGTGAACCTACTGTCTGTCGCCAGTGTCCAGCAACGTGAACCTACTGTCTGTCGGCTGTGTCCAGCAAGGTGAACCTACTGTCTGTCAGAAGTGTCCAGGAAGGTGAACCTACTGTCTGTTGGCAGTGTCCAGGAAGGTGAACCTACTAACTATCGGCAGTGTCCAGCAAGGTGAACCTACTAACTATCGGCAGTGTCCAGCAAGGTGAACCTTCTAACTATCGGCAGTGTCCAGCAAGGTGAACCTACCGTCTGTCGGCAGTGCCCGGGAAGGTGAAGTTACTGAGTATCAGCAGTGTCCAGCATGGTGAGACTACTGTCTGCCGGCAGTGTCCAGGAAGGTGAACCTACTGTCTTTCAGAAGTGTCCAGCATGGTGAACCTACCGTCTGTCCGCAGTGTCCAGGAAGGTAAACTTACTAACTGTCGGCAGTGTCCAGCATGGTGAACCTACTGTCTGTCAGCTGTGTCCAGCAAGGTGAACCTACTAACTATCGGCAGTGTCCAGCAAGGTGAACCTTCTAACTATCAGCAGTGTCCAGCAAGGTGAACCTACCATCTATCGGCAGTGCCCGGGAAGGTGAAGTTACTGAGTATCAGCAGTGTCCAGCATGGTGAGACTACTGTCTGCAGGCAGTGTCCAGGAAGGTGACCCTACTGTCTGTCGGCAGTGTCCAGCATGGTGAACCTACTGTCTGTTGGCTGTGTCCAGCAAGGTGAACATACCGTCTATCGGCAGTGTCCAGCAAGGTGAACCTACTAACTGTCGGCAGTGTCCAGCATGGTGAACCTACTGTCTGTCGGCATTGTCCAGCAAGGTGAACCTACTAACTATCGGCAGTGTCCAGGAAGGTGAACCTACTGTCTGTCGGCAGTGCCCAGCTAGGTGATCCTACAAACTATTGGCAGTGTCCAGCATGGTGAACCTACTGTCTGTCTGCTGTGTCCAGCAAGGTGAACCTACTGTCTGTTGGCTGTGTCCAGCAAGGTGAACCTACTGTCTGTCGGCAGTGTCCAGGAAGGTGAACCTACTAACTGTCAGCAGTGTCCAGCAACATGAACCTAGTGTCTGTCGGCTGTGTCCAGCAAGGTGAACCTACTGTCTGTCAGAAGTGTCCAGGAAGGTGAACCTAGTGTCTGTTGGCAGTTTCCAGGAAGGTGAACCTAGTTTCTGTTGGCAGTTTCCAGGAAGGTGAACCTAGTGTCTGTTGGCAGTTTCCAGCAAGGTGAACCTACTAACTATCGGCGGTGTCCAGCAACGTGAACCTACTAACTATCTGCAGTGTCCAGCATGGTGAACCTACTGACTGTTGGCACTGTCCAGCATGGTGAACCTACCGTCTGTCCGCAGTGTCCAGGAAGGTAAACTTACTAACTGTCGGCAGTGTCCAGCATGGTGAACCTACTGTCTGTCAGCTGTGTCCAGCAAGGTGAACCTACTAACTATCGGCAGTGTCCAGGAAGGTAAACTTACTAACTGTCGGCAGTGTCCAGCATGGTGAACCTACTGTCTGTCAGCTGTGTCCAGCAAGGTGAACCTACTAACTATCGGCAGTGTCCAGCAAGGTGAACCTTCTAACTATCAGCAGTGTCCAGCAAGGTGAACCTACCGTCTATCGGCAGTGCCCGGGAAGGTGAAGTTACTGAGTATCAGCAGTGTCCAGCATGGTGAGACTACTGTCTGCAGGCAGTGTCCAGGAAGGTGAACCTACTGTCTTTCAGAAGTGTCCAACATGGTGAACCTACTGTCTGTTGGCTGTGTCCAGCATGGTGAACCTCCTGTCTGTCGGAAGTGTCCAGCATGGTGAACCTACTGACTGTTGGCAGTGTCCAGCATGGTGAACCTACTGTCTGTCGGAAGTGTCCAGCATGGTGAACCTACTGTCTGCCGGCAATGTCCAGCATGGTGAACCTACTGTCTGTTGGAAGTGTCCAGCAAGGTGAACCTTCTGACTGTTGGCAGTGTCCAGCATGGTGAACCTACTGACTGTTGGCTGTGTCCTGCATGGTGAACCTACTGTCTGTCGGCTGTGTCCTGCATGGTGAACCTACTGTCTGTCGGAAGTGTCCAGGATGGTGAACCTACTGACTGCCGGCAATGTCCAGCAAGGTGAACCTGACAGTCGGCAGTGCCCGAGAAGGTGAAGTTACTGCCTGTTGGCAGTGTCCAGCAAGGTAAACCTGACAGTCGGCAGTGCCCGGGAAGGTGAACCTACTGTCTGCCGGCAGTGTCCAGCAAGGTGAACCTGACAGTCGGCAGTGCCCGGGAAGGTGAACCTTCTCTCGGAAGTGTCCAGCATTGTGAACCTACTGACTTTTGGCAGTGTCCAGCATGGTGAACCTACTGTCTGTCGGCTGTGTCCAGCATGGTGAACCTATTGACTGTTGGCAGTGTCCAGCATGGTGAACCTATTGACTGCTGGCAGTGTCCAGCATGGTGAACCTACTGACTGCCGGGAATGTCCTGCAAGGTGAACCTGACAGTCGGCAGTGCCCGGGAAGGTGAACCTACTGTCTGTCCTAAGTATCCAGGATGGTGAACCTACTGACTGTTGGCTGTGTCCAGCATGGTGAACCTACTGTCTGTTGGCTGTGTCTATCATGGTGAACCTACTGTCTGTCGGAGGTGTCTGGCATGGTGAACCTACTTACTGTTGGCAGTGTCCAGGAAGGTGAACCTACTGTCTGGCGACTGTGTCCAGCAACGTGAACCTACTGTGTGTCGGAAGTGTCCAGCATGGTGAACCTATTGACTGTTGGCAGTGTCCAGCATTGTGAACCTACTGACTGTTGGCAGTGTCCAGGAAGGTGAACCTACTGACAATCGGGAGTGAACAAACTTAAGGATAGAGTAATGCAAATACTTTGTTATTTGTTAATAAAAACAGTTAAATCTCCAATTGGAACTAACTAGAGATGTTTATGAAGGCTGCACTGAACCTGTAATTTAGTGTATGAAAACAGAGAAACAACCCCTCTAAACTGTATATCCTTTCTTTGTTGGCCTCTCTCCCACACTACTTGTCCATCTGTTCAGGGTTTTTCACCAAAAGCCAGAATAATTCATTTACATCACAGATATCAAGATCTCAAAGAAGTCTGAATATTACTTTGTTATGAAGGTCATGAAGTTTATGTGATTTAAAATATGGGATACTTTTGGAACATGTATTGGCCATATACATTAAACAGGAGCGTATATGGATGTTTTGGAAGATAGCCTTTCTTTATCTATGTGTGTGATGCATTAATCATGTGCATGAGTCACCTGCTCTTTGTTTGACACAGCATTGTACACCTTGTCCTTAATGCCCTTAGAACCAACAAGCTGATAATCATTATTAAATGCGTAACACTGATAATGTCTGTGGCAATTGAACATTCATCATATCTTTCTTACCAAATGTCAACCATGTATGTAAGTAACACAGATTTTGTGTTCATGTTCACAAACCCACATGTTATTGTGTACCTTGAAATCTTGTCTGTATTAAGCAATGTTTTGACGCATGAAAAGGAAAGTGGTGTAATACAAGGGACTAAATCCAGATCAGTAGAAAATGTCTTGTTGATGAGTAATTAAGGCTCAGGTTTGTCATCATTGATCACATTCCGTTAGTCTCCTCCTGTGCAGCATGTGTAATTGAGGAGATGATAACAGGTGCTTGGGCATGAAGGGACTGGGAGAACTAGAGTGGTTAATGGCCGGAATGTAGACTGACATGATCTTCATACAGGAGATTTGTATCTACTTTGGGGGACTGACATGGTTAAGTGAACATGGCATGTCTTCACTTTAAGACATACCGGTAACGTTTTAAAGCATGGGGTTCAGGCTCTATTCTGGGTGCATTAAGTTTGGCAAAAGACAAAAACTTACCTTAAACAATAAAATTACATTACATTACATCACATTACACCAGCAATAAAATAAAGTCAGAATATTCAGGTTTTTATGAATGACCCTTGCTCAGACACATATGGTATATGACATAAGTATGTCTACATATTCAGGTATATGACATTAGTATGTCTACATATACAGGTATATGACAGTATGTCTACGTATACAGGTATATGACAGTATGTCTACATATACAGGTATATGACAGTATGTCTATGTATACAGGTATATGACATTAGTATGTCTACATATGCAGGTATATGACATTAGTATGTCTACATATGCAGGTATATGACATAAGTATGTCTACATATACAGGTATATGACATTAGTATGTCTACATATGCAGGTATATGACATAAGTATGTCTACATATACAGGTAAATGACATTAGTATGTCTACATATGCAGGTATATGACAGTATGTCTACATATACAGGTATATGACATAAGTATGTCTACATATGCAGGTATATGACATAAGTATGTCTACATATACAGGTATATGACATTAGTATGTCTACATATGCAGGTATATGACATAAGTATGTCTACATATACAGGTAAATGACATAAGTATGTCTACATATGCAGGTATGTGACATAAGTATGTCTACATATACAGGTATATGACAGTATGTCTACATATACAGGTATATGACAGTATGTCTACATAAACAGGTATATGACATTAGTATGTCTACATATGCAGGTATATGACATTAGTATGTCTACATATGCAGGTATATGACATTAGTATGTCTACATATACAGGTATATGACAGTATGTCTACATATGCAGGTATATGATGTTAGTATGTCTACATATGCAGGTATATGACAGTATGTCTACATATGCAGGTATATGATGTTAGTATGTCTACATATACAGGTATATGACAGTATGTCTACATATGCAGGTATATGATGTTAGTATGTCTACATATACAGGTATATGACAGTGTGTCGACATATACAGGTATATAACAGTATGTCTACATATACAGGTATATAACAGTGTGTCTACATATACAGGTATATAACAATATGTCTACGTATACAGGTATATAACAGTGTGTTTACATATACAGGTATATAACAGTATGTCTACATATACAGGTATATAACAGTATGTCTACATATACAGGTATATAACAGTGTGTCTACATATACAGGTATATAACAGTATGTCTACATATACAGGTATATGACATTAGTATGTCTACATATGCAGGTATATGACATTAGTATGTCTACATATACAGGTATATGACATTAGTATGTCAACATAAACAGGTATATGACAGTATGTCAACATAAACAGGAGCACAGTCATATCAGTCATTACATTAAATGCATGTGTTTTTCTCTTCAAAAACCACAGCAATAGGGAAACAGTGGTCATCATGTTTTTATCTAAGTGTGACAAGTCCGACTTGTCCACCATGAAAGTGGTTTCATCCTGCAATATTACCTATGACTGGGTCTCTGTTCCACAAGGGGGTCTTTGTGCAATGACTGCCGTAAGCCTGGTAAGAGCAAGTATAGGACTGGACTCTTTACTAACACACTGACATAACACATTGATCGTTTTCATGGTACATTGTCAGTTGGAACAAAGAACTTTAATCCATGATCTCTTCTCTCACCTGCAGTGCTTCACCCAGGATAACCCATTGTTTGCTCTTCTGATCTTTCAGACCTTCCTTGTGTGTCTTGGTTTGGGACTGAAAAAGATATTTGTCAGGCTGACACCACATGTGTAAGTGGCAGAAAGTGTTATTCAGGGTACATCTTCAGATAATGTGCTTTCAGACATGATAGTGTTTCAGACAACAGTGTTTACTCACACAACAACATTGACTGTTACGGCATACAGAAGCATCTCATGCACCCCAAAACCATAACACAAGGATAATTATAGTTGTATGCTTTCATTTTTGGGTCTGAAAATTTTTTCCATCACACATTCCAATATTATTTAGGATGTCATATTGGCGGATCGGGGGGGGTGGGTTGGGGTTGGGGGTTCAGGTGGTTTGAACGCCTCCACACACCCTTTTCAAAATGACTTAAGACCACATCGAAGAATTTTTTTTGCGTTGGCTGAGTGCACACAGTCATTTTATTCCAGTACAACAGCAGTACACTGGCTTAACATCCATGCCTAAACATTGAAGCATCTCCCCTTCCCTGACACTGGTGGACTGTGTGCACCCAGCCTAAACATTGAAGCATCTCCCCTTCCACACACTGGGTAAAGTGACTGTGTGCACCCAGCCTAAACATTGTAGCATCTCCCCTTCCACACACTAGGTAAAGTGACTGTGTGCACCCAGCCTAAACATTGAAGCATCTCCCCTTCCACACACTGGGTGAAGTGACTGTGTGCACCCAGCCTAAACATTGAAGCATCTCCCCTTCCACACACTGGGTGAAGTGACTGTGTGCCTACAGCCTAAACATTGTAGCGCTCTCCTTCCTGACACTGGGTAAAGTGACTGTGTGCACCCAGCCTAAACATTGTAGAGTCTCTCCTTCCTGACACTGGTGGACTGTGTGCACCCAGCCTAAACATTGTAGCATTTCCCCTTCCTCACACTAGGTAAAGTGACTGTGTGCACCCAGCCTAAACATTGTAGCATCTCTCCTTCCTCACACTGGGTAAAGTGACTGTGTGCACCCAGCCTAAACATTGTAGTGTCTCTCCATCCTCACACTGGGTGAAGTGACTGTGTGCACCCAGCCTAAACATTGAAGCATCTCTCCTTCCTGACACTGGGTAAAGTGACTGTGTGCACCCAGCCTAAACATTGTAGCATCTCTACTTCCTCACACTGGGTGAAGTGACTGTGTGAACCCAGCCTAAACATTGTGGCATCTCCCCTTCCACACACTGGGTAAAGTGACTGTGTGCACCCAGCCTAAACATTGTAGCGTCTCTCCTTCCTGACACTGGGTGAAGTGACTGTTTGCACCCAGCCTAAACATGGAAGCATCTCCCCTTCCACACACTGGGTAAAGTGACAGTGTGCACCCAGCCTAAACATTGTAGCATCTCCCCTTCCTCACACTAGGTAAAGTGACTGTGTGCACCCAGCCTAAACATTGTAGCATCTCTCCTTCCTCACACTGGGTAAAGTGACTGTGTGCACCCAGCCTAAACATTGTAGCATCTCTCCTTCCTCACACTGGGTAAAGTGACTGTGTGCACCCAGCCTAAACATGGAAGCATCTCCCCTTCCACACACTGGGTAAAATGACTGTGTGCACCCAGCCGAAACATTGAAGCATCTCTCCTTCCACACACTGGGTAAAGTGACGGTTTGCACCCATTCCAAACATTGAAGCATCTCCCCTTCCACACACTGGGTAAAGTGACCCGTGTGCACCCAGCCTAAACATTGTAGCATCTCTCCTTCCTCACACTAGGTAAAGTGACTTTGTGCACCCAGCCTAAACATTGTAGCATCTCCCCTTCCACACACTAGGTATAGTGCCTGTTTGCACCCAGCCTAAACATTGAAGCATCTCCCCTTCCACACACTGGGTAAAGTGACTGTGTGCACCCAGCCTAAACATTGAAGCATCTCCCCTTCCACACACTGGGTGAAGTGACTGTGTGCACCCAGCCTAAACATTGAAGCATCTCCCCTTCCACACACTGGGTGAAGTGACTGTGTGCCTACAGCCTAAACATTGTAGCGCTCTCCTTCCTGACACTGGGTAAAGTGACTGTGTGCACCCAGCCTAAACATTGTAGAGTCTCTCCTTCCTGACACTGGTGGACTGTGTGCACCCAGCCTAAACATTGTAGCATCTCTCCTTCCTCACACTGGGTAAAGTGACTGTGTGCACCCAGCCTAAACATTGTAGTGTCTCTCCTTCCTCACACTGGGTGAAGTGACTGTGTGCACCCAGCCTAAACATTGAAGCATCTCTCCTTCCTCACACTGGGTAAAGTGACTGTGTGCACCCAGCCTAAACATTGTAGCATCTCTACTTCCTCACACTGGGTGAAGTGACTGTGTGAACCCAGCCTAAACATTGTGGCATCTCCCCTTCCACACACTGGGTAAAGTGACTGTGTGCACCCAGCCTAAACATTGTAGCGTCTCTCCTTCCTGACACTGGGTGAAGTGACTGTTTGCACCCAGCCTAAACATGGAAGCATCTCCCCTTCCACACACTGGGTAAAGTGACAGTGTGCACCCAGCCTAAACATTGTAGCATTTCCCCTTCCTCACACTAGGTAAAGTGACTGTGTGCACCCAGCCTAAACATTGTAGCATCTCTCCTTCCTCACACTGGGTAAAGTGACTGTGTGCACCCAGCCTAAACATTGTAGCATCTCTCCTTCCTCACACTGGGTAAAGTGACTGTGTGCACCCAGCCTAAACATGGAAGCATCTCCCCTTCCACACACTGGGTAAAATGACTGTGTGCACCCAGCCGAAACATTGAAGCATCTCTCCTTCCACACACTGGGTAAAGTGACGGTTTGCACCCATTCCAAACATTGAAGCATCTCCCCTTCCACACACTGGGTAAAATGACTGTGTGCACCCAGCCTAAACATTGAAGCATCTCCCCTTCCACACACTGGGTAAAGTGACCCATGTGCACCCAGCCTAAACATTGTAGCGTCTCTCCTTCCTGACACTGGGTAAAGTGACAGTGTGCACCCAGCCTAAACATTGAAGCATCTCCCCTTCCACACACTGGGTGAAGTGACTGTGTGCACCCAGCCTAAACATTGTAGCGTCTCTCCTTCCTGACACTGGGTAAAGTGACTGTGTGCACCCAGCCTAAACATTGTAGTCTCTCCTTCCACACACTGGGTAAAGTGACTGTGTGCACCCAGCCTAAACATTGTAGAGTCTCTCCTTCCACACACTGGGTAAAGTGACTGTGTGCACCCAGCCTAACCATTGTGAAGTCTCTCCTTCCTGACACTGGTGGACTGTGTGCACCCAGCCTAAACATTGTAGCATCTCCCCTTCCACACACTGGGTAAAGTGACTGTGTGCTCTCAGCCTAAACATTGTAGCGTCTTTCCTTCCACACACTGGGTAAAGTGACTGTGTGCTCTCAGCCTAAACATTTTAGCGTCTCCCCTTCCACACACTGGGTAAAGTGACTGCACTCAGCATGGATTGAGTTTGATACTCTTAAGATTTCTTTTTACTGATTTACAAGAAAGTCATAATGTTGTGATAGCTTTCCAGTTTGAAAAAATAATAGAAGCATTAATTAAAATTTAAAGTATTTACTTTTTGTATGAAAAGCATGAGTGATATATGCTCTACAATTGTACATGGGCAATATGTTAACAGTCATCATGGCTTGTGTCTTGACTGTTGTATGGTGCCTTTGTGCTTATGGATGGTGTGTTGAATCTGGTGGATGGTGTGTTAAAAATGATGGATGGTGTGTTGGTGTTCATGGATGGTGTGTTGAATGTGATGGATGGTGTGTTGGTGTTCATGGATGGTGTGTTGGTGTTCATGGATGGTGTGTTGAATGTGATGGATGGTGTGTTGAATGTGATGGATGGTGTGTTGCTGTTCATGGATGGTGTGTTGCTGTTCATGGATGGTGTGTTGGATCTGATGGGTATGGTGATGGTGTTGGTGTGTTGGTGACTAAAGAAAATCAGGCAGTTATGGTGGAATGTTTCTGATGAAATCAACCTTTGGTTTGCCTTGTTCAGATTTGCTGGATGTTTTTACAGACTGCTGTGGTAGAAAGAGCACAGTGTGACATGCATATTCATCTGCCATTCTAAGTACTTGAGGAGGTTGCCATATCATTTTATGTACAGGGAAAAGTTCTGTTTAATGCTGCTCAATTCCAGTGAACAATTTCCTGCTTGGATGAGACATATACCAATAGTGTCCTGGCCCCTGGCTGTGGTTATGGTTAGTGGTCCGTGAAAGTTGCTCAGTCTAACATTTGATGCATCTACCAAATGTACAAAGGATGTCCGCTGCTGAGACAAATATGTTTCTCCTGTTACACATTAACGCAAGCTGTTATAGTAACTCTCTGGTATGTACCACATGATGTCAGATATGACACACATTAACACAAGCAGTTATAGTAACTCTCTGGTATGTACCACATGATGTCAGATATGACACACATGAACACAAGCTGTTATAGTAACTCTCTGGTATGTACCACATGATGTCAGATATGACACACATGAACACAAGCTGTTATAGTAACTCTCTGGTATGTACCACATGATGTCAGATATGACACACATGAACACAAGCTGTTATAGTAACTCTCTGCTATGTAACATAATGTCAGATATGACACACATGAACACTACCCTGAGTGTAACTGTGTACATCATCACTGATAATGGTAACTTAAACATTGATTTTTGTTGCTGTCTCAACAACATGGGATAGAAGAAACTTTTTCAAAAGGTATAAATGAACAAGACTGTGTTTTTACAATACCAAATGGGTATAAATGGAGTTCATCGACCTCTGATCTTATATGTGGAACTACCTATATCAATATTAGTATCTTTATATATACGGTTTTTGTGTTGACAAAATTAATCAGAATGGCATTGCTAAAGTTGTATTTTACTGTGACTACAATTCTATCCATTTGTGCAAGATATAAACATGTATTTTAGGTCATTTACAATGAATAACTAACTCAATGTTTTACAGGGTGCTTTATTTTTCTTGTAATGAATGCATAGACATAATTATGTTAATTAGGCTGAAATAAATGCATGATTTTGTTGTTGAGTGCAGTGGAGTCTGCCCCGTGTTGGGAGTAGGTGCTGCACTACTGAGAACACATGCATTGTGTGCAGTCACATGTGTGGTGTAATGGCCAAGATGGGTAACATTTACCCAGAGGGCTACCCTATTTACAATGTCTTCCCACTGAGGTTGTAATTGCATCTTACAAGTGCAGTCATTCCCTGTTCTGTGGCCAGTCTTGTGCACTGTTTGCTTGTCTCTGTATTTGTATTGTGTTGCCTTTCGCCTGCTAGATGCGTGTTTGTTTAGTCGGCCTGCGTGCATTCCAGTCAGGGCATTTGGGGACAAAGAATTTAGCTGTGTCAGTTGCCAAGGTTACGAGCATGCGACCATTTTGAAGACTGCAAATGCTGCCAGCATGAGTTGGAGACCGGTATACTTGCATTTTGCTAAGAAGCATACGCATCTATCTGGGTTCCTAGTATTTGTTCACCTTGTATTCAGCTTTGTTGCTGGGGCTTTATTCTTTGAGTTGGTATTTTTGTATTTGTGGTGCTGAGGAAACACAGGTCACAGATACCATTACACTAGTTGTGTAATCTGGCCTGTACAGATCCTCTCTGTAACCTGTTGACATCTAACAGTTGAAATAGGAAAGTGCCACCCAGTGCTGTATCACACACAAATTACAGCAAATTCAAATGAGAAATTACCAAACTGGTTTCACACAGACTAACTGACTGACTGACTGACTGACTGAGTTTGGTTTTACGCCGCTTTTAGCAATATTCCAGCAATATCACGAAATGGGCTTAACTCATTGTACCCATGTGGGGCAGACTAACAGTATAAGACTAAGGAAGGCAGTACCAACAACAGCATGGCTTGAAAGCCAAAGGAGACAGGGGGCCACGCAGGGTGATACTGCAAATAGCTGGGTCTTAAATTCTAAGGAAAGTAGCAGGCCGCTCAGGGTAACACTACAGACAACTGGGGGCCAGTAAGGGTAACACTACAGACAACCAGGGCCACTCAGGGTAACACTACAGACAACTGGGGGCCACTCAGGGTAACACTACAGACAACTGGGTGCCACTCAGAGTAACACTACAGACAACTGGGAGCCACTCAGAGTAACACTACAGACAACTGGGGGCCACTCAGGGTAACACTACAGACAACTGGGGGCCACTCAGAGTAACACTACAGACAACTGGGAGCCACTCAGGGTAACACTACAGACAACTGGGGGCCACTCAGGGTAACACTACAGACATCTGGGGCCACTCAGAGTAACACTACAGACAACTGGGAGCCACAACTCAGGGTAACACTACAGACAACTGGGGGCCACTCAGGGTAACACTACAGACAACTGGGAGCCACTCAGAGTAACACTACAGACAACTGGGGGCCACTCAGGGTAACACTACAGACAACTGGGAGCCACTAAGGGTAACACTACAGACAACCAGGGCCACTCAGGGTAACACTACAGACAACTGGGGGCCACTCAGGGTAACACTACAGACAACTGGGTGCCACTCAGAGTAACACTACAGACAACTGGGAGCCACTCAGACTAACACTACAGACAACTGGGAGCCACTCAGGGTAACACTACAGACAACTGGGAGCCACTAAGGGTAACACTACAGACAACCAGGGCCACTCAGGGTAACACTACAGACAACTGGGGGCCACTCAGGGTAACACTACAGACAACTGGGTGCCACTCAGAGTAACACTACAGACAACTGGGAGCCACTCAGACTAACACTACAGACAACTGGGGGCCACTCAGGGTAACACTACAGACAACTGGGAGCCACTCAGAGTAACACTACAGACAACTGGGGACCACTCAGGGTAGCACTACAGACAACTGGGGGCCACTCAGGGTAACACTTCAGACAACTGGGAGCCACTCAGGGTAACACTTCAGACAACTGGGAGCCACTCAGGGTAACACTACAGACAACTGGGAGCCACTAAGGGTAACACTACAGACAACTGGGGGCCACTAAGGGTAACACTACAGACAACCAGGGCCACTCAGGGTAACACTACAGACAACTGGGTGCCACTCAGAGTAACACTACAGACAACTGGGAGCCACTCAGAGTAACACTACAGACAACTGGGGGCCACTCAGGGTAACACTACAGACAACTGGGGGCCACTCAGAGTAACACTACAGACAACTTGGGGCCACTCAGGGTAGCACTACAGACAACTGGAGGCCACTCAGGGTAACACTACAGACAACTTGGGGCCACTTAGGGTAACACTACAGACAACTTGGGGCCGCTCAGGGTAACACTACAGACAACTGGAGGCCAGTAAGGGTAACACTACAGACAACTGGGGGCCAGTAAGGGTAACACTACAGACAACTGGAGGCCACACAGGGTAACACTACAGACAACTTGGGGCCACTTAGGGTAACACTACAGACAAGTGGGGGCCAGTAAGGGTAACACTACAGACAACTGGGGGCCACACAGGGTAACACTACAGACAACTTGGGGCCACTCAGGGTAGCACTACAGACAACTGGGGGCCACACAGGGTAACACTACAGA
The DNA here is from genome assembly GCF_003918875.1 of Haliotis rubra. Classification (NCBI taxonomy): domain Eukaryota; kingdom Metazoa; phylum Mollusca; class Gastropoda; order Lepetellida; family Haliotidae; genus Haliotis; species Haliotis rubra. The sequence goes on from NW_025767185.1 coordinate 229,185, forward strand.
CAACTTGGGGCCACACAGGGTAACACTACAGACAACTTGGGGCCACTCAGGGTAGCACTACAGACAACTGGGGGCCAGTAAGGGTAACACTACAGACAACTGGAGGCCACACAGGGTAACACTACAGACAACTTGGGGCCACTTAGGGTAACACTACAGACAAGTGGGGGCCAGTAAGGGTAACACTACAGAAAACTGGGGGCCACACAGGGTAACACTACAGACAACTTGGGGTCACTCAAAGTAACACTACAGACAACCAGGGCCACTCAGAGTAACACTACAGACAACTTGGGGGTCACTCAGGGTAACACTACAGACAACTGGGGCCCACACAGGGTAACACTAAAGACAACTGGGGCCCACACAGGGTAACACTTCAGATAACACTACACCCAGATTTGCCCTCGTCTTCGTAGGAACATGTTCGGTCCTTGGCAAGTATATTATTTGTTCTCGACTGTTATATATATATTTGTTAGCTCCCTATATATGTGACATTCATGTAAATAAATCTGTATAGTGTACTATATGTCATGTCGTTGTTCTGTCTGGCTTAGGGGGCGGTGGGGTAGCCTAATAGTTTAAGCGTTGGCTCGTCACGCCGAAGACCCGGGTTCGAATCCCCACATGGGTACAATGTGTGAAGCCCATTTCTGGTGTCCCCTGCCGTGATGTTGCTGGAATATTGCTAAAAGCGGCGTAAGTCCAAACTCAGTCAGTCAGTCAGTCTGGCTTAGCTACCCCATTTGGTCACAACATGATAGAGACATACACAGGAATGTATTACCATCTTCATTCTGCAAGGGTTAAAGGAGTGGATTCACTTAAATCTTGTGTCACTTTTCATTCAGTCATAAAGAGATAATCTTATTGCTGTACTGAAATAGCAGTGAATATTTAGCTGTACCCAGGAAAGGCCTAATGCATGTTACGACAGTGTGTAATGCACACATAAATAATGATTAAAAGTCTGCCTGGAGGTTAAACACTCATATCTCTTGGTTAACAGATAATAGTTCCAAGATTGAGGTGCGAGAAAGCAGCACTCATGGGTAGACTGTATCTTGGCTCTCCTCCCCTGCTGCTGCTCTAATAGACTTGATGAGATAATCAACTATGAAATTGATTACAAGAGGAGAGAAAGTGGATGTTGCTGGTGAGAGGATGGGAGGGGGTAGGCAAGTGAGGGAGGAGACATGATGGGACTAGGGGAGGCTGGGAGGAAGCTAAATATAGAACTGCCAGGCCATTCAATTACCTCATGCTAATTTTGTGCCATTCTAAGCTTGAAACATAAAATCATGGCATGCGTGTGTTTTATGAGGTGATGTAAATTTTAATCACCGAAAGTATCAAATCATTTAACTCTCACTCCCTCTCCACAAGGGCAGTGTGCCCTGCAATTGTTTGGGCACGTGTGTAATTGTAGTGGAATTTCCACAGATGTTGAGTAAGTTCTCCACTTTTTTGCAGTTTCCTTTTCGGTTCGCGCTCATGTTAATCAAAGGCTTGTTTTTTTCAGAATGATTTATTTTCTTTGCTTCAACATTTGTAGAAAAAGAAATGTGGAAAACATGAAAGAGATTCATACCAGATAAGCATGTTGGGGAAAGATACTTGTGTGTAAATTGAATCCCTCAACTCAAGTTGGGCTAGCAACTTAGGTTAATTTTCAACAAGACACAAGGTAAAAATTAAAAATGATTTATTCATGAAAACATCAATATTCATGTCTGCAGATACTCCAACCATATGGGATATGCTTAAGTAATTTCACTATGAATATTATGCCCTGGGTATGGCAGACCACAAATGACAGTGGATGCCAGTACATGGTTTTGACTTTTTAGGCTTGAAGAATACGTTCTGCCAAACACTACTAACATGAGTACAACTGCTATACTGTAAACGTATGTGAATGATTGGCAGATAATGATTCATTCCTTGAAGAGAACCTGGTAGAACTGCAGGTAATTGTGACACATATGTCACTGTTTGCTGTCAGCCAAGTCAGTAGCTGTCAATATCTGTCATTCTGAAGCAGTCTGACTATTGTTATGCCTCTTCTCAAGTTGTTGATGCCAGATGTATGTGGTAACAGCCGGCCACATTATTACCTAGTGGCACCAGCAACAGTGCTATTTGCTGGACATCACATGGCTGCCAGCTTCAGCATTATTAAATCTCCTCTGCTGTGCCATGTTGTCAGCACACTTTAGCAGACAATGTATAATTCATGTCGCTGTGTCTGCCGCTGCTGCCAGTACAATATGTGGTCTATTATCTCCTATCCAGCAATGGTGCATTATTGGTGATACAGACTAGCCCAATGTATTGCTACTTTGTATATCACACGTTAACTGACTTTGTTTTACTTTCCCTCAGGGTCTCTGGAGATAAAATATATTTCTTATCTCAAAGAAAGATGTTACTTGTCAGAAAGACTGCACATATATGTATACTCATCCAGTAGCCACCTACAGGTGAAGTGTTGTACTGGACACACTGGTCCCCAAACTACCTAAAGGTGAAGTGTTGTACTGGAGACACTGGTCCCCAAGCAACCTAAAGGTGAAGTGTTGTACTGGAGACACTGGTCCCCAAGCAACCTAAAGGTGAAGTGTTGTACTGGAGACACTGGTCCCAGAGCCACCTAAAGGTGAAGTGTTGTACTGGAGACTCTGGTCCCAGAGCCACCTAAAGGTGAAGTGTTGTACTGGAGACACTGGTCCCAGAGTCACCTAAAGGTGAAGTGTTTTACTGGAGACACTGGTCCCCAAGCAACCTAAAGGTGAAGTGTTGTACTGGAGACGCTGGTCCCAGAGCTACCTAACAGTGAAGTGTTGTACTGGAGACTCTGGTCCCAGAGCCAGACATAGATGGAGTGTTGTACTGGAGACAGAGGCCCCAGAGCCATACATAGATGAAGTATTGTTGTACTGGAGACTCTACGTACATAACCATCACCATGCGCACCCCTGCACCCCCCTCTGGATCCGCCTATGCCTCTTGCTGTACTATAGCCATGAAGGTCATAATAGACCCATCACTGTACCTCCTTTGTTGGTGATCAGATGCTCCTTGCTGTAGCTCCAGTACAGGCGCTTTTTGGTCAACAGAGTAGCTGGCAGTTAATGGGAACCAAACATTGTCTGTATTAATCATTAGTTGAGCAGTGGTCAATAGAATCCGCTCTGGCCAATTCAGGACAAATGGGATGTCTGTTATGTGTGCACCAATTTGCTTGCATGTTGACAGATCACCTTATGCCACATTGAACAATGAATCATGGATGGATTTCATCTGAGTGATCATGACTTCACGTTAGTGAGGGGCTGTCTTAAAAGGCCTCTATAATCAGCTATTGTCCTCATCGTCCCTTGTAAGGTTTAGTTTCATACACCACAATCTGCCATACCAAGGTCACTGTTGAAACATCTTTGTGAAACTCTTCAACAAGTAGTTTGAGACTTTTTCAGCAGAATCTAAATACTTATCATCGCCTGGTGTGTCTACCAGACAGTTATAGCCTGTTCTAATAGACCAGAGTGTTGCAGAGTAACTCTGATTGTAGCTTTGGATAGATTAGTTGAGAATATTGAAATAATAATATGCTGACTTGATTATGTTTATATATATGCTCTTTACATTTTCTTTGTCACACTTACCTGTATATCAGGTATGCATATCTAAGCAAAAATAGGCCACATTAAAATATCAGAGTGATAACACATATGTTAAGCATTATGTTCACAGAACTACATAAGAGGACTGTGACAGATAATTGTGTAATTCTCCTTGCTTCATGACAGACTGTGTCCTGCACAATAGCAAGCAGTCAAGTATGGCCGGGGTACAGAAGGCTGTTTCTTGCATGATGATGGGTCACTTCTAAAGTTGCAGTGAGGTGCACCACAGCACTGTCATGAAACAAATCACACTGGTATTAAACACCATGCCTTGTTCCTAGTCAGGCTTCTGCTGCTTATCCAAGATATGTTACTTTGGTGTTTGTTTGTCTTCTCCTCTGTTTGCATGTTACCACAAACTTATTTTATGGATTTTTTTTACAATTTCAGATTCTCAGCAGTCAGCTTCTGTTGACACTGTGTCTGATGTATCCAGGTAAGTGTCTCTTACTGCCTTAAAACACTAAGCATCAGTATGTATCTCACGTCCATTCGATGTCTGGACAGTTGTGTTGTAGAGGGGTAGTCACAACTCATCAGGGATCAGGCTGTCCTAGGGTAGTCACAACTCATCAGGGAGTCAGGCTGTCCTAGGGTAGTTAGAACTCATCAGGGATCAGGCTGTCCTAGGGTAGTCACAACTCATCAGGGATCAGGTTGTTCTAGGGTAGTCACAACTCATCATGGGTCAGGCTGTCCAAGGGTAGTCACAACTCATCAGGTGTCAGGCTGTCCTAGGGTAGTCACAACTCATCAGGGATCAGGTTGTTCTAGGGTAGTCACAACTCATCAGGGATCAGGCTGTTCTAGGGTAGTCACAACTCATCAGGGGTCAGGCTGTCCTAGGGTAGTTAGAACTCATCAGGGATCAGGCTGTTCTAGGGTAGTCACAACTCATCAGGGATCAAGCTGTTCTAGGGTAGTCACAACTCATCAGGGATCAAGCTGTTCTAGGGTAGTCACAACTCATCAGGGATCAGGCTGTTCTAGGGTAGTCACAACTCATCAGGGATCAGGTTCTTTTAAGGTAGTCACAACTCATCAGGGATCAGGCTGTTCTAGGGTAGTCACAACTCATCAGGTGTCAGGCTGTTCTAGGGTAGCGACAACTCATCATGGGTCAGGCTGTTCTAGGGTAGTCACAACTCATCATGGGTCAGGTTGTTGTAGGGTAGTCACAACTCATCAGGTGTCAGGCTGTTCTAGGGTAGTCACAACTCATCAGGTGTCAGGCTGTTCTAGGGTAGTCACAACTCATCATGGGTCAGGCTGTTCTAGGGTAGTCACAACTCATCAGGTGTCAGGCTATTCTAGGGTAGTCACAACTCATCAGGGATCAGGTTGTTCTAGGGTAGTCACAACTCATCATGGGTCAGGTTGTCCTAGGGTAGTCACAACTCATCATGGGTCAGGCTGTTCTAGGGTAGTCACAACTCATCAGGGATCAGGCTGTTCTAGGGTAGTCACAACTCATCAGGGATCAGGCTGTTCTAGGGTAGTCACAACTCATCAGGGATCAGGCTGTTCTAGGGTAGTCACAACTCATCAGGGATCAGGTTGTTCTAGGGTAGTCACAACTCATCATGGGTCAGGCTGTCCAAGGGTAGTCACAACTCATCAGGGATCAGGTTGTTCTAGGGTAGTCACAACTCATCATGGGTCAGGCTGTTCTAGGGTAGTCACAACTCATCAGGGATCAGGTTGTTCTAGGGTAGTCACAACTCATCATGGGTCAGGCTGTCCTAGGGTAGTCACAACTCATCAGGGATCAGGCTGTTCTAGGGTAGTCACAACTCATCAGGGATCAGGCTGTTCTAGGGTAGTCACAACTCATCAGGTGTCAGGCTGTTCTAGGGTAGTCACAACTCATCAGGGATCAGGCTGTTCTAGGGTAGTCACAACTCATCAGGTGTCAGGCTGTTCTAGGGTAGTCACAACTCATCAGGGATCAGGCTGTTCTAGGGTAGCACAACTCATCAGGGAGGCTGTTCTAGGGTAGTCTGTCAGGCTCTAGGGTAGTCACAACTCATCAGGGGATCAGGCTGTTCTAGGGTAGTCACAACTCATCAGGTGTCAGGCTGTTCTAGGGTAGTCACAACTCATCAGGGATCAGGCTGTTCTAGGGTAGTCACAACTCATCAGGTGTCAGGCTATTCTAGGGTAGTCACAACTCATCAGGTGTCAGGCTGTTGTAGGGTAGTGTTCAGTAGGGTAGGGTCACAACTCATCATGGGTCAGGCTGTTCTAGGGTAGTCACAACTCATCAGGGATCAGGCTATTCTAGGGTAGTCACACCTCATCAGGGATCAGGCTGTTCTAGGGTAGTCACAACTCATCAGGGATCAGGCTGTTCTAGGGTAGTCACAACTCATCAGGTGTCAGGCTGTTCTAGGGTAGTCACAACTCATCAGGGATCAGGCTGTTCTAGGGTAGTCACAACTCATCAGGGATCAGGCTGTTCTAGGGTAGTAGGGATCACAACTCATCATCAGGCTTTCAGGGTAGTCACAACTCATCAGGTGTCAGGCTGTTCTAGGGTAGTCACAACTCATCAGGTGTCAGGCTGTTCTAGGGTAGTCACAACTCATCAGGGATCAGGTTGTTCTAGGGTAGTCACAACTCATCAGGTGTCAGGCTGTTCTAGGTAGTCACAACTCATCAGGGATCAGGCTGTTCTAGGGTAGTCACAACTCATCAGCGATCAGGTTGTTGTAGGGTAGTCACAACTCATCAGGTGTCAGGCTATTCTAGGGTAGTCACAACTCATCAGGGATCAGGTTGTTGTAGGGTAGTCACAACTCATCAGGTGTCAGGCTGTTCTAGGGTAGTCACAACTCATCAGGTGTCAGGCTAATTCTAGGGTAGTCACAACTCATCAGCGATCAGGTTGCTGTAGGGTAGTCACAACTCATCAGGGATCAGGCTGTTCTAGGGTAGTCACAACTCACCAGGGATCAGGCTGTTCTAGGGTAGTCACAACTCATCAGGTGTCAGGCTGTTCTAGGGTAGTCACAACTCATCAGGGATCAGGTTGTTCTAAGGTAGTCACAACTCATCATGGGTCAGGTTGTTGTAGGGTAGTCACAACTCATCAGCGATCAGGTTGTTGTAGGGTAGTCACAACTCATCAGGGATCAGGTTGTTCTAGGGTAGTCACAACTCATCAGGGATCAGGCTGTTCTAGGGTAGTCACAACTCATCAGGGATCAGGTTGTTCTAGGGTAGTCACAACTCATCAGGGATCAGGTTGTTCTAGGGTAGTCACAACTCATCAGGGATCAGGTTGTTGTAGGGTAGTCACAACTCATCAGGGCTGTTCTAGTCAGGCTGTTCTAGGGTAGTCACAACTCATCAGGGATCAGGTTGTTGTAGGGTAGTCACAACTCATCAGCGATCAGGTTGTTGTAGGGTAGTCACAACTCATCAGCGATCAGGTTGTTGTAGGGTAGTCACAACTCATCAGCGATCAGGTTGTTCTAGGGTAGTCACAACTCATCAGGGATCAGGTTGTTCTAGGGTAGTCACAACTCATCATGGGTCAGGCTGTCCAAGGGTAGTCACAACTCATCAGCGATCAGGCTGTTGTAGGGTAGTCACAACTCATCAGCGATCAGGTTGTTGTAGGGTAGTCACAACTCATCAGCGATCAGGTTGTTGTAGGGTAGTCACAACTCATCAGGGATCAGGCTGTTGTAGGGTAGTCACAACTCATCAGGGATCAGGTTGTTCTAGGGTAGTCACAACTCATCATGGGTCAGGCTGTCCAAGGGTAGTCACAACTCATCAGCGATCAGGTTGTTGAAGGGTAGTCACAACTCATCATGGGTCAGGCTATTCTAGGGTAGTCACACCTCATCAGGGATCAGGTTGTTCTAGGGTAGTCACAACTCATCAGGTGTCAGGCTGTTCTAGGGTAGTCACACCTCATCAGGGATGAGGCTGTTCTAGGGTAGTCACAACTCATCTCATCAGGGAGCCGCCAACTCAGGCTGTTCTAGGGTAGTCACAACTCATCATGGGTCAGGCTGTTCTAGGGTAGTCACAACTCATCAGGTGTCAGGCTGTTCTAGGGTAGTCACAACTCATCAGGTGTCAGGCTGTTCTAGGGTAGTCACAACTCATCAGGTGTCAGGCTGTTCTAGGGTAGTCACAACTCATCAGGTGTCAGGCTATTCTAGGGTAGTCACACCTCATCAGGGATCAGGTTGTTCTAGGGTAGTCACAACTCATCAGGTGTCAGGCTGTTCTAGGGTAGTCACAACTCATCATGGGTCAGGCTGTTCTAGGGTAGTCACACCTCATCAGGGATCAGGCTGTTCTAGGGTAGTCACAACTCATCATGGGTCAGGCTGTTCTAGGGTAGTCACACCTCATCAGGTGTCAGGCTGTTCTAGGGTAGTCACAACTCATCAGGTGTCAGGCTGTTCTAGGGTAGTCACAACTCATCAGGTGTCAGGCTGTTCTAGGGTAGTCACAACTCATCAGGTGTCAGGCTGTTCTAGGGTAGTCACAACTCATCAGGGGATCAGGCTGTTCTAGGGTAGTCACAACTCATCAGGGATCAAGCTGTCCTAGGGTAGTCAGAACTCATCAGGGGTCAGACTGTCCCAACTTTTTATTGTTTTGATATTTTGGTGGAAAATGAAAATACTCAAGTTTCTGTTTTTATGTTTGATGGAATGTTTTAGTAGTGACACATCTTTTGGCTACAGAGTGCAGACTCAGCGTTCTCATTATGACACTAATTACGGTGTGTATCATACATTGCCTGTGTAATTCCTGCTGTTCTGTCAGACACTTCCCGCTACACCTGACTTGCTCCAATCTCATTTCACTACCTCCACAACATGAGGTAGACATAAATTTGTGACAAGAAGTCTTTGAACTCTTGTTATATGGTGTGAAATATATCTTTATTGTTCTCAGATGTAGCAAGAGTGAATCATATTTGCAGCTTCACTGAAATAAACCTAATTAATTATTAGCCTGATTTTGTCATTAAAGAAAGTAATTCTGTTTTCAGTTGTCATCTATTGAAGTGTTTTGTTGGTTGTGTGGATTGGGGATCTTATCAGTATCCACCCATCTTGACTGACATTATTTCCTGCTTCATGGCTATGGAATATGTTGATATTTGTATTTAGTATTTGCGCTCTCAGAGAAAATCCACTGGTTAAGGTTGCATTTGGAATTTGCAGGAGCTGAGTTGCGTGTCTTTCACCATCTAATGTTGTTGGTGCTGAGATGTAGTCTTGTACTTTCTCCTGTTGTTTAGGCTGAGATGTAGTCTTGGGCCATTTGCTGTTGAAGGTGCTAACATGTAGTCAGAGGCTTTATGCTGTTGTTGGGGCTGAGATGTAGTCACAGGCTTTATGTTGTTGTTGGGGCTGAGATGTAGCCACAGGCTTTATGCTGTTGTTGGGGCTGAGATGTAGTCACAGGCTTTATGTTGTTGTTGGGGCTGAGATGTAGCCACAGGCTTTATGCTGTTGTTGGGGCTGAGATGTAGCCACAGGCTTTATGCTGTTGTTGGGGCTGTGATGTAGTCACAGGCTTTATGTTGTTGTTGGGGCTGAGATGTAGTCACAGGCTTTATGTTGTTGTTGGGGCTGTGATGTAGTCACAGACTTTATGCTGTTGTTGGGGCTGTGATGTAGTCACAGGCTTTATGTTGTTGTTGGGGCTGAGATGTAGTCACAGGCTTTATGTTGTTGTTGGGGCTGTGATGTAGTGACAGGCTTTATGTTGTTGTTGGGGCTGAGATGTAGTCACAGGCTTTATGTTGTTGTTGGGGCTGTGATGTAGTCACAGACTTTATGCTGTTGTTGGGGCTGTGATGTAGCCACAGGCTTTATGTTGTTGTTGGGGCTGTGATGTAGCCACAGGCTTTATGCTGTTGTTGGGGCTGTGATGTAGCCACAGGCTTTATGCTGTTGTTGGGGCTGACATGTAGTCACAGGCTTTATGCTGTTGTTGGGGCTGACATGTAGCCACAGGGCTTTGTAGCCAGCTGTTGTTGGGGCTGACATGTAGCCACAGGCTTTATGCTGTTGTTGGGGCTGACATGTAGCCACAGGCTTTATGCTGTTGTTGGGGCTGAGATGTAGTCACAGGCTTTATGCTGTTGTTGGGGCTGTGATGTAGCCACAGGCGTTATGCTGTTGTTGGGGCTGACATGTAGCCACAGGCTTTATGCTGTTGTTGGGGCTGAGATGTAGTCACAGGCTTTATGCTGTTGTTGGGGCTGTGATGTATCCACATGCTTTATGCTGTTGTTGGGGCTGTGATGTAGCCACAGGCTTTATGTTGTTGTTGGGGCTGTGATGTAGCCACAGGCTTTATGCTGTTGTTGGGGCTGTGATGTAGCCACAGGCTTTATGCTGTTGTTGGGGCTGTGATGTAGCCACAGGCTTTATGCTGTTGTTGGGGCTGTGATGTAGCCACAGGCTTTATGCTGTTGTTGGGGGCTGAGATGTAGCCACAGGCTTTATGCTGTTGTTGGGGCTGTGATTAAGCCACAGGCTTTATGCTGTTGTTGGGGCTGAGATGTAGTCACAGGCTTTATGCTGTTGTTGGGGCTGTGATGTAGCCACAGGCTTTATGCTGTTGTTGGGGGCTGAGATGTAGCCACAGGCTTTATGCTGTTGTTGGGGCTGTGATGAAGCCACAGGCTTTATGCTGTTGTTGGGGCTGAGATGTAGTGACAGGCTTTCTGCTGTTGTTGGGGCTGAGATGAAGTCACAGGCTTTTTGTTGTTGTTGGGGCTGTGATGTAGCCACAGGCTTTATGAGTTTGTTGGGGCTGAGATGTAGTGACAGGCTTTATTCTTTTGTACGAACATAGCGTTGTACTTTCTACTGTTGGCACGACTGAGTAGAGTGTGTGTTGAGTGTAGAGCATTGAGTGTAGACAATGTGGTGTGCTCGGGGAAGGTTGAGTGCAGTGTATGTTCAGTGTAGGTTGAGTGTAGTTTGTGATTAGTGTAGGTTGAGTGCAGTTTGTGGTCAGTGTAGGTTGAGTCTAGTGTGTGATCAGTGTTCAGTGAAGGTTGAGTCCAGGGTGTGATCAGTGTAGGTTGTGTCCAGTGTGTGGTCAGTGTTCAGCGTAGGTTGAGTCTAGTGTGTGATCAGTGTAGGTTGAGTCCAGTGTGTGGTCAGTGATCAGTGTAGGTTGAGTCCTGTGTGTGATCAGTGTAGGTTGAGTCCAGTGTGTGGTCAGTGTTCAGTGAAGGGTGAGTCCAGGGTGTGGTCAGTGTTCAGTGAAGGGTGAGTCCAGTGTGTGATCAGTGTAGGTTGAGTCCAATGTGTGGTCAGTGTTCAGCGAAGGTTGAGTCCAGTGTGTGGTCAGTGTTCAGCGGAGGTTGAGTCCAGTGTGTGATCAGTGTAGGTTGAGTCCAGTGTGTGGTCAGTGTTCAGCCAAGGTTGAGTCCAGTGTGTGATCAGTGTAGGTTGAGTCCAGTGTGTGGTCAGTGTTCAGTGAAGGGTGAGTCCAGGGTGTGGTCAGTGTTCAGCGGAGGTTGAGTCCAGTGTGTGATCAGTGTAGGTTGAGTCCAGTGTGTGGTCAGTGTTCAGTGAAGGGTGAGTCCAGGGTGTGGTCAATGTTCAGTGAAGGGTGAGTCCAGTGTGTGATCAGTGTTCAGTGTAGGTTGAGTCCAGTGTGTGATCAGTGTAGGTTGAGTCCAGTGTGTGGTCAGTGTTCAGTGAAGGGTGAGTCCAGGGTGTGGTCAGTGTTCAGTGAAGGGTGAGTCCAGTGTGTGATCAGTGTAGGTTGAGTCCAGTGTGTGGTCAGTGTTCAGTGTAGGTTGAGTCCAGGGTGTGGTCAGTTTTCAGTGTAGGTTGAGTCCAGGTTGTGATCAGTGTTCAGTGAAGGGTGAGTCCAGTGTGTGGTCAGTCTTCAGTGAAGGGTGAGTCCAGTGTGTGATCAGTGTAGGTTGAGTCCAGTGTGGGGTCAGTGTTCAGTGTAGGTTGAGTCCAGGGTGTGGTCAGTATTCAGTGTAGGTTGAGTCCAGGTTGTGATCAGTGTTCAGTGAAGGGTGAGTGCAGTGTGTGATCAGTGAAGGGTGAGTCCAGTGTGTGATCGGTGTAGGTTGAGTCCAGTGTGTGGTCAGTGTTCAGTGAAGGGTGAGTCCAGTGTGTGGTCAGTGTTCAGTGAAGGGTGAGTCCAGTGTGTGATCAGTGTAGGTTGAGTCCAGTGTGTGGTCAGTGTTCAGTGTAGGTTGAGTCCAGGGTGTGGTCAGTTTTCAGTGTAGGTTGAGTCCAGGTTGTGATCAGTGTTCAGTGAAGGGTGAGTCCAGTGTGTGGTCAGTGTTCAGTGAAGGGTGAGTCCAGTGTGTGGTCAGTCTTCAGTGAAGGGTGAGTCCAGTGTGTGATCAGTGTAGGTTGAGTCCAGTGTGTGGTCAGTGTTCAGTGTAGGTTGAGTCCAGGGTGTGGTCAGTGTTCAGTGTAGGTTGAGTCCAGGTTGTGATCAGTGTTCAGTGAAGGGTGAGTCCAGTGTGTGATCAGTGTAGGTTGAGTCCAGTGTGTGGTCAGTGTTCAGTGAAGGGTGAGTCCAGGGTGTGGTCAATGTTCAGTGAAGGGTGAGTCCAGTGTGTGATCAGTGTAGGTTGAGTCCAGTGTGTGGTCAGTGTTCAGTGAAGGGTGAGTCCAGTGTGTGTTCAGTGTAGGTTGAGTCCAGTGTGTGGTCAGTGTTCAGTGTAGGTTGAGTCCAGGTTGTGATCAGTGTTCAGTGAATGGTGAGTCCAGTGTGTGATCAGTGTAGGTTGAGTCCAGTGTGTGGTCAGTGTTCAGTGAAGGGTGAGTCCAGGGTGTGGTCAATGTTCAGTGAAGGGTGAGTCCAGTGTGTGATCAGTGTAGGTTGAGTCCAGTGTGTGGTCAGTGTTCAGTGAAGGGTGAGTCCAGTGTGTGTTCAGTGTAGGTTGAGTCCAGTGTGTGGTCAGTGTTCAGTGAAGGGTGAGTCCAGTGTGTGATCAGTGTAGGTTGAGTCCAGTGTGTGATCAGTGTAGGTTGAGTCCAGTGTGTGGTCAGTGTTCAGTGAAGGGTGAGTCCAGTGTGTGGTCAGTGTTCAGTGAATGGTGAGTCCAGTGTGATCAGTGTAGGTTGAGTCCAGTGTGTGGTCAGTGTTCAGTGAAGGGTGAGTCCAGTGTGGTTTAAGTCTAGGTTGTGTGGAGAGAGTGGTCAGAAAAAGGTTGAGTCCAATTTGTGTACAGTGTTGGTTGAGTCCAGTGTGTGTACAGTGTTGGTTGAGTCCAGTTTGTGTACAGTGTTGGTTGAGTCCAGTGTGTGTACAGTGTTGGTTGAGTCCAATGTGTGTACAGTGAAGGTTGAGTCCAGTGTGTGTACAGTGCTGGTTGAGTCCAGTGTGTGTACAGTGTTGGTTGAGTCCAGTGTGTGTACTGTGAAGGTTGAGTCCAATGTGTGTACAGTGCTGGTTGAGTCCAGTGTGTGTACAGTGCAGGTTGAGTCCAATGTGTGTACAGTGAAGGTTGAGTCCAATGTGTGTACAGTGCTGGTTGAGTCCAGTGTGTGTACAGTGTTGGTTGAGTCCAGTTTGTGTACAGTGTTGGTTGAGTCCAATGTGTGTACAGTGTTGGTTGAGTCCAATGTGTGTACAGTGCTGGTTGAGTCCAATGTGTGGTCAGTGTTCAGTGAAGGGTGAGTCCAGTGTGTGTACAGTGTTCGTTGAGTCCAATGTGTGTACAGTGAAGGTTGAGTCCAGTGTGTGTACAGTGCTGGTTGAGTCCAATGTGTGTACAGTGAAGGTTGAGTCCAGTGTGTGTACAGTGTTGGTTGAGTGGTGTGGCTGTTTTCAAGGTTGTTACAGTGGTCTACTTTGATAAGCCACTTGTGATTGACAGTGCTGTCAGCGTGTTCATGTGATGTGTTTTGACAGGTGGAAATTTAACAATGGTGATTCCTTCAGATCTGTGCCCTCACTTTCCTGCCAAACTGATGGTTTGTGACAGATTTAGGTCAGGTTTATTGCCAGCCTACACCACCTCTGTTCTTTATATATATGTATGTTCCAAAAGAAGAACATTTGCTTGTTATTGGTGATGACAAATTGTTAGAAAAGTACAAATCTGTAATTATTGACAGGGCTTGATTTATGGAAACAAAACCTACTTGAGCTGAAGGGGTCGTTGTTGGCACAGGTACTACAGATATGTACCCCAGGTACGTTTCTGTATACAAACATGTACCCTAATGACATGTTCGTTTTTTATATAATGCAATCAAATGCATCTAATACAACAGTATGACAGTTCCGATCAAGAAAATGACACAGTGGGTATGGAATCGTCCTATGCTGATTTTGGCTAGGGTACGTTTCTGTATACAGAAACGTACCTGGGGTACACATCTGTAGTACCCGTGCCGACAAGGACCCCTTCAGCCCTACTTGAATCCAGTTCAGTCTGAGGAAATAACCTTGTTGCACCAGCCAATACCAGCTTGCACCTGTTGCTCAATGTAACATTAAATATAGTCCTTGAGTTTTGGTATTGATTATGTAGAACATCATTATGACAAAATTATTGTTTATTTTAGTTCATAAAATCTATGCCATGAACAGTAACAGTCATTCAATCACTGTCTGTCAACAGATTCACTGCTCCAAGCCACTTCCTCATCATTCTGTTTCCCAGCTGAAGTCTGTTTTCTTTCAACAGCAAAATATAAACATGCACTGGTGCAAGTTTGTATAAATGAGGTTGCCTTTTGTAGATCCAGGTTGCACCACTGCATGTTCTAAATGCTTAAACTGAGCCCTGATTAAAGAAAAGATATACTGAATAGATTTAGGGTTAAGGATTTGTATTCAAGCATATTGGTAAAATATGTTAATGATATTCATGGAGATTTTTTGCATTGCTCATATTTTTAAAAACTTATGCATATTACACAGTAATACAAGTATTGATTTGCTAATTGTTTTCAGTGTGATTCCTCTGTAACCTCGTCAGCTTATGATAGCTGCCTTCATTGGCAGAGTATAGTCATTTAGAGGTGTTTTGTCTGGGCTGTTCTCAGCCATTCTCCTGTTCGGTGGCCATGTTTGTGTTGCCAGGATACATGAAAAAAAACATGGAGGAAACATCCCATACTGGATGATGTTGGGACCAAATGTGTTGAAGAGAGTAGCAGATTTCCCTGCTTGACAAGGTCATTATGCAGCCACACATGCTGAGAGAAATTACTGACAAAAATAGTCATACACTGATGCTCAATATGGAGTTATTTCCCTTTCCAGCAGTTTCCTAAGCTATGAGATCAGATGGAACCACATAGCCTATGCTGTGCTCCTTTCATCTGAGGAATAGCAAATCCCTATTTGCTGACTTTTCATTGAATTTTGAACTGATACTACGATAAATATTATTCGTTTCGTACAAAAGTTTGTAGACCATGTTTCGTATTTTCTCTATCGAGTTAGTTTTGGAGGTTGTTCTCTTTATTAATGAGGTGAAAGATAATGTATGGATGTACATGCCTCATAGTACACTGCCATGTTTCTTACCTTTGTGCATATAATTTTGTTATCTGTATGCAGATTACAACATCTGTAGATATTGATCAGCAAGTATTACAATGGCATGGGGACTGGTCTAAATGACATTGATAAGAAAGGTGGCGTGTCACATGCGTGTCACATGTTTGTCATTTCGCCCACCTGAATGCCCCTACATTCATGCTGTCACTATCCTCTATCAAGGTTCTACCTTTTGTATGCTCACAGTGGATCCATGTAGGAATACTCAAACATATCTGCATACACTTTGGAAACAGATTCAAAACTTAAACCAAATTTGAAATAGGCTTGTGACTTTTTAGCAGTGACACTGAGTATTTTTCATTTGTGAAGAAAGGGCTAAAAAATAGGATAAACATGATTGGTACAATTTGATATATAAATAGATATTAGTTCAAATATGAGCTAATTTGCCCAATATTATAAGAGAGTTAGTTAGAATACTGTATCCTTACATATATGTGTATATTTTAGGAGGCTAGTTTTTCATGGTTCATCCTTTTTTCAGATTAAACTAAGCATTCATATCTTGGGGTATTTTCCATTTGATATATGGAAAAGAAATTGCTCTACAGTCCCCCTGTAGAGGTGTGATGACTACATGGTGTAAATGCTTATTTCCAACTGCATTTCTGGCAACACCAGCAGTTTAAAAGTGAGTGAAATAGCTGTATCGATTATATGCAGCTGGAGCATGCAGCGATCTGCCTAAGACAGACCAGGATTGACCGATGGTCACTAACAATGCCTTGTCGTATGTCCAGCTGCCTGACCATATCAGTTTATTGACAACCTACGGGACGACCCTAGTTTTCATAACCTGTAATACAGTCCCATTTCATCATCCACATGGGCTGTGTTCTCCTGGACCTGAGGTGGCATGGTAATTCCTGCTCAAACACATTTCAAGGTAGGTATTTCCATCTCATAGCATCAGTCAACATAGGTTTTCTGTTTCGGGATTGATGTCTTCTTCGGAATTCAACTCCCCTGTTGCAGTTTTGCAAATGTATGTGCCTTATTTTTTTCCAACTGCGAGTATTCCAGTATGCTGTGACCATGTCAGTCTGACACACACTGAGATCCTTCTACACACTGCATTCCTTCCTGAAATTGAGATCCTTCTACACACTGCATTCCTTCTTGAAATTGAGATCCTTCTACACACCCCATTCCTTCTTGAAATTGAGATCCTTCTACACACCCCATTCCTTCTTGAATCTGAGATCCTTCTACACACTGCATTCCTTCTTGAATTTGAGATCTTTCTACACCATGCATTCCTTGAATTTGAGCTACTGCTACACACTGCATTCCTTCTTGAATTTGAGATCCTTCTACACACTGCATTCCTTCTTGAATTTGAAATCCTTCTTCACACTGCATTCCTTCTTGAATTTGAGATCCTTCTACACACTGCATTCCTTCTTGAATTTGAGATCTTTCTACACACTGCATTCCTTGAATTTGAGCTACTTTTACACACTGCATTCCTTCTTGAATTTGAGATCTTTCTACACACTGCATTCCTTGAATTTGAGCTACTTTTACACACTGCATTTCTTCTTGAATTTGGGATCTTTCTACACCCTGCATTCCTTGAATTTGAGCTACTTCTACACACTGCATTCCTTCTTGAATTTGAAATCTTTCTACACACTGCATTCCTTCTTGAATTTGAGATCTTTCTACACCCTGCATTCCTTCTTGAATTTGAGATCTTTCTACACCCTGCATTCCTTGAATTTGAGCTACTTTTACACACTGCATTCCTTCTTGAATTTGAGATCTTTCTACACACTGCATTCCTTCTTGAATTTAAAATCTTTCTACACACTGCATTCCTTCTTGAATTTGGGATCTTTCTACACCCTGCATTCCTTAAATTTGAGTTACTTTTACACACTGCATTCCTTCTTGAATTTGAGATCTTTCTACACCATGCATTCCTTGAATTTGAGCTACTTCTACACACTGCATTCCTTCTTGAATTTGAGATCTTTCTACACACTGCATTCCTTCTTGAATTTGAGATCCTTTTACACAATGCATTTCTTCTTGAAATTGAGATCCTTCTACACACTGCATTCCTTCTTGAATTTGAGATCTTTCTACACACTGCATTCCTTCTTGAATTTGCATTCCTTCTTGAATTTGAGATCTTTCTACACACTGCATTCCTTCTTGAATTTGAGATCCTTCTACCCACTGCATTCCTTCTTGAATTGGAGATCCTTCTACACACTGCATTCCTTCTTGAATTTGAGATCCTTCTACACACTGCATTCCTTCTTGAATGTGAGATCCTTCTACGCAATGCATTCCTTCTTGAATTTGAGATCTTTCTACACACTGCATTCCTTGAATCTGAGCTACTTCTACACACTGCATTCCTTCTTGAATTTGAGCTACTTCTACACACTGCATTCCTTCTTCAATTTGAGATCCTTCTACGCAATGCATTCCTTCTTGAATTTGAGATCTTTCTACACACTGCATTCCTTGAATTTGAGCTACTTCTACACCCTGCATTCCTTCTTGAATTTGAGATCCTTCTACCCACTGCATTCCTTCTTGAATTTGAGATCTTTCTACACACTGCATTCCTTCTTGAATTTGAGATCCTTCTACACACTGCATTTCTTCTTGAATTTGAGATCTTTCTACACACTGCATTCCTTCTTGAATTTGAGATCCTTCTACGCAATGCATTCCTTCTTGAATTTGAGATCTTTCTACACACTGCATTTCTTCTTGAATTTGAAGCTACTTCTATACACTGCATTTCTTCTTGAAATTGAGATCCTTCTACTCACTGCATTCCATCTTGAAATTGAGATCCTTCTACACATTAGCTGAGATATTGTTCACATTAGCTGAGATTGTATGCAAGTCATAAGATCATTCTCTGAACAGAAATCTTTTCTCACATGGATATTATTCTTTCCTGTAGGAGGTACTTCTTCAAAGTGAAACCAATGCTCACTCTGAAAAGGGGGATCCTTTTAAAGTATTTCATAAGTATATCCTATATATAATTACAATGTTTGCTTTCTGTAATAGTCATTTTGAAGTACTATTTTGTAATGATGTATGGTTTGGTATTATTCTAACCAGCACCTCTAATTTGGAGTTTACACACTTCTGATGTTTCCTGAATCAAATGAATAGAGTGGGGATTACATTTGTTAGGATAGGTAAAAGGCTGCAGAAGCAACATACTTTAAGAGCCTTTTGAATAACATAGACATTATCTGGCAGATTATTGCTTATATGGAACATACAAAAAAAAATGTTTTCATGCATCAGTCCTGGTAGATGCCACCTGAATTGGACTGTGCTCAGCATTAACTGCACTGCCACTGATGAGCATAGATCTGCCATCACTGGGTATCTTGTCGGTCTGACTCCAGCACCTACAACTGCACTGCCACTGATGAGCATAGATCTGCCATCACTGGGTATCGTGTCAGTCTGACTCCAGCACCTACAACTGCACTGCCACTGATGAGCATAGATCTGCCATCACTGGGTATCGTGTCAGTCTGACTCCAGCACCTACAACTGCACTGCCACTGATGAGCATAGATCTGCCATCACTGGGTATCGTGTCAGTCTGACTCAAGCACCTACAACTGCACTGCCACTGATGAGCATAGATCTGCCATCACTGGGTGATCATAGATCTGTGTCACTGGCTGACTCCAGCACCTACAACTGCACTGCCACTGATGAGCATAGATCTGCCATCACTGGGTATCTTGTCGGGTTGACTCCAGCACCTACAACTGCACTGCCACTGATGAGCATAGATCTGCAATCACTGGGTATCTTGTCGGGTTGACTCCAGCACCTACAGCTGCACATTGGGTGATAAGTATAGATCTGCCATCACTGGGTATCGTGTCGGGCTGACTCCAGCACCTACAACTACACTTTGGCTGATGAGCATAGATCTGCCATCACTGGGTATCGTGTCAGTCTGACTCAAGCACCTACAACTGCACTGCCACTGATGAGCATAGATCTGCAATCACTGGGTATCGTGTCAGTCTGACTCCAAGTTCTAAATGCCTTTCAAAAACTTCCTTTGTTGCATTTCATTTCCTTTTGAAGGTTCTATGAGACAATACTTACATTTTATGATGGTTTAAATGGAGACTTCCCATTCTATGATTAGGATATGTTTGTGTGTTTGTATATATAGGCATTGGTGATTCATTTCAGTCAAGCCCTACCCTGGAAAATAGTTTTAACAGCTAGAACAGAAATGTGGAATACCAGCTTTACTGTTAGAGAATGTTTTGATCAAAAGAATGAATTCATCCCGGCATTAAGGCAGAATTAACAGTATTTCTAGAAATGGCCAAGAAAGCTTATACATCCTGTTTTCTTTGTGTTGTTTTCATTACTTTTGATTCCAGAAATGAAAGAGTAAATTTATTATAGAGTTTGAATTCATACTCAATCCATCCAGAAACAAATGAGTGGTGCCTGTGCAAAACTAAAAATTATATTTGAAGAAAAATAACATCATTTTATGTGAAATTCTTCTGTAGCATAAATTTCCTCATATAATCATATCCATGTAGAAAATTTATATTTTTCAACATCTGCCAAAATCCAGGTTCCAGATAAGTTATTTAAATATAAAATGACACGGATGTTTATGAGCATTGTTAAACCCATGTTATTGTATAAGAATCCATGTATTGTTTCTGAAAGCAACATCCAGAACACTGAGTGCCACATACAGGTTGGCTACTTGTATGATTTCTGGTAAGGTGGCATCCGGTCTATACGCACATAATTTCTCATCAGTATTACTTTGTGTGTCTCTAATGAATGTCACATGTTTGTTTTTGTGTAATGGATTTGCTCAGTTCCCAAACAGTTTATATAGTGGAGTGTCAGTCTGGATTTTCATTTCAGACAAATTATTTTTTTCATACTCAATGGTTATGGTGTCCTGACTAGGAGTGATAACAATATAGATTCTGCATCAGACACCTGAAGTATTTATATGTTTGTTTGATCATGGCGACAACCCTTAACCACTTTTTGTAACATGCTGTGCCTGTGATTCCACACACAGCCATGACAGACCTACTGCCATGACATATGGAGGTGACTGCAGGTGATAGAGGTATGGTGCTACCTTGGCTGGCCACTCATGTCCACCTCATCTGCCCATCTACATGTTCACCTTTGAATGACCTCTACTTTGACGACACTATAAATAGTAACAGCACAGGTTATTGTGGCCTGTCACAGTGTCACTATTGTGTCTCCAACTTGTAAGAATTCTGCTTGATTGTCTTCCAGATATTTTCAAGCAGGATACCAGAAAGTCCATGTGTGGAATATGTTTATTAGGATGATGTGAACTGCTGTTTTGACCTTTGACCCATGTATATTGCGGTTTACCTGTGCGGGAGTGTCGGTGAGTGAGATAGGCAGGTGATGTAGGGCCAGCCACCTTGGTACACTTGTAACAGGCAGGTAATGCTGCTTACAGCCCTAATTGAAACTGTTGTACGGTGTCCTAGGAAGCCATTACTGGGTGCAGGTAGGTAGCGATTGGTATCAATAATTCACTCAGGGCCTTTGCAAAAAAAAAAGAATATATCTGTTGGTAGGATACGATAATACTGTATTTCTGACAGGCAATGTACTCTGGATACCTATGATGGGATTAGAAAGGACTGGCCAGTAGTAGATAGGATGTTCCTATTAGATTGTTTCCACACTTGTATTAGTGTACTTTGTATACATATGTATGTTTGTGAAGTACTTTATTTAGCATCTGTTGTAGAAATCTAATTATTTTTGGATGGTTAAATGAGATTAAATGTAGATGGAACTACTGAGGTTGAACACAGCAGAAACTGCTGTCACATTACCAGTAGGAGTGATTGAACAAATAGCCCCAGGAACATTTCAAGGCAGAGGTTACTCTCAAATTAATCAGTTGAAAGGTTAAAGACCTTGCCACAAGAACAGGTTTTAGGAAAACATTTTCAGACCCTTTCAAGAGAAGGCGTCAAGGCGGCACAGTCTTGGGAATGCTGTGTGTTTATTTTCGTAGGTAAACCAATCAAGCCTTAATTAAACATTGATCAGTGAACAGGTGCTCAGGCTAAACACAAGTCAGGTTTACCAAAATAGAAGACTGATGAGACAGACAGAAGCAGGGTGTGTTGCCCCAACCAGTAGTAGATAATACAGGCTTCTTGCAGTGTTAGGATCCACAAACTGCACCCAGTGATAACATCTACTAAAATGTGAATTGCTAGATAATTAGTAGTAATAAATATAGCCACTGTCCCCAGAGGTTGAGAATAAATTGTAGCTCTGTTGCTGATTGATAGATTAGAGTGAGTGAGTGAGCGAGTTTAGTTTTACTCCGCACTCAGCAATATTCTTAACTATATGGCGGTGGTCTGTAAATAATCTAGTCTGGACCAGACAATCCAGTGAGCATGAGCATCGATCTGCACAATTGGGAACCAATGACATGTGTCAACCAAGTGACAGATTAGAGGATCTCAGGTATAATGATTGATTGATTGCTTTTAGAGGACTGGCGGATCTCAGGTACAATGATTGGTTGGTTGAATGCTGGTATAGGATTGGAGGATCATCAGGTACAATGATTGATTGATTGCTTTTATAGGACTGGCAGATCTCAGGTACAATGATTGGTTGGTTGAATGCTGGTATAGGATTGGAGGATCTCAGGTAAAATGATTTTATTGGTTGATTGCGGATGTATGCATATTTGATTTAAAATAACAGATCCTGAGAGCATATGCAGCAGGTGTATCTGTTAAATCTACGTTTGTTATTTATGCTCAGTTCCAATTTTGTGACAACTATCTGATGGATTTGAATGTTCTTCTGTTTGAACACGCTAGAAACCACATGGTGTAGCGCTCATAAATGGAGTGAAATTTTATTATGTTCAAGGTGTGATATTTCCCGAGATGCCAGTTGGTTTCTGGAGAGACATCATTACTCGTTACACTCAATGGTGTCAGTTTGTGTTTCAGCTGTGGAGCTGGCAATTATCACAAAATGTGCACCAGTGTTAAATATTCAGTAGTTTTGAGTGAACGTGTAAGCATGCACCTGTTTCAGCATGGCTCAGTCTCTACATGTTGTAAGTTGTTGATGCATACACTGAGGTGGCAACTAGTGTAGGAGTTTGTCCTTTGGATTCTGGCTCTCTTGAAGGAGAGTGTTCCTCATTCCATATACGCTGCTCAGAGATTAATTGAAAAGTTTGAAAACTATGGAGTCTATAATTGAAGCTACAAGTATTCATGGTGCCAGTCATCACTTATTTCTGAAGGTATTAATGTCTGATTTGATCAATGTTATGTACAGGGCAGGCATTGTGTTGTATATGTGTATGTATGAGCTGGCCTTTCTAGCTAGGATAGCCAGGACAGGTGTCATATATGTGTATGTATGAGCTGGCCTTTCTAGCTAGGATAGCCAGGGCAGGTGTTGTATATGTGTATGTATGAGCTGGCCTTTCTAGCTAGGATAGCCAGGGCAGGTGTTGTATATGTGTATGTATGAGCTGGCCTTTCTAGCTAGGATATACAGGGCATGTGTCATATATGTGTATGTATGAGCTGGCCTCTCTAGCTAGGATATACAGGGCAGGTGTCATATATGTGTATGTATGAGTTGGCCTTTCTAGCTAGGATATACAGGCCGGGTGTTGTAGATGTGTATGTATGAGCTGGCCTTTCTAGCTAGGATATACAGGGCAGGTGTCATATATGTGTATGTATGAGTTGGCCTTTCTAGCTAGGATATACAGGCCGGGTGTTGTAGATGTGTATGTATGAGCTGGCCTTTCTAGCTAGGATAGCCAGGGCAGGTGTTGTAGATGTGTATGTATGAGCTGGCCTTTCTAGCTAGGATATACAGGGCAGGTGTCATATATGTGTATGTATGAGCTGGCCTTTCTAGCTAGGATATACAGGCCGGGTGTCTTATATGTGTATGTATGAGCTGGCCTTTCTAGCTAGGATATACAGGCCGGGTGTCTTATATGTGTATGTATGAGCTGGCCTTTCTAGCTAGGATATACAGGCAAGGGTGTCTTATATGTGTATGTATGAGCTGGCCTCTCTAGCTAGGATATACAGGGCAGGTGTCATATATGTGTATGTATGAGTTGGCCTTTCTAGCTAGGATACCCAGGGCAGGTGTTGTAGATGTGTATGTATGAGCTGGCCTCTGTAGCTAGGATATACAGGCCAGGTGTCTTATATGTGTATGTATGAGCTGGCCTTTCTAGCTAGGATATACAGGCCAGGTGTCTTATATGTGTATGTATGAGCTGGCCTTTCTAGCTAGGATATACAGGCCAGGTGTCTTATATGTGTATGTATGAGCTGGCCTTTCTAGCTAGGATATACAGCCCAGGTGTCTTATATGTGTATGTATGAGCTGGCCTCTGTAGCTAGGATATACAGGCCAGGTGTCTTATATGTGTATGTATGAGCTGGCCTTTCTAGCTAGGATAGCCAGGGCAGGTGTCGTATATGTGTATGTATGAGCTGGCCTTTCTAGCTAGGATAGCCAGGGCAGGTGTTGTATATGTGTATGTATGAGCTGGCCTCTCTAGCTAGGATATACAGGGCAGGTGTCTTATATGTGTATGTATGAGCTGGCCTCTCTAGCTAGGATAGCCAGGGCAGGTGTCGTATATGTGTATGTATGAGCTGGCCTTTCTAGCTAGGATAGCCAGGGCATGTGTCATATATGTGTATGTATGAGCTGGCCTCTCTAGCTAGGATATACAGGGCAGGTGTCATATATGTGTATGTATGAGTTGGCCTTTCTAGCTAGGATATACAGGCCGGGTGTTGTAGATGTGTATGTATGAGCTGGCCTTTCTAGCTAGGATAGCCAGGGCAGGTGTTGTAGATGTGTATGTATGAGCTGGCCTTTCTCTAGCTATAGGATGTCATATATGTGTAGGGCCAGGTGTCAGTATATGTGTATGTATGTATGCTGGCCTTTCTAGCTAGGATAGCCAGGGCAGGTGTTGTAGATGTGTATGTATGAGCTGGCCTTTCTAGCTAGGATAGCCAGGGCAGGTGTCATATATGTGTATGTATGAGCTGGCCTTTCTAGCTGTTGGATATACAGGGCAGGTGTCATATATGTGTATGTATGAGCTGGCCTTTCTAGCTAGGATATACAGGCCGAGGTGTCTTATATGTACAGGCGCATGTGTGTATATGAGCTGGCCTTTCTAGCTAGGATATACAGGCCAGGTGTCTTATATGTGTATGTGTATGAGCTATGGGATATACAGGGCATGGCTGGCCTCTTCTAGCTAGGATATACAGGGCAGGTGTCATATATGTGTGTATGTATGAGCTGGCCTTTCTAGCTAGGATATACAGGCCAGGTGTCTTATATGTGTATGTATGAGCTGGCCTTTCTAGCTAGGATAGCCAGGGCAGGTGTCGTATATGTGTATGTATGAGCTGGCCTTTCTAGCTAGGATAGCCAGGGCAGGTGTCGTATATATGTGTATGTATGAGCTGGCCTCTCTAGCTAGGATATACAGGCCAGGTGTCTTATATGTGTATGTATGAGCTGGCCTCTGTAGCTAGGATATACAGGGCAGGTGTCTTATATGTGTATGTATGAGCTGGCCTCTCTAGCTAGGATAGCCAGGGCAGGTGTCGTATATGTGTATGTATGAGCTGGCCTTTCTAGCTAGGATAGCCAGGGCAGGTGTCGTATATGTGTATGTATGAGCTGGCCTCTGTAGCTAGGATATACAGGGCAGGTGTCTTATATGTGTATGTATGAGCTGGCCTTTCTAGCTAGGATAGCCAGGCCAGGTGTCTTATATGTGTATGTATGAGCTGGCCTCTCTAGCTAGGATATACAGGGCAGGTGTTGTATATGTGTATCTATGAGCTGGCCTCTCTAGCTAGGATAGCCAGGGCAGGTGTCTTATATGTGTATGTATGAGCTGGCCTCTAGCTAGGATATACAGGGCAGGTGTTGTATATGTGTACTTATGAGCTGGCCTTTCTAGCTAGGATAGCCAGGGCAGGTGTCGTAGATGTGCATGTATGAGCTGGCCTCTCTAGCTAGGATATACAGGGCAGGTGTCATATATGTGCATATTAAACCGTCTAGCTGTCGTAGATGTGTATATATGAGCTGGCCTCTCTAGCTAGGATATACAGGGCAGGTGTATATAGTGTGTATGTATGAGCTGGCCTCTCTAGCTAGGATAGCCAGGCCAGGTGTCGTGTATGTGTATGTATGAGCTGGCCTCTCTAGCTAGGATATACCCAGGGCAGCTGTTGTATATGTGTATGAGCTGGCCTCTCTAGGCTGGGATAGCCCAGGTCAGGTGTAGTCAGGATGTGTATATATGAGGAGCTGGCCTCTCTAGCTAGGATAGCCAGGGCATAAGTATATGTGTATGTATGACCTGGCCTTTCTAGCTGGGATACCCAGGGCAGGTGTCGTGTGTGATGTGTATATATGAGTTGGCCTCTGAGGCTGGCCTCTCTCTAGCTAGGATAGCCAGGGCAGGTGTCGTAGATGTGTATGTATGAGCTGGCCTCTCTAGCTGGGATAGCCAGGGCAGGTGTCGTAGATGTGTATGTATGAGCTGGCCTCTCTAGCTAGGATAGCCAGGGCAGGTGTCATATATGTGTATGTATGAGCTGGCCTCTCTAGCTAGGATATACAGGGCAGGTGTCATATATGTGTATATATGAGCTGGCCTCTCTAGCTAGGATAGCCAGGGCAGGTGTGTGTATATGAGAGCTGGCCTCTCTCTGGCTATACAGGGCAGGTGTGTATATGTGCCCATGTATGAGCTGGCCTCTCTAGCTAGGGATAGCTAGGATAGCCAGGGCAGGTGTAAGTAGATGTGTATATATGAGATGGCCTCTCTAGCTATGATACCCAGGGCAGGTGTAAAGTAGATGTGTATGTATGAGCTGGCCTCTCTAGCTAGGATAGCCGTCAGGGCAGGTGTTGTAGATGTGTGTATGTATGAGCTGGCCTCTCTGGCTAGGATAGCCAGGGCAGGTGTAAAGTAGATGTGTATGTATGAGCTGGCCTCTCTAGCTAGGATATACAGGGCAGGTGTCATATATGTGTATGTATGAGTTGGCCTTTCTAGCTAGGATATACAGGCCGGGTGTTGTAGATGTGTATACATGAGCTGGCCTCTCTAGCTAGGATACCCATGGGCAGGTGTTGTAGATGTGTATGTATGAGCTGGCCTCTCTAGCTAGGATAGCCAGGGCAGGTGTCGTAGATGTGCATGTATGAGCTGGCCTCTCTAGCTAGGATATACAGGGCAGGTGTCATATATGTGCATATTAAACCGTCTAGCTGTCGTAGATGTGTATATATGAGCTGGCCTCTCTAGCTGGGATACCCAGGTCAGGTGTCGTAGATGTGTATATATGAGTTGGCCTCTCTAGCTAGGATAGCCAGGGCAGGTGTCGTAGATGTGTATGTATGACCTGGCCTTTCTAGCTGGGATACCCAGGGCAGGTGTCGTAGATGTGTATATATGAGTTGGCCTCTCTAGCTAGGATAGCCAGGGCAGGTGTCGTAGATGTGTATACATGAGCTGGCCTCTCTAGCTAGGATACCCATGGGCAGGTGTTGTAGATGTGTATGTATGAGCTGGCCTCTCTAGCTAGGATAGCCAGGGCAGGTGTCGTAGATGTGTATACATGAGCTGGCCTCTCTAGCTAGGATACCCATGGGCAGGTGTTGTAGATGTGTATACAGGGCTACAGATGAGGCGTACAGGCATAATGTACGCCTCAAAATCAATTAAGTACGACACAATATCAGATTTCAAGCGTATCGTGTACGCACATAAATACCTTCGTACATCTAACATGTCATTTCCGTGCGTATCGTGCAAATGGAAATCTATTTCGGATAAATACTTGTTAAGTTTCTTTTGCGAAACTCGATTTGACACATAAGAAAACCCCGACAGTAGGAATCCCTTGCGTTGCCATGCAACGATATGCGTCACTATTTTTCGATTGGCTAAAAACTACACTGTTCCTATTTATATCGAGTCGGACCTGACATTTCAAATACAAATACATGCGCATCACACAGTCGTCCAGCTCAGTTATTTCTCCACATGCGTCTTCAAATACAAATACATGGCTGGAAATAGTGATGTGATGAATCGTCCAGACAAACCACATCAACTTCATGTATATATGAGCTGGCCAAAAAACATGTCAGTACTCCTTCAAACTTCTCAGTACACCTCCACTTGCAATATGATGTGTAAGTACACTCGACACCCCCAAAAGTTATCTGGAGCCCTGTGTATATATGAGCTGGCCTCTCTAGCTAGGATAGACAGGGCAGGTGTCGTAGATGTGTATATATGTGTAGCTAAGAATAGATGAGTATATATGAGTTGGCCTCTCTAGCTAGGATAGCCAGGGCAGGTGCTGTAGATGTGTTATATGAGCTGGCCTCTCTACCTGGGATACCCAGGGCAGGTGTTGTAGATGTGTATGTATGAGCTGCCCTCTGTAGCTAGGATACCCAGGGCAGGTGTCTCTAGCTAGGATACCCAGGGCAGGTGTCGTAGATGTGTATATAGGAGCTGGCCTCTCTACCTGGGATACCCAGGGCAGGTGTTGTAGATGTGTATATATGAGCTGGCCTCTCTAGCTAGGATAGCCAGGGCAAGGGTAGTAAAATTGATTAACAGGTGATGGCAAATAAAGTACTAGAGGCTATACCACAGGACTAGGAAGCAGAACACCTTTAAACATGAACGTTGTCATAACACATTAATAATGAAAACTCAATTACATGTGTGATTACTAGGCGGTAATTTGACTGTTTATCCTGTAGTAGCAGGCGGGCTGATTACATCGGTTATCACTGCTGGGTTAAATGCAATACACAGTGGTGAGGATTACCTCCCTCTGCCTCATTAAAGCTGTGTTAATGTACTTCCACTTTGTAGATACGGGACAGACTGTGTAATTACTGCAGCAGCAGGTAGGACATTCAACACGTACGGTCACATTATTAATTGTTATAAAACATGCAATCAAAGCCACACAGTGCTACAGCATTCCATACTCGATACAACCAAGGTGTTGGCTGTGTACCTGGTGGCAGACCTCATACCTTATCATGTGTGTTTTCATTCAGTTGTACTCACCTAACATCTCACTGAATTATGTTTGTCACAAAATGAAAAGTAATGAAAATAGTTACTGTTCTGTTCGCAGTTGAAAATGTGAGACGAAGACTAACTTGGTTTGCTTGTATTTGATTGTTTGGGTGTAACTAAATAACTTGCAGGCTTGCGAAGTGTAATTCTGTGTTACTACTACGATGAACATTTAACTAAGTCTGTCGCCCCTCCACCCCCCACCTATCCCCCAGCAAGTAGTGTACAGCAAGAAGCCAGATGTTACAGTAATGTTGTCATATGTGTTCACAGCTGTGTCCAGCTCCAATCTCATAGCAAATATCTCATGTAAGATTGACAGCATCAGAAATAAACAGCTTTAGGAACAAAGCATTGTTTCCTGTTTATTGATGACATTCATGGAAGTATTTGCAGATAGAAATACAATACACATGATGCCAGATGTGGCATCTCAGTAGAAGTCTGACTTGTGCTTGGTACTGAATCACACCCACAGAACAAATCAGGCGTCACGTGTGGGTAACAGTACTGGAGGCCCTCCAGTTTAACATCTGAATGCTGTGAGAGAGAGAGAGAGTGTGTGTGTGTGTGTCATACACCCTACTTCAACCACATTAAACCATCTAGGGCTTGACTTAGTCTGTCATACAGACCCTGAGGCAAATATATCCAAGACAGCCTATGCAAGTCTAGAATATATGGCAAGTCTAGATTTCCACACTTTCAGTTAACTGAAAGTCTCAGGGCCCCTTTTCATTATGTTATTTTATTATTATTAACTGTTTTTTCTGTACAATACGTTCATTTCAGAGACTAGTTGTTAGTCTAGGCTTGACTGGGCCCGATATTGTACTGTCCTCATCTACTGCCGCAGGCCTCTTATGGCTTGACTGGGCCAGGTTTCCTACTGTCCTCATCCACTGCTGCAGGCTTTGTGTGGCTTGACTGGGCCAGGTTTTCTACTGTCCTCTTCCACTGCTGCAGGCTTTGTGTGGCTTGACTGGGCCAGGTATTGTGCGGTCCTCATCCACTGCCGCAAGCTTTGTGTGGCTATACTGGTACAGGTATTGTGTGGTCTTCTTCCACTGCCAGAAGCATTATGTGGCTTGAGTGGGCCTGCTGTCATGCAGTCCACATCAACCACATTAAAGCTTCTATGGCTTGTCTCAGTTTGGTGTCATGAAGCCCACATCAACAAGAGGAAGTCTGCTTGGGTTTGACTCAGCTTGGTGTCATACGGTCCACATCAAGGACAGGAAGCCTGCTTGGGTTTGACTCAGCTTGGTATCATACGGTCCACATCAAGGACAGGAAGTCTGCTTGGGTTTAACTCAGCTTGGTGTCATACGGTCCACATCAATGACAAGAAGCCTGCTTGGGTTTAACTCAGCTTGGTGTCATACAGTCCACATCAATGTCAGGAAGCCTGCTTGGGTTTGACTCAGCTTGGTGTCCTCACGGTTTGACTCAGCTTGGTATCATACGGTCCACATCAAGGACAGGAAGTCTGCTTGGGTTTAACTCAGCTTGGTGTCATACAGTCCACATCAAGGACAGGAAGTCTGCTTGGGTTTGACTCGGCTTGGTGTCATAGGTCCACATCAATGTCAGGAAGCCTGCTTGGGTTTGACTCAGCTTGGTATCATACGGTCCACATGAAGGACAGGAAGTCTGCTTGGGTTTAACTCAGCTTGGTGTCATACAGTCCACATCAATGTCAGGAAGCCTGCTTGGGTTTAACTCAGCTTGGTGTCATAAGGTCCACATCAAGGACAGGAAGTCTGCTTGGGTTTAACTCAGCTTGGTGTCATACGGTCCACATCAAGGACAGGAAGTCTGCTTGGGTTTAACTCAGCTTGGTGTCATACAGTCCACATCAATGTCAGGAAGCCTGCTTGGGTTTAACTCAGCTTGGTGTCATACGGTCCACATCAAGGACAGGAAGTCTGCTTGGGTTTAACTCAGCTTGGTGTCATACAGTCCACATCAATGTCAGGAAGCCTGCTTGGGTTTAACTCAGCTTGGTGTCATACGGTCCACATCAAGGACAGGAAGTCTGCTTGGGTTTAACTCAGCTTGGTGTCATACAGTCCACATCAATGTCAGGAAGCCTGCTTGGGTTTGACTCAGATTGGTGTCATACAGTCCACATCAATGTCAGGAAGCCTGCTTGGGTTTGACTCAGATTGGTGTCATACAGTCCACATCAATGTCAGGTCTGCTTTTTGGGTCTGCTTGGGTCATACGGTTTGACTCAGATTGGTGTCATACAGTCCACATCAATGTCAGGAAGCCTGCTTGGGTTTAACTCAGCTTGGTGTCATACGGTCCACATCAAGGACAGGAAGTCTGCTTTGGTTTGACTCAGGACAGGAAGTTGGTTTAACTCAGTCATACAGTCCACATCAATGTCAGGAAGTCTGCTTGGGTTTGACTCAGCTTGGTATCATTGGTATCATACGGTCCACATCATTGGTGTCATACAGTCCACATCAATGTCAGGAAGCCTGCTTGGGTTTGACTCAGATTGGTGTCATATGGTCCACAACCATTGCTTGGAACCTGTTGTCACTTAACTTGGATTGTTCTGGATTCAACATTCTAATGAAGAAGAACTAATGAAATCATATCTGTGAGAATTTGTAATGCTTGGTCATGTGATATATGTTTTTCTTCTGCTATTTTGTCAGTATGAGAGAAGTGTTTTGGTTGGCACCAAAGCTCCTCCATAGACAGCATCTGATTGCCTAGAACATGTTGTGCTATTTTGAGAGATAAGAGGTTTCTCAAGACCCTGTAGCAAAAAGGATTGAAATTCCACAGTTTAAACATCAGGAATTCTGTGGCTGTATTTCAAAATTTCTTTTAGATAACCAGTCTTTTCTTTGACACTGTTTATGGTACAATATCCAAAGTCGATTCATTTTCTCTGGCTGTCATGTTGCAGCATTATTGCTGAGGACTGAGTAAAACCATCTGTGCATAACAACACTCATTTCTACAGAAGCGTAACTAGTTGGATGCAGTTTACCACAACAGCAGTACATTTGTAACCAGTATTACATCCATTACAGTTGTAAGCAGCAGCCCCACCCTGCATCTGCAGCAAGTGTATAGAACTGTGCTACACATCTATCACATTCTACTCTTGCCTCTGCCACAGTTGTAAGCAGCAGATGTGTTGAGCTGTGTTACATTTCTATCACATTCTACTCTTGCCTCTACCACAGTTGTAAGCAAGGGATGTATTGAGCTGTGAGCTGTGTTACACTTCTATCACATTCTACTCTTGCCTCTACCACAGTTGTAAGCAGCAGATGTGTTGAGCTGTGTTACATTTCTATCACATTCTACTCTTGCCTCTACCACAGTTGTAAGCAAGGGATGTATTGAGCTGTGAGCTGTGTTACACTTCTATCACATTCTACTCTTGCCTCTACCACAGTTGTAAGCAGCAGATGTGTTGAGCTGTGTTACATTTCTATCACATTCTACTCTTGCCTCTACCACAGTTGTAAGCAGCAGATGTGTTGAGCTGTGTTACATTTCTATCACATTCTACTCTTGCCTCTACCACAGTTGTAAGCAAGGGATGTATTGAGCTGTGAGCTGTGTTACACTTCTATCACATTCTACTCTTGCCTCTACCACAGTTGTAAGCAGCAGATGTGTTGAGCTGTGTTACATTTCTATCACATTCTACTCTTGCCTCTACCACAGTTGTAAGCAAGGGATGTATTGAGCTGTGAGCTGCCTCTACCACAGTTACACTTCTATCACATTCTACACATCTTTGCCTCTACCACAGTTGGGGTGACTATTGAGGGGGAAACAGCTATTGCTATAGCGATAGTCTATTGCAACATTCTATTGTGATCAACCATTGCAATACTACTGCAATAGGTTTTTTCTCCTTGAATTGTCTTATTTGAAGTCATTTCCCAAATGAATGTATAGTTTATATGAAAGAAAAACAAATTGAAGTAGTTTCAGTGTCTTTTAGTAACTGACAAGAAACTCGAAACCCTGATCAAGTAAACAGTTGAAACATAATATTGCAGTTGTAAGGAGCAAGATTCAGTGGGTACCTGGTGACACTGCATCTGCAATCTTACAGTTGTAAGCAGCAGATGTATTGAGCTATGTTACACTTCTATCACATTCTACTCTATATAGTTGTGCAGCCTCATACTTCAATGATTTGTCACCATAATATGGTGCCACGATAACATTGAGAACTAACATGCAATCAGTGCAGACAATTTATGGCATGTTCTGTGTTGTAAGAGAACAGAGTACCCACACTGGCTGCAGTAAACAATGAGCCTATTACACCGCTCTGATGCAATGTTTGTCTGTCTGTCTGCAAATGGATTGGGATTATCGGTATGCACCCAAATTCATGCTTCATTTGATTGTGAGACAGGACATGATTATTGTGGAGTGCTGGAGATCAATATCACCTCATGTCGCTAGATTGGAGCTCAATACGTTTGATGAGGCAAATTTGCAAGGATACAGTATTACAATTACCTGGCCATTCTGTGAACTCTTTCCTAACTGATAATCAGGTTACAGTGAGATCAAAAGTCAACAAATTATTTTACCATCTGACTTCTTAAAAGCCATGTTGATTTTGTTATTATTCATCAATCCTGAGGTTAGTTATTTTGGAATAAAGTAATAAAATTGTGTTTAGTATAAAATTTTGATTATTGTCATGCATTTACAGAAAACTGCATGCAGAAATTATTAATTCAGATATTGTCAGTGAATGTTCATACTTCCTAGTTGATAGCAGTTTTACCTTTCCTACACACACACTCACATGCACATTATGACATACACACATACACACACAGACCTGTTAGGTTGTAAATAGCATACAGTATTGTCAGGAAAATTGAATAGATTGAGATTAATTATGCTAAAATTAAGGGAGATACAAAAACAATTTTATCGAGAATAATTATGGCAATAATATTTTCTTGGTAGTTGAAACGTCGGGCTACCTGTAGTGTCTGTGTGGCATTTTACAATAAGAATGGGTCCTCACAGGTGTTGCATGGTACTTCCGATACCTCCCCATATTATCTTACATGTCATGCTGCACAAAAGGAGAACATTGAAACGATGAATGGCTCATTACTGTCTGAAGGTTCCTGTTGACAGTTTGATGAGCAATGCCATGGAACAATGTGTGCAGCTGTCTCCAACTAGAGCTCCTGCACCAACATGTAACACCATGGACACCTCTGTTGGGCACTGTCCAATTAAATACCTTTTATCAAATTCAAAACTATACTCATTCAACATGAAGCATTCTATTTATGTAACTGTTAATGTATACCGTATTCAACCCAAATCATTATTTGCTGAGGCCTGAAAATATTGTCTGGAGTACTTGGTATCAATTAATGCTAAATGGCACTGTAGGTTTGTATGTATCAGGATGAGGTTGATGGTGGAAGGGAACATGAGATAGACAAACGGTCTCCCTTCACACAAGCCGCAGGGTAACAGCATATCATTAAGCTGTCAAAAAAAATTACCATAGACAGAAGTTAATGCCTACTAAAAGACAAGGAACATGGTTCTTGCATTGAGCTGGGAAACTGATGCTAATTTATGACATAGCTTCTTATGTGATTGGTAGAAGGATGAAGTTAGTGGACAGATTCGTCTAGTGTTAGAATCAATGTCCACCGTGGAGGAGGCATCAGCAGCCGTGGAGTCTCATACACTGTAACAAGCCAGCATCATCTTAATTTAATATCAGCTTGATACATTACAGGCTTGTATGGCTGTTTACGCTAATAATACTGACTGTCTGGAACTGCTGCCATTAGGGCTTTGGCCTCCCAGATAAGGCAGAAACCTGGGATTATCATAGGTGAAGAGTTGGTGTTAGGCATGTAGTATCTTAGGTGAAAGATTGTGTTAGGCAAATGTGATCTCAACCCAGAGGTTGAAAGTTAGTGTCATTCTCATGATATGGAACAGAAGGAGATAAACTCAGCATATTAACACACTGTTATGTTGAAGTAAAGGCCCTGTTTTTGTTCATTTAAGATGATATCATATGGGTGCTTGGGAGGTAATTACAACATTAGCCTGTGTGTTAAGTCTGGTGTGAGGAAGACATGATCAGCAGACAGATGAGGGAACTTGTGTTACTGTACACACATATGTGAGGGCATATAGTTATAACTAGTGAATGTGTAGCTGGCGCACCCTCTGCATGTATGTCCGAACCACTGGAGCATGAAGCAACGGAACAAAAACTAAATGACCTTTCTTTTATCTACCTGTTTTCTTAAACTTGTTCTCGTCACTATATGGCTGGAATAATGCCGATGTGACGTAAAACCCAACTCAACTCAACTCTTTGGTTGTAATCGAAACACTGGGAAAAAACTGAACAAATAAATGTTGTAAAGCAAAATGGAGAATTAAATCAATTGATCCTTATCAATGTGTCTTTGATTGTGAAAAATGTTGCTGTTTTGTCCTGACAATGAAGGCAAACCAGACCTGTAGGCCAGGAGACCAGCACATACTGCCAGGGATGTCTATGTTGGGAGTGTGTATGCTGGGAGAGTGTGACATGGGAGAGGGGACATTGGGAGAGTGTATGTTGGGAGTGTGTATGCTGGGAGAGTGTATGTTGGGAGTGTGTGACGTGGGAGGGGGGATGTTGGGAGTGTGTGACGTGGGAGGGGGGGATGTATTTGACACTGATATCCTTGTACCCAGTGTAGGCAGTTACAAAGAGTGTGTGTATGTTGGGAGTGTGTGAGTATGTTAGGAGTATGGAGGGGGGATGTTGGGGATTTGATACTGATGTCCTTGTAGTCAGGAGTAGGCAGTTGCAAGGAGCAAGTGTGTATGTTGGGAGAGTGTGTGACATGGGAGGGGATGTATTTGACACTGATGTCCTTGTATGTCCAGGAGTAGGCAGTTGCAAGGAGCGTGTATGTTGGGAGTGTGTGGCGTGGGAGGGGGATGTATTTGACACTGATGTCCTTGTACTCAGGAGTAGGCAGTTGCAAGGAGTGTATGTTGGGAGTGTGAGGCGTGGGAGGGGGATGTATTTGACACTGATGTCCTTGTACCCAGGAGTAGGCAGTTGCAAGGAGGAGTGTGTATGTTGGGAGTGTGAGACGGGAGGGAGGATGTATTTGACACTGATGTCCCTTGTACCCAGGAGTAGGCAGTTGCAAGGAGTGTGTATGTTGGGAGTGTGAGACGTGGGAGGGGGGATGTATTTGACACTGATGTCCTTGTACCCAGCAGTAGGCAGTTGCCAGGAGTGTGTATGTTGGGAGTGTGTGACGTGGGGGGGGGGATGTATTTGACACTGATGTCCTTGTACCCAGGAGTAGGCAGTTGCAAGGAGTGTGTATGTTGGGAGTGTTGGGAGTGTGAGGACGTGGGAGGGATGTATTTGACACTGATGTCCTTGTACTCAGGAGTAGGCAGTTGCCAGGAGTGTGTATGTTGGGAGTGTGAGACGGGGGAGGGATGTATTTGACACTGATGTCCTTGTAC
Organism: Haliotis rubra; assembly: GCF_003918875.1. Taxonomy (NCBI): domain Eukaryota; kingdom Metazoa; phylum Mollusca; class Gastropoda; order Lepetellida; family Haliotidae; genus Haliotis; species Haliotis rubra. The sequence continues at coordinate 265,182 of NW_025767185.1, forward strand.
CCAGGAGTAGGCAGTTGCAAGGAGTGTGTATGTTGGGAGTGTGAGATGCGTGGGAGGGGATGTATTTGACACTGATGTCCTTGTACTCAGGAGTAGGCAGTTGCCAGGAGTGTGTATGTTGGGAGTGTGAGATGTGGGAGGGGGGATGTATTTGACACTGATGTCCTTGTACCCAGGAGTAGGCAGTTGCAAGGAGTGTGTATGTTGGGAGTGTGAGACGTGGGAGGGGGGATGTATTTGACACTGATGTCCTTGTACTCAGGAGTAGGCAGTTGCCAGGAGTGTGTATGTTGGGAGTGTGAGATGTGGGAGGGGGGATGTATTTGACACTGATGTCCTTGTACTCAGGAGTAGGCAGTTGCCAGGAGTGTGTATGTTGGGAGTGTGACATGAGGGATGTGGGGGGGGATGTATTTGACACTGATGTCCTTGTACCCAGGAGTAGGCAGTTGCAAGGGAGTGTGTATGTTGGGAGTGTGAGAGGGGGAGGGATGTATTTGACACTGATGTCCCTTGTACTCAGGAGTAGGCAGTTGCAAGGAGTGTGTATGTTGGGAGTGTGAGACGTGGGAGGGGGGATGTATTTGACACTGATGTCCTTGTAGTCAGGAGTAGGCAGTTGCAAGGAGTGTGTATGTTGGGAGTGTGAGAGACAGTTGCGTGGGAGGGGGATGTATTTGACACTGATGTCCTTGTAGTCAGGAGTAGGCAGTTGCAAGGAGTGTGTATGTTGGGAGTGTGAGACGTGGGAGGGGGGATGTATTTGACACTGATGTCCTTGTACCCAGGAGTAGGCAGTTGCAAGGAGTGTGTATGTTGGGAGTGTGAGACGTGGGAGGGGGGATGTATTTGACACTGATGTCCTTGTACCCAGCAGTAGGCAGTTGCAAGGAGTGTGTGTATGTTGGGAGTGTGTGAGACGGGAGGGGGATGTATTTGACACTGATGTCCTTGTACCCAGTAGGAAGGCAGTTGCAAGAGTGTGTGTATGTTGGGAGTGTGAGACGTGGGAGGGGGGATGTATTTGACACTGATGTCCTTGTAGTCAGGAATAGGCAGTTGCAAGGAGTGTGTATGTTGGGAGTGTGAGACGGGAGGGGGGATGTATTTGACACTGATGTCCTTGTACCCAGGAGTAGGCAGTTGCAAGGAGTGTGTATGTTGGGAGTGTGTGACATGGGAGGGGGGATGTATTTGACACTGATGTCCTTGTACCCAGGCAGTAGGCAGTTGCAAAGGAGTGTGTATGTTGGGAGTGTGACATGGGAGGGGGATGTATTTGACACTGATGTCCTTGTACCCAGGAAGTAGGCAGTTGACAGGAGTTGTATGTTGGGAGTGTGAGGCTTCCCTTGTACTTACAGGAGTGGGGATGTATTTGACACACTGATGTCCCTTGTAGTCAGGAATAGGCAGTTGAAGGAGTGTGTATGTTGGGAGAGTGTGTGACGCGGGAGTGGGGATGTATTTGACACCGATGTCCTTGTACCCAGGAGTTACAAGCAGTGTGCAAGGAGTGTGTGTATGTTGGGAGTGGAATGGAGACGGGAGGGGTGATGTACACTGATTTCCTTGTAGTCAGGAATAGGCAGTTGACAATTGATGTGCATCTCTTCTACCAAAATTGAAACTTTAAGTGAAAATTATTTCACTGCTTCCAAGTAGACTGTGTCATCTGTTTGCATTAAGGTTTTGAATGTGGCTACTTCGCTTCCCCAGGATGTATGTTGGCATGACTGCAAGGGTGTGATTTTGGCTGTATGGAATTGCATTTTGCAGGAATTTAGGGATGAACTTTACTGGTGGGTATTTATTGAGTAACTACGCCATCAAGGCCAGTTTTCTGTAAAGGCAGTCCCATGTGAATCAGACCAGTAACCTTTATCAGGAATACATGTGTTGATGTAGATACAGGAGCTTCATTCCCCATAGCGTTTAGGGAGTGTATCTCTGATAGGATCTGCATAATATATCCGGTTTACGGTATTTTCACCGGATTCAGACATGAAAGTATACGTATTTTTTATAGCGTTTCCACAAGTCGAAAACCGGTATTTGACTTGCATTCGAAAACTTTGTCATGTAACACTGGTGCCTTTAGGAAATCTCGGATATTTCCTTGTTTCATTTGTGCCAAATATTATTCACATTTTTATTTTATCATGATTAAAAGTTGTTATTAAAGCTTAATCAAGCATAGTGACTTTGTTGTGTTTTTGCTCTATAAATCAAGCAGTAACTCGATTACAAGTAGTTTTTTTGTTTAAAAATACTTCATGCAATATATTGCAATACATATCACAATACATGCTTTCGCATCGCAATATATCGCAATATGAATATTCTCTGCAATACCCACCCCTAATCTCTGACAAGCACATCTCTTGAAAGCTGGAAACATCATAATGACCCAGCAAAGTATATATCTTGTCAGGATCAACCAGTTAAATACTTAAAACTTTGTATTCAGGTGTTCACTGATAATATCTCACTGTGTGAGTGAGTGAGTGAGTTTAGTTTTACGCAGCACTCAGCAATATTCCAGCTATATGGCGGCGGTCTGTAAATAATCGAGTGATCAAGAACAAGAGCATCGATCTGCACAATTGGGAACCGATGACATGTGTCAACCAAGCCAGCGAGCCTGACCACCCGATCCCGTTAGTCGCCTCTTACGACAAGCATGGGTTACTGAAGGTTCATTCTAACCCGGACCTTCACAGGTCACTCTGTAAGAATCATACAATGGTGAATCTTTTGCTGTGGACATTACATGATGTCCTAGAAATATATCCAGAAACATTTGAGCCAATTGAACAAACTGGTTATACTAAGCAGTTACCTCTATTACACCATAACAATTATTCCTGTTTGAGCTGTCTTTTCACTCTAAAATATTTTAATTTCAAACAGACTTCTTATTCACTACCGGCTTATTATCAAACAGTTTTGTGGTAAATGCTATCCTCAATTCAATGTGACTGAGACAGGAAACACATATTGACACCACAAAAGTTTGCAACAATGTCATAGTTGCTGGGTTTGAGGTAGATGCCCCACAAAGTTGCTGTTGACAATCTGGGGCATCTGAGTATCGAATTTGATGAAATTTTACAAACATGATCATAGCATATTCATGGCTGAAATGGAAGGTCAATGTTTTTAAGTATTAAATGCTTGCAGCTTAGTTGTGATAGCTATGGGCATTATACTGGCTGTTTAAAGTTGTACTGCATATGGTATGTGTTTTCCCAAATCTATTTCTTATACCCTTGTTAACATATCTGCAGGCATTCTTTCTCGGTTGAAGTTGTACTGCATGAGGCATGTGTTTCCCCCAAACTGGAAGTAATGTTATTAAACCAGGAATACATACAGCTGTGCTGCTACTGCATTGGGAATATATGAGGTGATCTGTCAGTTGATGTACTGTAAACATATTTATCATATATGTTTTTGGTGGGAAAGTTTGGGGACATTTGGGAAAGGTGCACTTTGGTCTGTCTCTGTTTTTTTGCATGTAGGGCAATCACCTTTCAAGGTGCAATTGTTACTGATGTGGTGAAAATCTAAATCTGTATGTCACAAATGTATTGTACAAGGTTTACATTAAAATAAAGGCAGGCTGTGTACTCAATAGGTATGCATCCAGGTAGAAACAGGCTGTCCATACACACACATATACATTCAGGTAGAGACAAACTATGCATTCATGCACATATACTTGAGGGGCACATATACTTGAGGGTAAAGACAGGCTGTGCATTCACACACATATACATCCAGGTAGAGACAGACTATGCATGCATGCAGATAGTATATGAAGATGTATATCTTCTGAATGCATAGCCTGTCTGTACCCTCAAGTACATGTGCTTGAATGCATAGTCTGTCTTTACCCTCAAGTATATGAGTGTAAATGCATAGTCTGTCTTAACCCTCAAGTATATGAGTGTAAATGCATAGTCTGTCTTAACCCTCAAGTATATGAGTGTAAATGCATAGTCTGTCTTAACCCTCAAGTATATGAGTGTAAATGCATAGTCTGTCTTAACCCTCAAGTATATGAGTGTAAATGCATAGTCTGTTTCTACCCTCAAGTATATGAGTGTAAATGCATAGTCTGTTTCTACCCTCAAGTATATGTGTGTAAATGCATAGTCTGTTTCTACCCTCAAGTATATGAGTGTAAATGCATAGTCTGTTTCTACCCTCAAGTATATGTGTGTAAATGCATAGTCTGTTTCTACCCTCAAGTATATGAGTGTAAATGCATAGTCTGTTTCTACCCTCAAGTATATGAGTGTAAATGCATAGTCTGTTTCTACCCTCAAGTATATGAGTGTAAATGCATAGTCTGTCTTAACCCTCAAGTATATGTGTGTAAATGCATAGTCTGTCTTAACCCTCAAGTATATGAGTGTAAATGCATAGTCTGTCTTAACCCTCAAGTATATGAGTGTAAATGCATAGTCTGTTTCTACCCTCAAGTATATGAGTGTAAATGCATAGTCTGTTTCTACCCTCAAGTATATGTGTGTAAATGCATAGTCTGTTTCTACCCTCAAGTATATGAGTGTAAATGCATAGTCTGTCTTAACCCTCAAGTATATGTGTGTAAATGCATAGTCTGTTTCTACCCTCAAGCTTTCAAGTACCCTCAAGTATGTGTGTAAATGCATAGTCTGTTTCTACCCTCAAGTATATGTGTGTAAATGTAAAGTACATAAATGTCTGTCTTAACCTCAAGTATATGCATAGTGTAAATGCATAGTATGTCTTAACCCTCAAGTGTAAATGCATAGTCTGTTTCTACCCTCAAGTACATGTGTGTAAATGCATAGTCTGTTTCTACCCTCAAGTATATGAGTAAATGCATAGCAGTACATGTACATGTGTGTAAATGCATAGTCTGTTTCTACCCTCAAGTATATGAGTGTAAATGCATAGTCTGTCTTTACCCTCAAGTACATGTGTGTAAATGCATAGTCTGTTTCTACCCTCAAGTATAAATGCATAGTGTAAATGCATAGTATGTCTCTAACCCCTCAAGTATATGAGTATTATGTGTAAATGCATAGTCTGTCTTAACCCTCAAGTATATGAGTGTAAATGCATAGTCTGTCTTAACCCTCAAGTATATGAGTGTAAATGCATAGTCTGTCTTAACCCTCAAGTCATGAGTGTAAATGCATGTGTGTAAATGTTTCTGTTTCTACCCTCAAGTATATGAGTGTAAATGCATAGTCTGTCTTAACCCTCAAGTATATGAGTGTAAATGCATAGTCTGTTTCTACCCTCAAGTATATGAGTGTAAATGCATAGTCTGTCTTTACCCTCAAGTATATGAGTGTAAATGCATAGTCTGTCTTAACCCTCAAGTATATGAGTGTAAATGCATAGTCTGTTTCTACCCTCAAGTACATGTGTGTAAATGCATAGTCTGTTTCTACCCTCAAGTATATGAGTGTAAATGCATAGTCTGTCTTAACCCTCAAGTATATGAGTGTAAATGTCATAGTCTAGTCTGTAACCCCTCAAGTATATGAGTGTAAAATGCATAGTCTGTCTCTTAAAGTGCATAGTCTGTCTTCTAAATGCCTGTTTCTACCCTCAAGTATATGTATATGAGTGTAAATGCATAGTCTGTCTCTTTACCCTCAAGTATATGAGTGTAAATGTGCATAGTCTGTAACCCTCAGAGTATATGAGTGTAAATGCATGGTGTTTTAACCCTCAAGTATATGAGTGTAAATGCATAGTCTGTCTTAACCCTCAAGTATATGTGTGTAAATGCATAGTCTGTTTCTACCCTCAAGTACATGTGTGTAAATGCATAGTCTGTCTTAACCCCTCAAGTACATGTGTGTAAATGCATAGTCTGTTTCATAGTCTGTTTCTAACCCTCAAGTATATGAGTGTAAATGCATAGTCTGTTTCTACCCTCAAGTAGAGTGTAAATGCATAGTCTGTTTCTATGTGTGTAAATGCATAGTCTGTTTCTACCCTCAAGTATATGAGTGTAAATGCATAGTCTGTTTCTACCCTCAAGTATATGAGTGTAAATGCATAGTCTGTCTTAACCCTCAAGTACATGTGTGTAAATGCATAGTCTGTCTTAACCCTCAAGTACATGTGTGTAAATGCATAGTCTGTCTTAACCCTCAAGTATATGAGTGTAAATGCATAGTCTGTCTTAACCCTCAAGTATATGAGTGTAAATGCATAGTCTGTTTCTACCCTCAAGTATATGAGTGTAAATGCATAGTCTGTCTTAACCCTCAAGTATATGAGTGTAAATGCATAGTCTGTCTTAACCCTCAAGTACATGTGTGTAAATGCATAGTCTGTTTCTACCCTCAAGTACATGTGTGTAAATGCATAGTCTGTTTCTACCCTCAAGGATATGTGTGTGAATGCATAAGCATGTCTCTACCTAGATGTACTTGTGCTTGAATGCATAGTCTGTCTTTACCCGTGGAGAGTGCTTAGCCTGTCTTAACCCTCAAGTACATGTGTGTGAATACATGGTCTGTCTTTACCTGGATGTACATGTGCTTGAATGCATAGTCTGTCTTTACCTCAAGTACATGTTTGTATATGTGTGTGAATGCATAGCCTGTCTATACTAGTGTTGGGAATTGGTTAAAATCTCATAATTGATGATTGGTTCATTACAACCGATCAATCATCGAAAATAATTGGTTAGCGTCATTTATGAAATGTGTTAATGCACACAAAAATAAGGAAAAAAACATGTAGTTCTTTGGGGTTTTTTTGGCAAAATTTCACATCTTGAAAGGATGACTAGTATGGAGGAACATAAATTTCTTAGAGTCTTTAAGATAAATTCATGACTTGGAACGAGCTTGTAGTGCTTATGAAATGTAACAGACAAAACCAACCTAGTGATAAATACTGTTAATGAAAACAAGTGTTCTAGAAATTGTTTGTGTTCGATTATGAGAAAACATGATCGATTGCTTTGTCGTTTAGTCACTACGACCAATCTTCGATTATTTCAATTAATCGGACCGCCACTAGTCTTTACACTCAAGTATATGCAGGGCTAGATTCAAGAGATGTTTACCTACTTGCACCAGGGGCAACCTTAGATAAAAACCTTATTGCAGCAGCCAAATTCCAGTTGCACTGCTTTTATTGCAATATGTAACGAAAGAAATATGCTTTTGAAATATTAAGATGTTTTATTCATAAGTTTATCCACTCAAAAATTGACTTGCACCTGGTGCAAGTTAGACTAATAACTAGGTTGCACTTTGCAATATTGGGTTGCACCAGTGCAAGTAACAAAGCATTAAATCGAGCCCTGTATATGTGTGTGAATGCATATTCTGTCTTTAGCCTCATGTAATGTGTGTGTATATATGAGACTGTATAGCCTGTCAGTGCAGTCACATATCTACACACACATATACATATATGTAAGGTAACAATGCACAAGGTTTTAAAATATAACTAAAGACAAAAAGTAATGACTATTATATTATCTGATTACTGAAGGAAAGAAATGTGATCTGTTTTTTCATTCATCACATGTACTGAAGTGTCCCTTTGTATGCACCTGTGTTGCCCACATAGCCTTGTTAACAGCACATTATTGTGATTCATAATTTGTCTCCAGCCATCATCAAGCCTCAACAGAAACTGTTATGAAATGGTAATGAATATTGTGCTGTGCTCTTGCATCCACATTCAGGAGACTCTCCAGTTGCCTGAGCTTGTTCATGTGTTGATAATAGGAGGTCAGGGGATAGGTCACCATACATATAATTGTATAATTGAGTATCATTAGGTGATCATTATAATGACTCTTTGATCTACTGAGATTGTATCTGTGCGTGGACAATTGATTTGTGTTATGATTGACACGAAGCTGGTGTGTATGCCCTCGACTCCAACTGTTCAGGTCAGGTTATTATATCTTCATCTTCAAACAGTTACTTCATTATCCCATAACAATTACACTTCATTGCTCAGCTTGCCACATTCAGTAAATGACTTGATTGCAGTGCAAATAGACGAGTTAATTGATACATTATATTATATTGATGGACAAGAAATCATTTGCTGTAAATACAGATGTGAAAAAATCCAATGCCTGTAAAGTAGTTATATCATGGAGTTTCAGAAAGTTGCCACCTTTACAGTCATTGGAAATGTGGCACGAATCACCTACACACCATCCCCAAACTGAAACCTGGCATATACCACAGACACACTGTCCCCAAACTGAAACCTGGCATATACCACAGTCACAAACTGAAACCTGGCATATACCCCAGACACACTGTCCCCAAACTGAAACCTGGCATATACCACAGTCACACTGTCCCCAAACTGAAACCTGGCATATACCCCAGACACACTGTCCCCAAACTGAAACCTGGCATATACCACAGACACACTGTCCCCAAACTGAAACCTGGCATATACCACAGTCACAAACTGAAACCTGGCATATACCCCAGACACACTGTCCCCAAACTGAAACCTGGCATATACCCCAGATACACTGTCCCCATACTGAAACCTTGCATATACCCCAGACACACTGTCTCCAAACTGAAACCTGGCATATACCACAGACACATTGTCCCCAAACTGAAACCTGGCATATACCCCAGACACACTGTCCCCAAAGTGAAACCTGGCATATACCCCAGACGACACTGTCCCCAAACTGAAACCTGGCATATACCCCAGACACACTGTCCCCAAACTGAAACCTGGCATATACACGAGACACACTGTCCCCAAAGTGAAACCTGGCATATACCACAGACACACTGTCCCCAAACTGAAACCTGGCATATACCCCAGACACACTGTCCCCAAACTGAAACCTGGCATATACCACAGTCACACTGTCCCCAAACTGAAACCTGGGATATACCCCAGTGGCACTGTCCCCAAACTGAAACCTGGCATATACCACAGATACACTGTCCCCATACTGAAACCTTGCATATACCACAGACACACTGTCCCCAAACTGAAACCTTGCATGTACCACAGACACACTGTCCCCAAACTGAAACCTTGCATGTACCACACACACTGTCCCCAAACTGAAACCTGGCATATACCACAGTCACACTGTCCCCAAACTGAAACCTGGCATATACCACAGACACACTGTCCCCAAACTGAAACCTGGCATATACCCCAGACACACTGTCCCCAAACTGAAACCTGGCATATACCACAGTCACAAACTGAAACTTGGCATATACCCAAGACACATTGTTCCCATACTGAAACTTGGCATATACTCCAGACACACTGTCCCCAAAGTGAAACCTGGCATATACCCCAAACACACTGTCCCCATGCTGAAACCTTGCATATACCCCAGACACACTGTCCCCAAACTGAAACCTGGCATATACAACAGTCACAAACTGAAACCTGGCATATACCACAGACACATTGTCCCATACTGAAACCTGGCATATACCCCAGACACACTGTCCCCAAAGTGAAACCTGGCATATACCACAGACACATTGTCCCCATACTGAAACCTGGCATATACCACAGACACACTGTCCCCAAACTGAAACCTGGCATATACCACAGTCACACTGTCCCGGAACTGAAACCTGGCATATACCCCAGTCGCTGGCATATATCCCAAACACATTGTCCCCAAACTGAAACCTGGCATATACCCCAGATACACTGTCCCCATACTGAAACCTTGCATATACCACAGACACACTGTCCCCAAACTGAAACCTTGTATGTACCACAGACACACTGTCCCCAAACTGAAACCTTGCATGTACCACAGACACACTGTCCCCAAACTGAAACCTTGCATGTACCACACACACTGTCCCCAAACTGAAACCTGGCATATGCCACAGTCACACTGTCCCCAAACTGAAACCTGGCATATACCCCAGACACACTGTCCCCAAACTGAAACCTGGCATATACCCCAGACACACTGTCCCCAAACTGAAACCTGGCATATACCCAAGGCACATTGTCCCCATACTGAAACTTGGCATATACTCCAGACACACTGTCCCCAAACTGAAACCTGGCATATACCCCAGACACACTGTCCCCAAAGTGAAACCTGGCATATACCACAGACACACTGTCCCCAAACTGAAACCTAACAAATACCACAGACACACTGTCCCCAAACTGAAACCTTGCACACTGTCTAATGTTGAAGTGAATGCATTCTCAGAACCTGTCCACTGTTTTATGCCTGCATGTCTATTTGGTCTGAATAGGTAATATTAATAAGAAATTGCCTTTAGCATACTTTGTGAAACTGTTAAGAGATGCTAATCACTGTGTGTTTTATGATTGGACAACTATGCAAGCATACTCTGCAAAGGTATGCTGTAAACTGTTGCTTCTTGCAGCATTCTCTGCTGTCTGGGTTTCCATTATTTAACACTGAAGAGCAGCTGGCTCTGACGGCAGCAGGCTAGCTTCCATGATACCCGACACTGTTACGTGGCATTGCCAGTCAGACAATGATCTATGTCTTTCGCAGATGCTGCTATTTGAGTCTTATTAAAATTCCAACTTCACTGCTCCTAAATTTACCTTGCAATAACTAATGACATTTGTAACTGCTATTTCTCTGCAGTCAGTTCTCGTTGTCGTGGAAACATTGTCATATGATATGACTTTCTACCATTGTGATGCATTACCCCAAAGTCTGTTTTTATTTTCACCTTTCTGTTGTTTCCAAGATGCACTGTGGCATTATTGCTGCCATACGCTCATGTTCTTAATAAGTATATTTATATATGCTTTGAAATGCAGTATTGCCCATATCGTAGATAGGTATGGCACAATATAGAAAATATATGTAAAAGATAAATAAGAGCTAATAAGAGTTATTGTGTTAAAGATTGATAAAAAATACATATATTCTATTTTCATATGATATTGTTAGAGTGAAATACTAACAAATCCAGTTGCAATGTTTATCAGTATACAGGTGGATACATACAGCATAGTCGGCTGGTTGCTACAGTCACACAAGCTGCTTGCTGTGCTGCCCAACAGCTGACTGTGCTGCCCATGCTGCCCAACAGCTGACTGTGCTGCACAGTGTTAGCATCTCTATACCAAGCTGCATTTACAGTTTCTCTTGTGTACTGTGTATACACTCCATATTTCAATTAAATAACACTGTTAAAGAATGTCACCTCCTCGCACAAAAAATGAGACCGAGATGTGTAACACCATTCCTATTTGTTTGTGGGCATACAAGAGGGTGGGGTACCAAAGTCCTCCTATGTTTTGTTTATTGTCTCTGCCATAGAATAGTCTATTTAATGATATTCTAAAGATCCCGTTGGAGGCATCTAACCACACTTAAATCACAATGACACATTTGTCATTGTCTGCAAACTTTATGATGTAAGTGGCAGGCTGATACTGAAATTACAAGGACATCATCATAACATATTGGAGAATGATCATGCCACCTGTGTGGGCAGTTCAAGGATACTTTAAATGCTGGCATATTTGGGGTATAAGGAGTTAATAATTAAAGCTGCTACTGCTGAGTTTTCCAGTTCCATATTTGCCATTACATTTTCTATTTCTCTTTATTCTGAGAAATGCAGTTTATCAAAACATTTTTCTGATGTTTAATATCTATTAGGCACATATTTGAAGATCAGTTATGCATATCAACTCTTGATTGTTTTTTTTGGTAACTGTGATGACAGACTGTTGCCTGTTCTATGAGGCTCAATCACTAGGTGCTATGCAGTTCACCAACACATAATTACAAACTAGTGATTTGTTTTTGGAAGGAAAATCACACCTCTACTTTGATGGTTTCTTTTGATCCTTTGATTGCACATTGTTCAGATGGCATGTTTATGTCCTGTTATCAGCCCTGATTATCAGGTAATCACATATTGTGTCTTGTTAATAGCCCTGATTATCACATGTTAGTGGTTTGTTATTAGCACTGTTATATCATGTTTGTGTTGGGTTATGAGCCTTGGTTATCACATGTTTGTGTCATGTTACTGGTCCTGGTTATCACATGTTTGTGTCATGTTACTGGTCCTGGTTATCACATGTTTGTGTCATGTTACTGGTCCTGGTTATCACATGTTTGTGTCATGTTACTGGTCCTGGTTATCACATGTTTGTGTCATGTTACTGGTCCTGGTTATCACATGTTTGTGTCATGTTACTGGTCCTGGTTATCACATGTTTGTGTCATGGTCCTTATCTGTTTGTGTCATGTTATGAGGTCTGGTTATCACATGTTTGTGTCATGTTACTGGTCCTGGTTATGACATGTTTGTGTCGTGTTACTGGTCCTGGTTATCACATGTTTGTGTCATGTTACTGGCCCTGGTTATCACATGTTTGTGTCATGTTACTGGTCCTGGTTATCACATGTTTGTGTCATGTTACTGGCCCTGATTATCACATGTTTGGGGGCGTTGGGGTCGCCTAATTGTTAAAGCGTTGGCTCGTCATGCCGAAGACCCGAGTTCGATTCCCCACATGGGCACAATGTGTGAAGCCAATTTCTGGTGTACTCCGCCGTGATATTGCTGGAATATTGCTAAAAGCGGCGTAAAACCATACTCACTCACTCACTATCACATGTTTGTGTGAGTTTTTTTTATCCCCCGCAACGCGTTTTGCGGGGGATATTAAAATGGACTCGTCCGTCGTCGATCCGTGCGTCGTGCGTCAGTCCGTCCGTCCGTGCACATTTGTCTTTTCCGGAGCAGAACTCTAAAACCGTTCAATATTTCTTCACCAAACTTGGCACATACATGGATCTGGTGGTGTACTGGTGCCTTTTGGTAGTTTTGGAATTCTGAATTAAATATTTTTGGCGTTTCCATGGCAACAAGTTTGACTTTGACTGAAATTAGTGGTAGTGCTCTTTTCCGTAGCAGAACTCTAAAACCGTTCAATATGTCTTCACCAAACTTGGCACATAGATACATCTGGTGGTGTACTGGTGCCTTTTGGTAGTTTTGGAATTCTGAATAAAATATTTTTGGCGTTTCCATGGCAACAAGTTTGACTTAGACTGAAATTGGTGGTAGTGCTCTTTTCCTGAGCAGAACTCTAAAACCGTTCAATGTTTCTTCACCAAACTTGGCACATATATAGATCTGGTGGTGTACTGGTGCCTTTTGGTAGTTTTGGAATTCTTAAATTGGTGATAGTGCTGCTTTCTGGAGCAGAACTTTAAAAACCTTTCAATACTCTCCTTCCACTTTTCTATATACACACCTAAATATTTGACATAATCATAACTCGTAGACATAATCATGAAAGTTATTTTGCCATTGCGGGGGATATTGATGACTTTGTCTTCTTGTTACCCTGGTTATCACATGTTTGTGTCGTGTTATTGGCCCTGGTATCACATGTTTGTGCCATGTTATTGGCCCTGGTTATCCCCCGCAACGCGTTTTGCGGGGGGTATTAAAATGGACTCCGTCCGTCCGTCCGATCGAGATCTGTCCGGGTCCAATCCGTCCGTGCACATTTGTCTTTTCCGGAGCAGAACTCTAAAACCGTTCAATATTTCTTCACCAAACTTGGCACATACATGGACCTGGTGATGTACTGGTGCCTTTTGGTAGTTTTGGAATTCTGAATTAAATATTTTTAGCGCTTCCATGGCAAAAAGGTCGACTTTGACTGAAATTGGTGGTAGTGCTCTTTTCCGGAGCAGAACTCTAAAACCGTTCACTATTTCATCACCAAACTGGCACATAGATAGATCTGGTGGTGTACTTGTGCCTTTTGATAGTTTTGGAATTCTGAATAAAATATTTTTGGCGTTTCCATGGCAACAAGTTTGACTTAGACTGAAATTGGTGGTAGTGCTCTTTTCCGGAGCAGAACTCTAATACTGTTCAATATTTCTTCACAAAACTTGGCACATACATAGATCTGGTGGTGTAGTGGTGCCATTTGGTTGTTTTGGAATTCTGAATAAAATATTTTTGGCATTTCCATTGCAACAAGTTTCACTTAGCCTGGAATTGGTGGTACGTGCAAATTTGTCTTTTCCGGAGCAGAACTCTAAAACCGTTCAATATTTCTTCACCAAACTTGGCACATACATGGATCTGGTGGTGTAGTGGTGCCTTTTGGTAGTTTTGGAATTCTGAATAAAATATTTTTGGCATTTCCATGGCAACAAGTTTCACTTAGCCTGGAATTGGTGGTACGTGCAAATTTGTCTTTTCCGGAGCAGAACTCTAAAACTGTTCACTATTTCTTCACCAAACTTGGCACATAGATAGATCTGGTGGTGTACTTGTGCCTTTTGGTAGTTTTGGAATTCTGAATAAAATATTTTTGGCATTTCCATGACAACAAGTTTGACAGAGAATGAAATTGGTGACAGTGCTCCTTTCTGGAGCAGAACGTTCAAAACCTTTCAATACTCTCCTTCCACTTTTCTATATACACACATAAATATTTGACATAATCATAACTCGTAGACATAATCATGAAGAGTATTTTGCCATTGCGGGGGATATTGATGGCTTTGTCTTCTTGTTATCACATGTTTGTGTCATGTGTCTGGCCCTGGTATCGCATGTTTGTGCCATGTTATTGGCCCTGGTTATCACATGTTTGTGTCATGTTACTGGCCCTGGTATCACATGTTTGTACCATGTTATTGGCCCTGGTTATCACATGTTTGTGTTGTGTTATTGGCCCTGGTTTTCCCATGTTTTCATTTTCCCAATTTCTAACAGCCCCCTTCCCCTCACCCTTCCCCTGTTAGCCTAATGGCCCATCGCCTGTGACAGTGCAGTTAGTAGTTACTGTCATCTACGCTCTCTAATATATTCTTGATTGACATGTTTTTTCTGCGGTTAACTCTGGCGTCTGCAGTCTTAATGTCTGTCCCCAACGGCCCTTGCACCTGCTTGCTAATACTGGCGGCCAGTTATAATTCAGCCAAATAGCGCTGCATGCACAAATTGATCTTGTATGCTCTGGTCAGACATGATGTCACAGAAAATAATTTGCTACAAGGACTGTGATTGGGTTGGGTGCAGGGAGAATGGTACATTACATTATGTCTGTGTGTGATTCATAGAAGCAATGTGCAGGATATATGTGTGTAATTGTTAGTCACAGGGTGCGGTGATGGAGCAAGGGAGGTGTTGGGTGAAGGAGGGAGGAGAGCTGAAGGGTGAGGGAGGGGTTGATTGACCAAGGGAGGGGTTAGGGGACTGAGGGAGGTGTTTGGTTAAAGAGGGAGGGAGAAGGCAGGGTGAGGGAGGGGTTGATTGACCAAAGGGAGGGTTAGGGGACTGAGGGAGGTGTTGGGTGAAGGAGGGAGGAGAGCGGAAGGGTGAGGGAGGGTTGATTGACCAAAGGGAGGGGTTAGGGGACTGAGGAGGTGTTTGGTTAAAGAGGGAGGGAGAAGGCAGGGTGAGGGAGGGGTTGAGACCAAGGTGAGGGGTTAGGGGACTGAGGGAGGTGTTTGGTTAGGGGAGGGCAGGGTAAGAAGGGGTGGAGGGGTCAAGAGGGACTGAGGGTCACAGATGGAGGTGTAGGCAGTGGAAGGAGGGAAGGGTGAAGGAGGGAGGAGCTGGGTGAAGGAGGGAGGGATGGAGTGAGCTAAGGAGGTGTTGGGTGAAGGAGGTGTTGGTTGACCGAGAGAGGAGCTGGGTGAAGGAGGGAGGAGCTGGGTGAAGAAGGGAGGGATGGGTGAAGGAGGGAGGGGGCTGGGTGAAGGAAGGAGGTGTTGGGTGAAGGATGGGTTGGTTGACCGAGAGGGGCTGGGTGAAGGAGGGGAGGAGCTGGGTGAAGGAGGGAGGGATGGTGGTGAGTGAAGGGAGGGAGGGGCTGGGTGAAGGAAGGAGGGGATGGGTGAAGGAGGAAGGGGATGGGTGAGTGAAGGAGGTGTTGGGTGAAGGATGGGTTGGTTGACCGAGAGGAGCTGGGTGAAGGAGGGAGGAGCTGGGTGAAGAAGGGAGGGGATGGGTGAAGGAGGGAGGTGATGGGTGAAGGAAGGTGTTGGGTGAAGGATGGGTTGGTTGACCGAGAGGGGCTGGGTGAAGGAGGGATGAGCTGGGTGAAGGAGTGGAGGGATGGTGAGTGAAGGGAGGGAGGGGCTGGGTGAAGGAAGGAGGGGATGGGTGAAGGAGGGAGGGATGGGTGAGTGAAGGAGGGGCTGGGTGAAGGAGGGTTGGATGGTGAGGAGGGATGGGGTGAAGGAGGGAGGAGCTGGGTGAAGGGAGG
This sequence comes from Haliotis rubra, assembly GCF_003918875.1. Taxonomy (NCBI): domain Eukaryota; kingdom Metazoa; phylum Mollusca; class Gastropoda; order Lepetellida; family Haliotidae; genus Haliotis; species Haliotis rubra. The sequence continues at coordinate 281,448 of NW_025767185.1, forward strand.
ATGGATGAAGGAGGGAGGTGAGGGTGAAGGAGGTGTTGGGTGAAGGATGGGTTGGTTGACCCGAGAGAGGAGCTGGGTGAAGGAGGGAGGAGCTGGGTGAAGAAGGGAGGGATGGGTGAAGGAGGGAGGTGATGGGTGAAGGAAGGAGGTGTTGGTGAAGGATGGGTTGGTTGACCGAGAGGGGCTGGGTGAAGGAGGAGGAGCTGGGCGAAGGAGGGAGGGATGGTGAGTGAAGGGAGGGAGGGCTGGGTGAAGGAAGGAGGGATGGGTGAAAGGAGGGAGGGATGGGTGAGGAAGGAGGTGTTGGGTGAGAAGGATGGGTTGGTTGACGAGGAGCTGGGTGAAGGAGGGAGGAGCTGGGTGAAGAAAGGGAGGGATGGGTGAAGGAGGGAGGTGATGGGTGAAGGAAGGGGAGGTGTTGGGTGAAGGATGGGTTGGTTGACCGAGAGGGCTGGGTGAAGGAGGGAGGAGCTGGGTGAAGGAGGGAGGGATGGTGAGTGAAGGGAGAGGAGGGGCTGGGTGAAGGGAAGGAAGGGATGGGTAAGGAGGGAGGGATGGTAGAGTGAAGGTGTTGGGTGAAGGATGGTTTGGTTGACCAGGGGGACTGGGTGGAGGAGCTGGGTGAAGGAGGGAGGGGATGGGTAAAGTGAAGGGAGGTGCTGGGTGGAGGATGGGTTGGTTGACCAAGGGGAGGGCTGGGTGAAGGAGGGAGGGGGCTGGGTGAAGGAGGGAGGAGCTGGGTGAAGGAAGGAGGAGCTGGGTGAAGGAGGGAGGAGCTGGGTGAAAGAGATGGGTTGGTTGACCCGAGGAGGGGCTGGGTGAAGGAGGAGGGAGGAGCTGGGTGAAGGAGGGAGGAGCTGGGTGAAGGATGGAGTTGGTTGAGTGAGGAGGGAGCTGGGTGAAGGAGGGAGGGCGCTGGGTGAGGAGGAGGGAGGAGCTGGGTGAGGAGCTGGGTGAAGGAGGGAGGTGTTGGGTGAAGGATGGGTTGGTTGACCGAGAGGAGCTGGGTGAAGAAGGGAGGAGCTGGGTGAAAGATGGGTTGGTTGACCGAGAGGAGCTGGGTGAGGGAGGGAGGAGCTGGGTGAAGGATGGGTTGGTTGACCGAGAGGAGCTGGGTGAAGAAGGGAGGAGCTTGGTGAAGAAGGGAGGAGCTGGGTGAAGGATGGGTTGGTTGACCCGAGAGGAGCTGGGTGAAGAAGGGAGGAGCTTGGTGAAGAAAGGAGGAGCTGGGTGAAGGATGGGTTGGTTGACCCGAGGAGGAGCTGGGTGAAGGAGGGAGGAGCTGGGTGAAGGATGGGTTGGTTGACCGAGAGGAGCTGGGTGAAGGAGGGAGGAGCTGGGTGAAAGAAGGAGGAGCTGGGTGAAGAAAGGGAGGAGCTGGGTGAGAGGAGGGCTGGGTGAGGGAGGGAGGGGATGGGTGAAGGAAGGAGGTGTTGGGTGAAGGATGGGTTGGTTGACCGAGAGGAGCTGGGTGAAGGAGGGAGGAGCTGTGTGAAGGAGGGAGGGGATGGTGAGTGAAGGAGGTGTTGGGTGGAGGATGGGTTGGTTGACCAAGAGAGGGGCTGGGTGAAGGAGGGAAGGGTAAGTGAAGGAGGGGGGAGAAGGCAGGGTGAGGGGGAAGAGATGATGGATAGACTGAGAGGGAGATGGGTTGAAGGCGGGTTGAAGAGGGGTGGTAAAAAGAAGTGAACACCTGCAGGTAAAGGTTTGCCTGGGTCAAGATACCACACTATTTGTGGTGTATGTTTTTGCTATGCAGTTGATAATCATGCTGCAGTGTATGTGGGAATGACATTATTATTCTTTTCAAATTATGTAACACATATATTAGTTTGGATGATATTAAATATGTTTTGTTTGCACTCATATACTCACAGTTAAGTAATCTGTCTGTTTTTTGTCATAATGTGACCTCCAAATTTTGCGCCTCTTATGTATGAGTTTCACACTGCCTGGAGCACTGTTTGTTGTTGGGTGAGTGTGAAGCGGTGAGGTGATGCACTAATCTGTTACTCACAACAGAGGTGACACAGACATAGCCAGCAGACATGACACGTCATAACATCCTCTCTTTCATCTGTACCAGACACTCATCTGAAGGGGCTTTGTTCTGTCTCATTACAAATATTCTTTACGAAACAAATGACACAAAACATTATTGTAAACTTCAAATGACTCAGTTTATGTGTAACTTGAAGAAACTAATCCCACTAGTACATTGGGTTAAATAATATTGATGCAATTCAATATTCTCGACCTGAACTTTGTTGCGAGGTTTATTTGAATATGTCAGTACATTTACCTATCTTGGGAGTTTATGCCTTTTTTAAAACATAAAGTACAATCCATGTGTTACGTAATAGCGAAAAGCACACACTTCATCCTTAAGTTTGTGACTCATATCCTGCTGTGTCACATGACTGGTCATGTGACTACTGATGACATATACCCCATACTAGTTAGCAGCAAACCTGTTTGGCAATCATAAAAATTAGACATCAGGATTTTTCCTTGTATGTTACAGGTGAAGTCTGAAGACGTAGTGATTGTTTTTACAGTGCAGGTGAGTAGTGCCCGTTTGTGTTTGATGTGATGCAGCTTGATTATCAAGTTGAAGTGTGTTATCAGTATGTGTGCTTGGAACATGTAGTGTCCTGCCATTACTCGTTGCATGTTTACATGATTCAAGTATTGTCAATATATTTGATTGGCATATCATATACATAGACAATTGGAAATATTACTTATTGCAAGTTACTGGTGTTCAGTGGCCATCATTAGGCTTCATGCAACCAAGCAGTTTCCTAAGGTCACAGCAAAGATTTCAGGACTGCTTTCATGTCAGGCTGGTACTAGTGTTCAGAAAGTGATATCAATGCTGTGAGGATTTATGTCATTTTAGGTTAAAATTCCAGGTGTGGGGAGATTTTAATATGAATGAAATTAAAGCACTTAAACCTTCACATCAGTCAAAATAGGGTATCCAAATGGCAGGGGAGGTGTATGTAAATACTGGCCATGGTGATGTAGGAAATTTAGGTGGAAGACCAGTTTACAGTTGGAAACGAACACTACCCGGTTATGAAGTGTGGTTGGAGGAACTTGTGGAGGGATTTGTGCACCTAGTGGGAGGACTGTATTTCAACTTGGTCTGTTGGTGACCCATCACCGTCATCATGTCACCTTGCTCTCACCAAGGCCTGCAACTGTCACTCACTGGTGGCGTGCCAATCATGTGGAATATGTTAGGGTTGAGCCAGTGGCAACCCTCATAGGACTGTTTGTGTGTCTTCATTCAGTATTTGTTTCAGGATTGATAATGCTAATATATGTATGTTCATATCTATAAATTGTCTTTTAACATACCATGAACAAGACTTTCTTTACTGTGTCAGTTTATTTTCCCTTTTTACCTACTACATGATATTTTGGTGGCTTAGAAACACTATGTGAACCAGGAGCTGTCCAGCCAGTTACATTTTGCCTTGACATACAAACTTATGGTCCACAAATATGTAACATTATATGGACTATATGTAATATTCTTGCTTTGAGCATGTCTAGTTTCCTGTTGCTGAAGGAAAACTACTACTTTTGTCTGTTTCATCCATACATTGATTGTAAGATAATCTCTAGTTACACAAACTCAATCACCACACTATGCCTAAAATGAATATTTGATATGTAATATGGGCACTCTTCAAACTATTGATTTTAAAATTTGAATTTAAAATGTTAGGTCATTGTGACATTTCAAAACTTGCTTTTCTTGATTTTCTTGATTTCACAATAATGTATGTAACATGAAGGATACAAGAGTGCATCATTGTGTGTGCATACATTGAGGGTGTACTATATATACTTTGTATTTGAAGATATCTTGTATCTTGTTACTTGTTGACTTCTGGTCAGGCTCAGGCAAGGTGGCAGTCCATGAGTAAGTTTGTCTTAGATTGTTAAACACCTATTGTGTTTGTTTTTGATTGTTAAACACCTATTGTGTTTGTCTTTGATTGTTTGTCAGACAGCAGTTCCTCCGAGAATCTTTGGATAATTGTGGAACTGAAAGATCCCCATCAGGGCTCATATTTTGTCCTCAGCTAAACTAGATGCCTTTGACATATTGCACTTGAGTTCAGCACAGCTATTTACACTGACAACAACTGATTAGGGACAACATTTTTCTAAATGTAATATTTAATTCCAAACCCTAATTACCTCATAGCTATGACATGTCTGGAAACACTTACTTATCGTCATGATGTTAATACCATTTGTTAATCATTGGTGCACTGGACACTAGCCGTCAGCCAGCCTGCAAGAGCTGTGCAACTATATCACTTCTCGTTATTCATGACTTAATCTATGATGGATGACCTTACATGTATAAGCCTTGGTCCAGAGTGAAAGGCTTCACCTTCAGCCTAGCCTTGGTTACTGTGGTGCTGTTGACCATTAACACAAATATTACCACCACTTTGTGATGAACGTCATATAGTGTCTCTTGGACATATGTATATCTAACCTGTCAACTTCATGGTGTCACAGAGAAATGTAAACTGACCTCTTGCAGACAGGAACATACAATAATCATAACCAACATAACCTGGGTCCTAACATGTGCAGGCAGCGCTATACTGTGACAATCTAGTCTGTTAAGTCTTGTAGAGTAAGGACATCTACTGGTTACAAGGGGTCAAGATGGTGTCTCATGTACTCGGACAAAGCCAGCACTGCACATGATGCTGGTCCAAGACCTAGCCTTGTTCCAAGGCTGTACTGAATGCTAAGCCCATGGATGTATTCTAATTCTGTCCGAAGACCCGGGTTCGATTCCCCGGGTCTTCCCCACAATGTGTGAAGCCCATTTCTGGTGTCTCCCGCCGTGATATTGCTGGAATATTGCTAAAAGCGGCATAACACAATACTCACTCACTCACTCATAAAATATGTGTAAATACTGGAAAATACCATTTGAAATCAGTTTGTGTGATTTGGCTCCAGCTGACTCAGGGCACATATGTTGATCTTGTATTAAGTTCTTACATACTGACAGATACATGTTTTGTGTTAATGTATCACACAAATGATGAAAAGTTTAAACAGACAGTACATGCCCCATTTCATCTGCAAACCTGCATGCACATGTGGCTGGTAACATTGGATCGGGTTGTGTGAAAAGAATTTAGTCACATTCCTCAGAACTTGTAAGAGAACTGTCATGTAAGTGAACAATTACAGGAATCACACAACTGACATCAACCTTGTGCTAACTAATGGTGTTCTAGCCTTGTACACTTCATGTCGTCTAGTGCAGTTTACCAAATTTCTGATTCTTCCTGTAGAAATGATGAGTATGTTTGATCTTTCACAATGGGTAATGTACAAGTCATGTTGTGTCTGGTCTCAATACCTTTGCATTTAGCAAAGACCAGCTCTCGGGGGGATTTAACAACAATGTCACCATGAAGTGTGGCTGGGTCTTACACTGCATGCACAAGGTTTTTTTTTTCCATGGCAACAAAGTTGACTTTGACTGAAATTGGTGTTGGTGCTCTTTTCTGGAGCAGAACTTTAAAACCGTTTTATATTTCTTTACCAAACTTCTTACATAGATAGATCTGGCAATGAACTGGTGCCTTTTGGTAGTTTTGGATGTATTATCCACACTGATTTCACACTCCTAGTTGTAGTTGTGTACAAACCACCAACAACTAATCCAAATATATTCACTGATCAGCAAGTCAAAGCTGATTGTGGTATGGGCCAGTGTCCACCAGGATCACATGCTTGCCCCCACCAGACTGTGGTATGGGCCAGTGTCCACCAGGATCACATGCTTGCCCCCACCAGACTGTGGTATGGGCCAGGGTCCACCAGGATCATATGCTTGCCCCCACCAGACTGTGGTATGGGCCAGTGTCCACCAGGATCACATGCTTGCCCCCACCAGACTGTGGTATGGGCCAGTGTCCACCAGGATCATATGCTTGCCTCCACCAGACTGTGGTATGGGCCAGTGTCCACCAGGATCAAATGCTTGCCCCCACCAGACTGTGGTATGGGCCAGTGTCCACCAGGATCACATGCTTGGCCCCACCAGATTATGGTGGTATGGGCCAGTGTCCACCAGGATCACATGCTTGCCCCCACCAGACTGTGGTATGGGCCAGTGTCCACCAGGATCACATGCTTGCCCCCACCAGACTGTGGTATGGGCCAGTGTCCACCAGGATCACATGCTTGCCCCCACCAGACTGTGGTATGGGCCAGTGTCCACCAGGATCACATGCTTGCCCCCACCAGACTGTGGTATGGGCCAGTGTCCACCAGGATCACATGCTTGCCCCCACCAGACTGTGGTATGGGCCAGTGTCCACCAGGATCACATGCTGCCCCCCCACCAGACTGTGGTATGGGCCAGTGTCCACCAGGATCACATGCTTGCCCCCACCAGACTGTGGTATGGGCCAGTGTCCACCAGGATCACATGCTTGCCCCCACCAGACTGTGGTATGGGCCAGTGTCCACCAGGATCATATGCTTGCCCCCACCAGACTGTGGTATGGGCCAGTGTCCACCAGGATCACATGCTGTGACTGTGGTATGCCAGTGTCCACCAGGATCACCAGCATTGCCTCCCCAGACTGTGGTATGGGCCAGTGTCCACCAGGATCACATGCTTGCCCCCACCAGACTGTGGTATGGGTGTGTCATGGATCATGCTCCCCCCACCAGACTGTGGTATGGGCCAGTGTCCACCAGGATCACATGCTTGCCCCTACCAGACTGTGGTATGGGCCAGTGTCCACCAGGATCACATGCTTGCCCCTACCAGACTGTGGTATGGGACCATTGAGGCCACCAGGATCACATGCTTGCCCCCACCAGACTCTGGCAGGAATGTTTGGTAACTCACACTTCTTCAAGGTAAAATAGCTGAAAACCTCTGTTTTCTAATGGTTGGCCAGTTAGGAGATAGTCTGACCTCAGTGTTGCCTGATCGTCACCATGTTTATCATCATCATTTGAAACACAATTTCTTTACAAATACTAGTGTAGTAGTGGACATGTTGATTGTTATCCCCCATCGCGCGTTTAGCGGAAGCGGGGGATATATTATTAGGTCCCGTCCGTCCATCCGAATTGGAATATCTTAAGAACCGTTGACTAGATTCTTTTCATATTTGGTACCTAGGTTCATCACAGTATAAGAAAGGTCCCAGTTAGGTTTGGTGACCTTGACCTTAATTTCAAGGTTACAAGGGGACTTTAACGTTTTACTCTTGTCGGCAAGATATCTCAAGAACCGTTCACTATATTTTCTTCATATTCAACACCAAGCTTTATCTAGGGCAGGCGCAGGGCGCAGTCGATTTTGGTGACTTCACTTAATTTTCAAGGTCATGGTGACACTTTTAAGATTTCAGAATATTAACCTGCATGTTATGCTTGTCAGCGAGATACCTCAAGAACCATTCTCTGGATTTTATTCATATTTGACACCAAGCTTCATCCAGGGAAGGCGCATAGCCCAGTCGATTTGAGTGACCTTCACTTAATTTTCAAGGTCACATCGACACATTTGAAGATTTCAGTGTCCTAACCTGCATGTTAAGATGGTCAGCAAGATATCTCAAGAACCATTCTCTGGATTTTCTTCATATTTGACACCAAGCTTCATCTAATGCAGGCGTAGGGCCCAGTCCATTTTGGTGACCTTCACATAATTTTCAAGGTCACTGTGACACTTTGAAGATTTCAGCATGTTAACCTGAATTCACTGGATTTTCTTCATAGACTTTCAAGACTTCCCTTGAATGTTTTTCAATAAGCAATTTCTTTAGTACCATTTTTGCATATTTCATACACTATGACATTCATGTCAAGGTCAACGTCAGTCTAAAAAATATTTTTGTGTTTGAACAACTAAAGAGCAAGATATCAAGAGAGGTTGACTGGTCATGTTTTTGTTGACATTTAACTATTTAACTTCATCTTAAACTTTCATTACTATTTAAGTTTGATTTGACAATTTGCAGTGAATTATGTCACCTTAGTGACAATGCTTGACTCTAATTTCAGACTGAATTATTTTACAAGTTGGAGGAATTTTAGCTTTGTATGGGCAGTTTACAGTCCTTATAATGGACCTTATATTGACAGTGTCATACAAGTTGTGTGATGTAATCCACCTTTGTCCATCGTTTCCTCAACAAAATAGTTGTTATGATTATGTATTATGTAGAAGCATAAGTTTGGAAAACCATGTTGTCATCATCAAAGGCTGTCACCTTACATTTAACCTGTGCAGTATATTTTTAACACATGTTGTACAGCTATCTTCTATGTAGAGTCATGCTGTGTGTGACATGATCTATGTCATGATGGCTGGCGATGGCTAGTGTGTGTGATCTTGTACCCATGTTGACCAAGAGGGTCTTGCACATTTTAAGGTGTTTTTCATTCAGCACTAGTTCGACCCCCACCCCCCTTATCTGACCATTCCTATTTGCTTGGGGACAGCTACATCTCTCAGAAGTGGTCCTGGATTGTTAACTATATATAGACTCCTGTAACAGCATTGGCCTGATTATCTTAGCTTGTGGCAACATTGATTACTTGACCAGTAGCTGCCTTGTGAGTGTTAAGACTGGTCAGTCTACAGCCCAGGAGACATAGACTCTTCCAGACAACTTTACAACACAGAAAATTGGCCGGAAGCTTATGCGCCTAGTGTTGTATCTATGTGCTAGAATTGAGCTACAAGACCAAACAGTGGTCACTCTGTCAATGTCAGTGTTTTAGTCTAAGTGATCAAGTAGTCTACAGTCTGATGGATGACTTCTCTCTGTGTCGAGACACTGCTTGAAATGGCTTGGATGTTTCAACAAACAACATATCACAATAATCAAATTTGGTGAATTACTTGGATACGGTCTGATATGAATTGTATTTGATTTAATTTTCTGTGTGGTAGTTTTGTGAATTACAAGGAAAAATAGGATGGATACAATGGTACTGCTGACTGTACCATCACCCATCTCCATCCACTGACTGTACCATCATCTGTCTCCATCTACTGACTGTACCATCATCTGTCTCCTACTGACTACTGACCGTACCATCACCCATCTCCATCCACTGACTGTACCATCACCCATCTCCATCCACTGACTGTACCATCGTCTGTCTCCCATCTACTGACCGTACCATCATCTGTCTCCATCTACTGACTGTACCATCACCTATCTCCATCTCACTGACTGTACCATCACCTGTGTCCATCCACTGACTGTACCATCTCCCATCTCCATCCACTGACTGTACCATCATCTGTCTCCATCTACTGACTGTACCATCACCCATCTCCATCCACTGACTGTACCATCACCCATCTCCATCCACTGACTGTACCATCACCTGTCTCCATCTACTGACTGTACCATCACCCATCTCCATCCACTGACTGTACCATCATCTGTCTCCCATCTACTGACCATACCATCACCCATCTCCATCCACTGACTGTACCATCACCCATCTCCATCCACTGACTGTACCATCACCCATCTCCATTCACTGACTGTACCATCATCTGTCTCCATCTACTGACTGTACCATCACCCATCTCCATCCACTGACTGTACCATCACCCATCTCCATCCACTGACTGTACCATCGTCTGTCTCCCATCTACTGACCGTACCATCATCTGTCTCCATCTACTGACTGTACCATCACCTGTCTCCATTCACTGACTGTACCATCACCTGTGTCCATTCATTGACTGTACCATCACCTGTGTTAATTCATTGACTGTACCATCATCCATCTCCATTCATTGACTGTACCATCACCTGTCTCCATCCACTCACTGTACCATCACCTGTCTCCATTGTCTGACTGTACCATCACCTGTGTCCATCCACTCACTGTACCATCACCTGTCTCCATTCTCTGACTGTACCATCACCTGTCTCCATCCACTGACTGTACCATCACCTGTCTCCATTCACTGACTGTACCATCACCTGTCTCCATCCACTAACTGTACAATCACCTGTCTCCATCCACTGACTGTACCATCACCTGTCCCCATCCACTCACTGTACAGTCTTCGAAGTTCTTTCACTGACTGTCTCCATCACTTCAGTTTTTGGACATTTTACATTAAACTTTGGTATATATACTAACAGAAATGATAACTGTGCTCCATATGAAGTTCATTGAAAGGAAAATCATTTTTAGATAAAATACAGCATTGTCCACTACATGTTCATGAATACATCTCTTCAATTTGGAAGACATGATTTGCATGTGCATGTTAATGCTGGGCATGCAGTTTGAATGTTTGCCCCTTTATTGGAAGCATGGTAGAAACACTCATGGTGTTCTTCTGTGAACAACACAGTGTTTGTTGAGCCTTCAGGTGCTTATGAAAACACTTTTGTTTAACCACAAATATCCCTTACAGAATGCCACAGCTTTCTGAAAATTATCTTTTACACAGTGTATTCCATACCCGAGTGGCACAAAACAAAGTTGCAAGATATCTTTACAGGGTCACAATGTCACTCCAGATGTCATCTAAGACAAGTCAACACTGAGAACATGTCAGGTCAAATCCACAATACAGACATATTCGGTTGGTGTCTGTCCAGAGTTGATGCCAAACTGCCACATTAAAAGCATTGACAGTTCCTTGGCTGAGACCAGTTAGTTGCAGAAGTCTACACAACCAGTTGAGTGAGAACAACACACAGATAATGCCCTCCCTTTCTGTATGTGTTACAACAGACTTTTTAGGCAGCATATCATTACTGTACTTCCATGGCTGGCTGTTTGTCTGGACCTCTACCCCATAGAACATGTCTGGGATGAGATGGAATAACAACTACAACTGGAACAGAACCAGCCAGCAAGGCAATTTTTGGGTGCCTGATCCCAGGCAGGCTGTTTTCACCTATCTGGTGTCTTAAATGCACCACTTCTGTCCCATCTGAATGAAACACAAATGATGGTCACACCTAATTTTGTTATTCTTAAATAAGTTGTTGCACCACCTCTCTTTTAGGGTGTGTTGCTCTGTCCCATGGTACAATGATAAAATATTGATGAGTAGAATGACCGAATATTATGCTGTTACTTTCAATAGCATAACATTTACACCACTTAATATGAAGTCCAATTACTTTTTCCTTTTAATATACATTATTTTGTCCATTTCAAAACAATCAGTGTGTATCCTGCCCCACCCTATACCACAGATTGATGTCATTGTTTCTTGGGGGAAATTTTGCTGTTTCTAGTAATCAACTCCACATCATGTAGTTGAGACTGAATAATTTGTCCAAGATAACCTTCTGTAATCCTTACGTCCACACCCATGCTGTTGTGGAGATAGCTTTGTCATTAGTGTAGCAGCGTTGCTGGCTGCCTGTATGTGATTGGTCAGATACACATCCTGCTGCAGGTTGACATAGCAGTGTTGTCAGTGTGTCAGTATGATCCTCACATTGCCCCATGACGACAGGAAGCTCTCCAGTAACACTGGGTGGAACTGTCAGGAGAAGATAACTCCCATGTCATCAGTGTCAACATTCATCGTAGAGTGTAGGATCAAATGAAAAGGAGACATCACTGTAACTTGTAGCACTTTTTTTATATTGAAAACTAGTGAACTCACTTGGTTGGTGACACCAGCATGTGTTATGTATGTCACAGGACATTTGCAGTTTCAATATAAAACAACTGCTTTGCAGGAGGCATGGCTTTATGCTTGTCATATATATTGACACATGGAATATATATAAATGATTTTTTATTACATTAACCTTCTCCTGACAGAGCTTGAAAGATATATAGTATCTTAGACCTGCGTATTTAGCATTGTGTAACATAGAGTGCTTGGATATAAACACTGAGTTAGGGCTCACAAATTTGAAGCATGTGACATTTATGTCTTACATCACTTTGACGGACTGGATTTCAATATGAGGAAGTCAATAAAGGTTTCCAACAAATACAGTAGTTATTTTGTGTTACAACTGACCTAGCTGGAGGATTATAAATGTCTACTTCCTGTCACCTGGTTGGCCCAGATGGTGGTGATGTCACCAATAATACCTATAATTAGTGTTCAGCATGTTTCTGAGTGAAAAAATAAAGAAAGATGCTGTGAAGAAGTTATATTATGAGAGTGGTTAGTGTCTGCAGAACTTCACACTTAGTTGGGAGTACGGAGACAAGTCCAGAGAGCTATGTTGTCCATAGCCGGTTGTCAGTCTAGTCTAGTCCATAGGCGTCTAGCCTGCCACCATGTTTCATTAAGTAATCTGCATCCACTGATCAGCAAATGTTGACATGATGTTGCCATATAAACCAAACCTAAGTTCCAAGAGAAATGGTATCAGTGTAGGGGATATGATTCAAACAAAATACAATGTCTTACACCTTTTGATATCAGGGGAAAAGAACCAAACTGTCCACATAACTTTTGTTTACCCTAAACTGAGAAGATTCAAAGTGACTGACTGTATCACTTCCTTTTTGTCAGTGGTAAACCTTAAGAGGCAGGGTCCTGAAGAGTAACTGCAACGACAGTGGTGTGTGAGGGAGGACACCAAGGCATGGATAACTGGTCAGTATTTGACCCACTGTTTTCCACCATCACTTATTTATTGGAGTCTCACCCACATTATGCTGTTGGCACTTGTGTGAGACACAGTGTCTAGGAAGCTGTGAGAAGTGTTTGTGTGGCCCCAGGAGAGAAGCTGGTGGGTGTGCAGCAGACACCACATTACAGCCTGGTTGGCATGGGCTGGCCACTTTGGAAAGGTGTCTAGACTGCCACCTGTAAGAGGAGGAGGACAATGTCTTTTTCTACCTCTGAAATTAATACTGTTTTCATAAAAGATAATAATGTTGTATTGAAAGAATTGATGAGAACCATTTTTCACATTCAGGGTTATGAGAATGTATTGGATTGTAAAATGATACAGAGAGCATCATGTTGGTATGTACTACATAAATGACATAGCTGCTCACTGACAGTGCCAGAGAAAACGCTCTAGACACCTAGTGACATAGCTGCTCACTGACAGTGCCAGAGAAAACAGTCTAGACACCTGGTGACATAGCTGCTCACTGACAGTGCCAGAGAAAACTATCTAGACACCTATTGACATAGCTGCTCACTGACAGTGCCAGAGAAAACACTCTGGACACCTAGTGACACAGCTGCTCACTGACAGTGCTAGAGAAAACTATCTAGACACCCCCTAGTGACATAGCTGCTCACTGACAGTGCCAGAGAAAACACTCTAGACACCTAGTGACATAGTTGCTCACTGACAGTGCCAGAGAAAACACTCTGGACACCTAGTGACATAGCTGCTCACTGACAGTGCCAGAGAAAACACTCAAGACACCTAGTGACATAGCTGCTAACTGACAGTGCCAGAGAAAACACTCTAGACGCCTAGTGACATAGCTACTCACTGACAGTGCTAGAGAAAACTATCTAGACACCCCCTAGTGACATAGCTGCTCACTGACAGTGCCAGAGAAAACACTCTAGACACCTAGTGACATAGTTGCTCACTGACAGTGCCAGAGAAAACACTCTGGACACCTAGTGACATAGCTGCTCACTGACAGTGCCAGAGAAAACACTCTAGACACCTAGTGACATAGCTGCTCACTGACAGTGCCAGAGAAAACACTCTAGACGCCTAGTGACATAGCTGCTCACTGACAGTGCCAGAGAAAAGACTCTAGACACCTAGTGACATAGCTGCTCACTGACAGTGCCAGAGAAAACACTCTAGACACCTAGTGACATAGCTGCTCACTGACAGTGCCAGAGAAAACACTCTAGACACCTAGTGACATAGCTGCTCACTGACAGTGCCAGAGAAAACACTCTAGACGCCTAGTGACATAGCTGCTCACTGACAGTGCCAGAGAGAAAACACTGCCAGAGAAAACACTCTAGACACCTAGTGACATAGCTGCTCACTGACAGTGCCAGAGAAAACACTCTAGACACCTAGTGACATAGCTGCTCACTGACAGTGCCAGAGAAAACACTCTAGACACCTAGTGACATAATTGCTCACTGACAGTGCCAGAGAAAACACTCTGGACACCTAGTGACATAGCTGCTCACTGACAGTGCCAGTGCCATGACAAAAAGGCCCCAAAACGGAAAAGACAAAAGGGCCACAAACCCCTAGTCAAAAGGACTGCATCAAAAAGTCAAAAGGGCCCCATATAAAAAAATAATATTATCTTTTTTTAACAGTGTATTATAGTAAAAGGTTATACATCTATACTATGTATACTTTATACATACTTGTTCGGTTTTTTAAAAGATGTTTTTTTCAAAATTTGAAAGAAATGATGACAAAGAATAGATGTATATGATGGTTATTTATTTCATCTAAGTAACAAAACAATTATCATTTATGATTATGACAAATACTTTTGCAGAGAAATAAACAATCTATCTGTCTATATCAGCAAATGCCAAAGTTAGGTGGCATGCTTTTTCTTCCTCACTTTATTGATTATGTGAAATCTTTTTATATAAAAGGACTAACAGAGACACGGCTTCACCAATTTGATTTATCAACATATTTTACAGATTTAAAGAGGCTATTAAAATACTGTTTAGCTAGGAATTCCATTGATAGATGTGTAACACCCTTAAATATGTCACATATAGGTATGTTCCTTCAACATAATCAAGAAATATTTGGTCATGACAATGATATCTTATATGTTTGTGTATATATGCCCTCACAATATTCAAAATATAATGATAATGTAATTGAACATTCAGCTTGAGCACCTAATTAATGAACACCTTGAATGTTTTACTTCAGATCCAGCTATATTGATTGGTGGTGATTTTAATGAAAGATCGGGTGATTTACAGGAGAGTATTCCTGATTTTGATGACAGTAGAAGCAGTGATTTTGAATTTGTTAAAAAACAGTTGTTACTCAACAACATACAATATTTTTGTATTAAATGCTCTTATCTAAATGGAAAGGTAGATTCTATGTAGCATTTATGGATTTCCGTAAAGCCTTCGACTCTATTGATAGAAAACATTTAATTTTATCACTCAATAAGATAGGGTTATCAGGAAACATTTGAGTGCTTTATGGGCTGCCTATAAAAAGAGTGAAAAATACAATGTGGTACTATTGTTAAATGCATTTCTGTGCCAAAGTATATGCCATAAATTCTCATAATCATAAATGATAAGTGTTTTGTTGCTTAGATGAAAGTACTCTAAAATATTCTGACAGTATTCAATGAAGAGCAAAGAAATCTTAGGGATTGGTGACAGCTTACATGACTGTCAAAACACAAATATGGAATCAAAGGGATATGTTGTGTATATGTGTTTTCGTGTAATATTTTAGTTTCTTACAGGTGTGTTGTGGTACTATTGTTTAATGCATTTCTCTGCCAAAGTATTTGTCATGCTTAGATGAAATAAATAAACTTCACACACATCTTTTCGTGGTCGTCATTTTCTTTCCAATGTTGAAAAAATATCTTTTTTAAAAACAGAACTAGTATGTATATAGAGATTACTAAACGAGTGTCTGTCAGTAACCATTTATCTTACAACAAGTTGTAAGATAAGTGGTATCTGACAGACACGAGTACAGTAATCTGTTTCTTACACACCATAAAATCGCACCATTTTATGCTCGAATAGATTCAAATTTCATAATTTCCCATCGTAGTTGCGCAATAATACACAACACAACGTTTATGAATGAGTGACGTCACTTGGCTTCCTAATCACTACTCATCCCCATGGTGACCCTCCACAAAAAGTTTTTGCCACCTCTTCGCACCATCAAGGCAATAGTGATAATGAAGACTAGACAAGATCACAGAAAATTAATTAAACCCTCTAAAATGATGATGTTACCGTGCAAATGTGGATGATTTTAATTCTTGCGAGCAAAAAAATATATGAGCGTGTGACGTCATCGTTATCGCTTGGTGCTTGTCGTCATCAGAAGATTGTTTTGGATATCTCTGCACATTGGGGATCTGTACTTGTGTACCAGATTACGTTCGATGTTCTCCCATCGACCGGAGCCAAAACTATTGAGTGTGCGTCATTAGGGGCACCCAGTGTGCTTGAATGTGACATTGCTGAGGTTACGTTCACTATCAATGGGCGACTACTCTTCTTCGCGACATCCTTCTCGTTTTCCCGAGCGAGAAACTGCCACTTCGTATGTAACTGAATTTACGGAGTTGTCAGTATGAAATGTGAGTTGATTACATCCTGTATGTTATCAAGACATAAACTTTGCATTATCATGCGTCGGATGAATATCTTGAGCAATGACTTATGTGTAGATCAACTGTTCCTGTATACATGTTCGATGGAATAGAAAGGACGTGTGCCGCCATTTGCACTCATGAAGCCTTGCAAAACGTTCCATGTTGATAGATCTACATTGTTTCAACGAGATTGTTCTGAGTGAATTTGATAACATTGGAATCACATTGTAGCTCGGAGTTGGAAGTGGGTCTTCATCATACTGTATCAGTGAAAAATGTCATCTCCATCAATGCATCAAAGAAACAACGAGGCAAATCGATCTCACAATGGTCAGGCACTGACGTTATCGTGTCAGGTATTTTTGCAAGATGATACATGACACTTGTTGCATCTCTCCAGTAAAAGTACCAATGTTGTACATTTTGAATATTAGAAGGGAATCCCGGTCTTTATTTCTAACGGCGCTTTTCACATAATTGTTTACACGTACAGGTATCAATGATTGTTCGAGCCATTTTGAATTCATGACTGGAAATCTAAAGGAATTAGAAAATAAATAGATTTATGTTATATTTATTCTAATTGTGTTTCATTGTATACATACCTGTTTATGTTGCAATCGTGAAAATAACAGGTAGGTGTAAATGTGGGGTTTTTTTCACGAGTAACAGGTTTCTGTTCGATTGAAGCACGAGTAACCTATCAATGAATTTTATTCTGGAAAGTAGTCCGTCATAACCTGACTCTAGGTCATCACCATGGAGTAGCCAATCACGGGATTAGAATCGATCTGTGTGATACCAGTTTTCTCACGTGGGTTTCTAACCCACGGGTGTGTAAGAAAAAGTATACATTGCATACTTTTAAAAAAAGATGTTATTATTTGTTTATGTTTGGCCCTTTTGACTAGGAGTCTGAGGCCATTCTGACTTTTGGATACGACTCTTTTGACTTTTTGATGCTGCCCTTTCAACTAGGGGTTTCCGGCCTTTTTGACTTTCTTGCGGCCCTTTTGACTTTTACGTTTTGGGGCCCTTTTGACTAGGACCCTAGTGACATAGCTGCTCACTGACAGTGCCAGAGCAAACACTCCAAACAAGTAAGCCCTGGATAAGTCTATAGTAATTTACTTTTCCAAAGGGAAAATGGTTACGTTTATTTGATTACCTTCTAGGTAGTATGCATAGACAATCATATTCCATTTATCTTGTCTTGGTCACACGAGTACACAGGGATAAAGATGGACAGTTGATAGCACTGTAATGTGTAAGGCAAGGCGTGATACCATCCGCTCAGAACGTGACCTAATCTAGGTTGTCCATTAGGTCTTCTTTACTGCTGTTGTCAAGTACAGCATTCATGATAGTAGGAGGTACAGGTAGATGAGGTGATCAGTAGGAGGTACAGGTAGATGAGGTGATCAGTAGGAGGTACAGGTAGATGAGGTGACCAGTACAACGTACAGGTAGATGAGGTGATCAGTAGGAGGTACAGGTAGATGAGGTGATCAGTAGAAGGTACAGGTAGATGAGGTGATCGGTAGGAGGTACAGGTTGATGAGGTGACCAGTAGGAGGTACAGGTAGATGAGGTGATCAGTAGGAGGTACAGGTAGATGAGGTGACCAGTAGGAGGTACAGGTAGATCAGGTGACCAGTAGGAGGTACAGGTAGATGAGGTGATCAGTAGGAGGTACTGGTAGATGAGGTGATCAGTAGGAGGTACAGGTAGATGAGGTGATCACTACACCATACAGGTAGATGAGGTGATCACTACACCATACAGGTAGATGAGGTGATCAGTAGGAGGTACAGGTAGATGAGGTGATCAGTAGGAGGTACAGTTAGATGAGGTGACCAGTAGGAGATACTGGTAGATGAGGTGATCAGTAGGAGATACAGGTAGATGAGGTGACCAGTAGGAGGTACAGGTAGATGTGGTGATCAGTAGGAGGTACAGGTAGATGAGGTGATCAGTAGGAGATACTGGTAGATGAGGTGATCAGTAGGAGGTACAGGTAGATGAGGTGATCAGTAGGAAGTACAGTTAGATGAGGTGATCAGTAGGAGGTACAGGTATATGAGGTGATCAGCACAACGTACAGGTAGATGAGGTGATCAGTAGGAGGTACAAGTAGAAAAGGTGACCAGTAGGAGGTACAGCTTGATGAAGTTGGTGCCAAGCATGGTATAGGTAATTGATGGTAATTTAATTTTGTCAATGGTTTTACAGACAGTGATACCGCAACAGATATTATTTGACATCTTGACCATGCTCACAATGTGCAAGATGTTGAATAACGGGCAGTTACGAGATGTTTGCAGTTTTGAGTATACATATGTCAGGCTGTATGTACTTGTGTCAGGCTGTATGTACTTGTGTCAGGCTGTATGTACCTGTTTCATGCTGTATGTACTTGTGTCAGGATGTATGTACTTGTGTCATCCTGTATGTACCTGTGTCATGCTGCATGTATGTACTGTGTGTCATGCTGTATGTACCTTGTGTCATATGGTAGGCTGTATGTACCTGTGTCAGGCTGTATGTACATATGGTACCTGTGTCAGGCTGTATACTTGTCACTACTGTGTCATGCTGTATGTACTTGTGTCAGGCGTACATATGTACTTGTGTCAGGATGTATGTACTTGTGTGTATGCTGTGTCATGCTGTATGTACCTGTGTCATGCTGTATGTAGGCCTGTGTCAGGCTGTGTCATGTATGTACTTGTGTCAGGTCAAGATGTATGTACTTGTGTCAGGCTGTATGTACTTGTGTCAGGCTGTATGTACTTGTGTCATGCTGTATGTACTTGTGTCAGGCTGTATGTACCTGTGTCAGGCTGTATGTACTTGTGTCATGCTGTATGTACTTGTGTCAGGCCTGTGTCATGTGTACATGCTGTATGTATGTACACATGTGTCAGGCTGTATGTACCCGTGTCAGGCTGTATGTACCTACTTGTGTCAGTGTATGTACCTTGTGTCAGGATGTATGTACCTGTGTGTGTATGTACTGCTGTATGTACCTGTGTCAGGATGTCATGCTGTATGTACCTGTGTCATGCTGTATGTACCTGTGTCACCTGTGTCAGCTGTATGTACATATGTGTAGATGCTGTATGTACTGTGTATGTACATGTGTCAGGCTGTATGTACCTGTGTACTTATGTACCTGTGTCATGCTGTATGTATGTACATATGTCAGGCTGTGTCATGCATGCTGTATGTGTCATGCTGTATGTACCTGTGTCATGATGTCATATGTCAGGCTGTATGTACCTGTGTCATACTGTATGTACCTGTGTCAGCTGTATGTACCTGTATGTACTTGTGTCAGGCTGTATGTACCTGTGTCATGCCTGTATGTATGTACCTATGTACATCATGCTGTATGTACCTGTGTCAGGCTGTATGTACCTTGTGTGTATGTACATGTCATGTATGTACCTGTGTCACCTGCAGGCTGTATGTACCTGTGTCATGCTGTATGTACTGTATGTACCTGTGTCATGCTGTATGTACTTGTGTGTCATGCCATGTATGTACCTGTGTCATGTCTGTATGTACCTGTGTCAGGCCTGTATGTACCTGTCATGTCAGGATGTATGTACATGGTGTACCTGTCTCATGCAGTTTGGACTGTGTCACCCGTGTCATGCTGTATGTACTGTGTCATGTACCTGTGTCATGTGTATGTACCTGTGTCATGCTGTATGTGTCACTGTATGTACCTGTGTCAGGCTGTATGTACCTGTGTCATGCTGTATGTACCTGTCTCATGCAGTATGTACTTGTGTCATGCCGGTGTCATGTTGTACCTGTGTCATGCTGTATGTACCTGTGTCAGGCTGTATGTATGTACCTGTGTCAGGCTGTATGTACTGTGTCAGGCTGTATGTACCTGTGTCACCTGTGTCATGTACTGTTAGGCTGTGTGTCATGCATATGTACTGTGTCAGGCTGTATGTACCTGTGTCAGGCTGTATGTACCTGTGTCAGGCTGTATGTACCTGTGTCAGGCTGTATGTACCTGTGTCATGCTGTATGTACCTGTGTCATGCTGTATGTACCTGTGTCAGGCTGTATGTACCTGTGTCATGCTGTATGTACCTGTGTCAGGCTGTATGTACCTGTGTCATGCTGTATGTACCTGTGTCATGCTGTATGTACCTGTGTTAGGCTGTATGTACCTGTGTCAGGCTGTATGTACCTGTGTCATGCTGTATGTACCTGTGTCATGCTGTATGTACTTGTGTCAGGCTAGTGTACCTGTGTGTGTATGTACTGTCTCAAGCAGGATGTACCTGTCTCATGCAGTATGTACTTGTGTCCAACAGGCCTGTATCCCAGTTGGCAATGGTTTTGCTATCATTGCCAATGTTGGGCCAACGTCCGAATGCTATCTGGGATATACCTGTCTCGTGCAGTATGTACCTGTGTCATGCAGTATGTACCTGTGTCAGACAATTTGTATGTGTGCTGTTATTTCATGATGCTGTTCGGTGATAATAACACAACTGTATTTATATTGGTATTTTGATGTTTCATTGGAAATAAGTCCTTTCTAATCTCAAGTGCTTCACTATTTCACTACCCATATGGAAAGTTTGTTTGGTAGATCTGTGCAGTGTGCAACGTGTTGCCGTGGTGACCTTACCTCTATTGATTGGTGTTAGCTGACAAGATGTGCTTTACTTTTACCATTATCCAAGGCAAGGGAGACTGGTGCCTCATCCCTGGTGGGTTGGAAGCCAGTGCAGTCACTAATGCATTATGTATTAAGGTCAAATGTCTCGTGTAACAGTTATGAATACTGTATCAGAAGTAATGACTTTTACATTCACTGCAACCAGCTGACATTTGATCTTGTCTCTTGTGCCTCATTCAGAATGGTTCCCATGGTCACAAGAGACGATGACTTTCATTGACCATTTGTTGAGCCATTACTCTGTGCAGAGCTGACCAGTTTCAGCACTGTCCACCTTATAGAGCTTCCTTCATTACTAGTGATTGTCGTCCAAAGAACACTTTGCGTGTGTGGGCATGAATACTGTCTTAGAATGTATTCTCCTCAAATCAATGATAGACTCTCAGAGGTGGGTTTTTTCAAAATCAGATTTGCAACAACTATTTCAATTATATAACAATAATTGTATATATCTTAACAAATGAATCATGACTTTACTTTGCTCAATTGAAGAGTGTAAACCACGATAATTGTCGCTCAACTATTTCCCTCTACAGTGTCTACATACATTCAGTCCCTAGTGTTAGTCCCTCTACAGTGTCTACATACATTCAGTCCCTAGTGTTAGTCCCTCTACAGTGTCTACATACATTCAGTCCCTAGTGTTACTCCCTCTACAGTGTCTACATACATTTAGACCCTAGTGTTAGTCCCTCTACAGTGTCTACATACATTCAGTCCCTAGTGTTAGTCCCTCTACAGTGTTTACATACATTCAGTCCCTAGTGTTAGTCCCTCTACAGTGTCTACATACATTCAGTCCCTAGTGTTACTCCCTCTACAGTGTCTACATACATTCAGACCCTAGTGTTACTCCCTCTACAGTGTCTACATACATTCAGTCCCTAGTGTTACTCCCTCTACAGTGTCTACATACATTCAGTCCCTAGTGTTAGTCCCTCTACAGTGTCTACATACATTCAGACCCTAGTGTTACTCCCCTCTACAGTGTCTACATACATTCAGTCCCTAGTGTTACTCCTACTGTCTACAGTGTCTACATACATTCATTCAGTCCCTAGTGTTAGTCCCTCTACAGTGTCTACATACATTCATTCCCAAGTGTTAGTCCCTCTACAGTGTCTACATACACTCAGTCCCTAGTGTTACTCCCTCTACAGTGTCTACATAGTTCAGTCCCTAGTGTTAGTCCCTCTACAGTGTCTACATACATTCAGTCCCTAGTGTTAGTCCCTCTACAGTGTCTACATACATTCAGTCCCTAGTGTTACTCCCTCTACAGTGTCTACATACATTCAGTCCCTAGTGTTAGTCCCTCTACAGTGTCTACATACATTCAGTCCCTAGTGTTAGTCCCTCTACAGTGTCTACATACATTCAGTCCCTAGTGTTAGTCCCTCTACAGTGTCTACATACATTCAGTCCCTAGTTTTAGTCCCTCTACAGTGTCTACATACATTCAGACCCTAGTGTTACTCCTCTACAGTGTCTACATACATTCAGTCCCTAGTGTTAGTCCCTCTACAGTGTCTACATACATTCAGTCCCTAGTGTTACTCCCTCTACAGTGTCTACATACATTCAGTCCCTAGTGTTAGTCCCTCTACAGTGTCTACATACATTCAGTCCCTAGTGTTAGTCCCTCTACAGTGTCTACATACATTCAGTCCCTAGTGTTACTCCCTCTACAGTGTCTACATACATTCATTCAGTCCCTAGTGTTAGTCCCTCTACAGTGTCTACATACATTCAGTCCCTAGTGTTAGTCCCTCTACAGTGTCTACATACATTCAGTCCCTAGTGTTAGTCCCTCTACAGTGTCTACATACATTCAGTCCCAAGTTTTAGTCCCTCTACAGTGTCTACATACATTCAGTCCCTAGTGTTAGTCCCTCTACAGTGTCTACATACATTCAGTCCCTAGTGTTAGTCCCTCTACAGTGTCTACATTCATTCAGTCCCTAGTGTTACTCCCTCTACAGTGTCTACATACATTCATTCCCTAGTGTTAGTCCCTCTACAGTGTCTACATACATTCAGTCCCTAGTGTTAGTCCCTCTACAGTGTCTACATACATTCAGTCCCTAGTGTTACTCCCTCTACAGTGTCTACATACATTCAGTCCCTAGTGTTAGTCCCTCTACAGTGTCTACATACATTCAGTCCCTAGTGTTACTCCCTCTACAGTGTCTACATACATTCAGTCCCTAGTGTTAGTCCCTCTACAGTGTCTACATACATTCATTCAGTCCCTAGTGTTAGTCCCTCTACAGTGTCTACATACATTCAGTGCCTAGTGTTACTCCCTCTACAGCGTCTACATACATTCAGTCCCTAGTGTTAGTCCCTCTACAGTGTCTACATACATTCATTCAGTCCCTAGTGTTAGTCCCTCTACAGTGTCTACATACATTCATTCAGTCCGTAGTGTTACTGCCTCTACAGTGTCTACATACATTCCGTCCCTAGTGTTAGTCCCTCTACAGTGTCTACATACATTCAGTCCCTAGTGTTAGTCCCTCTACAGTGTCTACATACATTCAGTCCCTAGTGTTAGTCCCTCTACAGTGTCTACATACATTCAGTCCCTAGTGTTAGTCCCTCTACAGTGTCTACATACATTCAGTCCCTAGTGTTACTCCCTCTACAGTGTCTACATACATTCAGTCCCTAGTGTTACTCCCTCTACAGTGTCTACATACATTCAGTCCCTAGTGTTAGTCCCTCTACAGTGTCTACATACATTCAGTCCCTAGTGTTACTCCCTCTACAGTGTCTACATACATTCAGTCCCTAGTGTTACTCCCTCTACAGTGTCTACATACATTCAGTCCCTAGTGTTAGTCCCTCTACAGTGTCTACATACATTCAGTCCCTAGTGTTAGTCCCTCTACAGTGTGTCTACATACATTCAGTCCCTAGTGTTACTCCCTCTACAGTGTCTACATACATTCAGTCCCTAGTGTTAGTCCCTCTACAGTGTCTACATACATTCAGTCCCTAGTGTTAGTCCCTCTACAGTGTCTACATACATTCAGTCCCTAGTGTTACTCCCTCTACAGTGTCTACATACATTCAGTCCCTAGTGTTAGTCCCTCTACAGTGTCTACATACATTCAGTCCCTAGTGTTAGTCCCTCTACAGTGTCTACATACATTCAGTCCCTAGTGTTAGTCCCTCTACAGTGTCTACATACATTCAGTCCCAAGTGTTAGTCCCTCTACAGTGTCTACATACATTCAGTCCCTAGTGTTACTCCCTCTACAGTGTCTACATACATTCAGTCCCTAGTGTTAGTCCCTCTACAGTGTCTACATACATTCAGTCCCTAGTGTTACTCCCTCTACAGTGTCTACATACATTCAGTCCCTAGTGTTAGTCCCTCTACAGTGTCTACATACATTCAGTCCCTAGTGTTAGTCCCTCTACAGTGTCTACATACATTCAGTCCCTAGTGTTACTCCCTCTACAGTGTCTACATACATTCATTCAGTCCCTAGTGTTAGTCCCTCTACAGTGTCTACATACATTCAGTCCCTAGTGTTAGTCCCTCTACAGTGTCTACATACATTCAGTCCCTAGTGTTAGTCCCTCTACAGTGTCTACATACATTCAGTCCCTAGTGTTAGTCCCTCTACAGTGTCTACATACATTCAGTCCCTAGTGTTAGTCCCTCTACAGTGTCTACATACATTCAGTCCCTAGTGTTAGTCCCTCTACAGTGTCTACATACATTCAGTCCCTAGTGTTAGTCCCTCTACAGTGTCTACATACATTCATTCAGTCCCTAGTGTTAGTCCCTCTACAGTGTCTACATACATTCAGTCAGCCCTAGTGTTAGTCCCTCTACAGTGTCCTACATACATTCAGTCCCTAGTGTTACTCCCTCTACAGTGTCTACATATTCATTCAGTCCCTAGTGTTAGTCCCTCTACAGTGTCTACATACATTCATTCAGTCCCTAGTGTTACTCCCTCTACAGTGTCTACATACATTCAGTCCCTAGTGTTAGTCCCTCTACAGTGTCTACATACATTCAGTCCCTAGTGTTAGTCCCTCTACAGTGTCTACATACATTCAGTCCCTAGTGTTAGTCCCTCTACAGTGTCTACATACATTCAGTCCCTAGTGTTAGTCCCTCTACAGTGTCTACATACATTCAGTCCCTAGTGTTAGTCCCTCTACAGTGTCTACATACATTCAGTCCCTAGTGTTACTCCCTCTACAGTGTCTACATACATTCAGTCCCTAGTGTTAGTCCCTCTACAGTGTCTACATACATTCAGTCCCTAGTGTTAGTCCCTCTACAGTGTCTACATACATTCAGTCCCTAGTGTTACTCCCTCTACAGTGTCTACATACATTCAGTCCCTAGTTAGTTACAGTCCATACATCTACACAGTGTCTACATACATTCAGTCCCTAGTGTTAGTCCCTCTACAGTGTCTACATACATTCAGTCCCTAGTGTTACTCCTCTACAGTGTCTACATACATTCAGTCCCTAGTGTTAGTCCCCTCTACAGTGTCTACATACATTCAGTCCCTAGTGTTAGTCCCTCTACAGTGTCTACATACATTCAGTCCCTAGTGTTACTCCCTCTACAGTGTCTACATACATTCAGTCCCTAGTGTTAGTCCCTCTACAGTGTCTACATACATTCAGTCCCTAGTGTTAGTCCTCTACAGTGTCTACATACATTCAGTCCCTAGTGTTAGTCCTCTACAGTGTCTACATACATTCAGTCCCTAGTGTTAGTCCCTCTACAGTGTCTACATACATTCAGTCCCTAGTGTTAGTCCCTCTCTACAGTGTCTACATACATTCATGTCCCTAGTGTTAGTCCCTCTACAGTGTCTACATACATTCAGTCCTGGGTGTTAATCCCCTCTACAGTGTCTACATACATTCAGTCCCTAGTGTTAGTCCCTCTACAGTGTCTACATACATTCAGTCCCTAGTGTTAGTCCCTCTACAGTGTCTACATACATTCAGTCCCTAGTGTTATTCTACAGTGTCTTACCATACATTCAGTCCCTAGTTAGTCCTCTACAGTGTCTACATACATTCAGTCCCTAGTGTTAGTCCCTCTACAGTGTCTTTACATACATTCAGTCCCTAGTGTTAGTCCCTCTACAGTGTCTACATTCATTCAGTCCCTAGTGTTAGTCCCTCTACAGTGTCTACATACATTCAGTCCCTAGTGTTAGTGTCTATATTCCCTCTCTACAGTGTCTACATACATTCAGTCCCTAGTGTTAGTCCCTCTACAGTGTCTACATGCATTTCAGTCCCTAGTGTTAGTCCCTCTACAGTGTCTACATACATTCATTCAGTCCCTAGTGTTAGTCCCTCTACAGTGTCTACATACATTCAGTGTCCCTAGTGTTAGTCCCTAGTGTTAGTCCCTCTACAGTGTCTACATACATTCATTCAGTCCCTAGTGTTAGTCCCTCTACAGTGTCTACATACATTCAGTCCCTAGTGTTACTCCCTCTACAGTGTCTACATACATTCAGTCCCTAGTGTTAGTCCCTCTACAGTGTCTACATACATTCAGTCCCTAGTGTTAGTCCCTCTACAGTGTCTACATACATTCAGTCCCTAGTGTTAGTCCCTCTACAGTGTCTACATACATTCAGTCCCTAGTGTTAGTCCCTCTACAGTGTCTACATTCATTCGGTCCCTAGTGTTGGGTCCCTCTACAGTGTCTACATACATTCATTCAGTCCCTAGTGTTAGTCCTCTACAGTGTCTACATACATTCATTCAGTCCCTAGTGTTAGTTCCCTCTACAGTGTCTACATACATTCAGTCCCTAGTGTTAGTCCCTCTACAGTGTCTACATACATTCATTCAGTCCCTAGTGTTAGTCCCTCTACAGTGTCTACATACATTCATTCAGTCCCAGAGTGTTACTGCCTCTACAGTGTCTACATACATTCCGTCCCTAGTGTTAGTCCCTCTACAGTGTCTACATACATTCAGTCCCTAGTGTTAGTCCCTCTACAGTGTCTACATACATTCAGTCCCTAGTGTTAGTCCCTCTACAGTGTCTACATACATTCAGTCCCTAGTGTTAGTCCCTCTACAGTGTCTACATACATTCAGACCCTAGTGTTACTCCCTCTACAGTGTCTACATACATTCAGTCCCTAGTGTTACTCCCTCTACAGTGTCTACATACATTCAGTCCCTAGTGTTAGTCCCTCTACAGTGTCTACATACATTCAGACCCTAGTGTTACTCCCTCTACAGTGTCTACATACATTCAGTCCCTAGTGTTACTCCCTCTACAGTGTCTACATACATTCATTCAGTCCCTAGTGTTAGTCCCTCTACAGTGTCTACATACATTCATTCCCAAGTGTTAGTCCCTCTACAGTGTCTACATACACTCAGTCCCTAGTGTTACTCCCTCTACAGTGTCTACATACATTCAGTCCCTAGTGTTAGTCCCTCTACAGTGTCTACATACATTCAGTCCCTAGTGTTAGTCCCTCTACAGTGTCTACATACATTCAGTCCCTAGTGTTACTCCCTCTACAGTGTCTACATACATTCAGTCCCTAGTGTTAGTCCCTCTACAGTGTCTACATACATTCAGTCCCTAGTGTTAGTCCCTCTACAGTGTCTACATACATTCAGTCCCTAGTGTTAGTCCCTCTACAGTGTCTACATACATCATTCAGTCCCAAGTTTTAGTCCCTCTACAGTGTCTACATACATTCAGACCCTAGTGTTACTCCCTCTACAGTGTCTACATACATTCAGTCCCTAGTGTTAGTCCCTCTACAGTGTCTACATACATTCAGTCCCTAGTGTTACTCCCTCTACAGTGTCTACATACATTCAGTCCCTAGTGTTAGTCCCTCTACAGTGTCTACATACATTCAGTCCCTAGTGTTAGTCCCTCTACAGTGTCTACATACATTCAGTCCCTAGTGTTACTCCCTCTACAGTGTCTACATACATTCATTCAGTCCCTAGTGTTAGTCCCTCTACAGTGTCTACATACATTCAGTCCCTAGTGTTAGTCCCTCTACAGTGTCTACATACATTCAGTCCCTAGTGTTAGTCCCTCTACAGTGTCTACATACATTCAGTCCCTAGTTTTAGTCCCTCTACAGTGTCTACATACATTCAGTCCCTAGTGTTAGTCCCTCTACAGTGTCTACATACATTCAGTCCCTAGTGTTAGTCCCTCTACAGTGTCTACATTCATTCAGTCCCTAGTGTTAGTCCCTCTACAGTGTCTACATACATTCATTCAGTCCCTAGTGTTAGTCCCTCTACAGTGTCTACATACATTCAGTGCCTAGTGTTACTCCCTCTACAGCGTCTACATACATTCAGTCCCTAGTGTTAGTCCCTCTACAGTGTCTACATACATTCATTCAGTCCCTAGTGTTAGTCCCTCTACAGTGTCTACATACATTCATTCAGTCCCTAGTGTTACTCCCTCTACAGTGTCTACATACATTCCAGTCCCCTAGTGTTAGTCCCTCTACAGTGTCTACATACATTCAGTCCCTAGTGTTAGTCCCTCTACAGTGTCTACATACATTCAGTCCCTAGTGTTAGTCCCTCTACAGTGTCTACATACATTCAGTCCCTAGTGTTAGTCCCTCTACAGTGTCTACATACATTCAGACCCTAGTGTTACTCCCTCTACAGTGTCTACATACATTCAGTCCCTAGTGTTACTCCCTCTACAGTGTCTACATACATTCAGTCCCTAGTGTTAGTCCCTCTACAGTGTCTACATACATTCAGACCCTAGTGTTACTCCCTCTACAGTGTCTACATACATTCAGTCCCTAGTGTTACTCCCTCTACAGTGTCTACATACATTCATTCAGTCCCTAGTGTTAGTCCCTCTACAGTGTCTACATACATTCATTCCCTAGTGTTAGTCCCTCTACAGTGTCTACATACACTTCAGTCCCTAGTGTTACTCCTCTACAGTGTCTACATACATTCAGTCCCTAGTGTTAGTCCCTCTACAGTGTCTACATACATTCAGTCCCTAGTGTTAGTCCCTCTACAGTGTCTACATACATTCAGTCCCTAGTGTTACTCCCTCTACAGTGTCTACATACATTCAGTCCCTAGTGTTAGTCCCTCTACAGTGTCTACATACATTCAGTCCCTAGTGTTAGTCCTCTACAGTGTCTACATACATTCAGTCCCTAGTGTTAGTCCCTACAGTGTCTACATACATTCAGTCCCAAGTTTTAGTCCCTCTACAGTGTCTACATACATTCAGACCCTAGTGTTACTCCCTCTACAGTGTCTACATACATTCAGTCCCTAGTGTTAGTCCTCTACAGTGTCTACATACATTCAGTCCCTAGTGTTACTCCCTCTACAGTGTCTACATACATTCATTCAGTCCCTAGTGTTAGTCCCTCTACAGTGTCTACATACATTCAGTCCCTAGTGTTAGTCCCTCTACAGTGTCTACATACATTCAGTCCCTAGTGTTACTCCCCTCTACAGTGTCTACATACATTCATTCAGTCCCTAGTGTTAGTCCCTCTACAGTGTCTACATACATTCAGTCCCTAGTGTTAGTCCTCTACAGTGTCTACATACATTCAGTCCCTAGTGTTAGTCCCTCTACAGTGTCTACATACATTCAGTCCCTAGTGTTAGTCCTCTACAGTGTCTACATTACATTCAGTCCCTAGTGTTAGTCCCTCTACAGTGTCTACATACATTCAGTCCCTAGTGTTAGTCCCTCTACAGTGTCTACATACATTCAGTCCCTAGTGTTAGTCCCTACAGTGTCTACATACATTCAGTCCCTAGTGTTACTCTTCACAGTGTCTACATACATTCAGTCCCTAGTGTTAGTCCCTCTACAGTGTCTACATACATTCAGTCCCTAGTGTTAGTCCCTCTACAGTGTCTACATACATACATTCAGTCCCTAGTGTTAGTCCCTCTACAGTGTCTACATACATTCAGTCCCTAGTGTTAGTCCCTCTACAGTGTCTACATACATTCAGTCCCTAGTGTTACTCCCTCTACAGTGTCTACATACATTCCAGTCCCTAGTGTTAGTCCCTCTACAGTGTCTACATACATTCAGTCCCTAGTGTTAGTCCCTCAGTGTCTACATACATTCAGTCCCTAGTGTTAGTCCCTCTACAGTGTCTACATACATTCAGTCCCTAGTGTTACTCCCTCTACAGTGTCTACATACATTCAGTCCCTAGTGTTACTCCCTCTACAGTGTCTACATACATTCAGTCCCTAGTGTTACTCCCTCTACAGTGTCTACATACATTCAGTCCCTAGTGTTAGTCCCTCTACAGTGTCTACATACATTCATCCCTAGTGTTAGTCTCCTCTACAGTTCAGTCCCTAGTGTTAGTCCCTCTACAGTGTCTACATACATTCAGTCCCTAGTGTTAGTCCCTCTACAGTGTCTACATACATTCAGTCCCTAGTGTTAGTCCTCTACAGTGTCTACATACATTCAGTCCCTAGTGTTAGTCCCTCTACAGTGTCTACATACATTCAGTCCCTAGTGTTACTCCCCTACAGTGTCTACATCTACAGTGTCTACATGTCTACATTCAGTCCCTAGTGTTACAGTCCATACTCTACAGTGTCTACATACATTCAGTCCCTAGTGTTACTCCCCTCTACAGTGTCTACATACATTCAGTCCCTTAGTGTTAGTCCTCTACAGTGTCTACATACATTCAGTCCCTAGTGTTAGTCCCTCTACAGTGTCTACATACATTCAGTCCCTAGTGTTAGTCCCTCTACAGTGTCTACATACATTCAGTCCCTAGTGTTACTCCTCTACAGTGTCTACATACATTCAGTCCCTAGTGTTAGTCCCTCTACAGTGTCTACATTCATTCAGTCCCTAGTGTTAGTCCCTCTACAGTGTCTACATACATTCATTCAGTCCCTAGTGTTACTCCCTCTACAGTGTCTACATACATTCAGTCCCTAGTGTTAGTCCCTCTACAGTGTCTACATACATTCAGTCCCTAGTGTTAGTCCCTCTACAGTGTCTACATACATTCAGTCCCTAGTGTTAGTCCCTCTACAGTGTCTACATACATTCAGTCCCTAGTGTTAGTCCCTCTACAGTGTCTACATACATTCAGTCCCTAGTGTTAGTCCCTCTACAGTGTCTACATACATTCAGTCCCTAGTGTTAGTCCCTCTACAGTGTCTACATACATTCATTCAGTCCCTAGTGTTAGTCCCTCTACAGTGTCTACATACATTCAGTCCCTAGTGTTAGTCCCTCTACAGTGTCTACATACATTCAGTCCCTAGTGTTAGTCCCTCTACAGTGTCTACATACATTCATTCAGTCCCTAGTGTTAGTCCCTCTACAGTGTCTACATACATTCAGTCCCTAGTGTTAGTCCTCTACAGTGTCTACATACATTCAGTCCCTAGTGTTACTCCCTCTACAGTGTCTACATACATTCAGTCCCTAGTGTTAGTCCCTCTACAGTGTCTACATACATTCATTCAGTCCCTAGTGTTAGTCCCTCTACAGTGTCTACATACATTCAGTCCCTAGTGTTAGTCCCTCTACAGTGTCTACATACATTCAGTCCCTAGTGTTAGTCCCTCTACAGTGTCTACATACATTCAGTCCCTAGTGTTAGTCCCTCTACAGTGTCTACATACATTCAGTCCCTAGTGTTAGTCCCTCCTACAGTTACATCCTCTACAGTGTCTACATACATTCAGTCCCTAGTGTTAGTCCCTCTACAGTGTCTACATACATTCAGTCCCTAGTGTTAGTCCTCTACAGTGTCTACATACATTCAGTCCCTAGTGTTAGTCCCTCTAGTGTCTACATACATACCCTAGTGTTACTCCCTCTACATGTCTACATTCAGTCCCTAGTGTTAGTCCCTCTACAGTGTCTACATACATTCAGTCCCTAGTGTTAGTCCCTCTACAGTGTCTACATACATTCAGTCCCTAGTGTTAGTCCCTCTACAGTGTCTACATACATTCAGTCCCTAGTGTTAGTCCCTCTACAGTGTCTACATACATTCAGTCCCTAGTGTTAGTCCTCTACAGTGTCTACATACATTCAGTCCCTAGTGTTAGTCCCTCTACAGTGTCTACATACATTCAGTCCCTAGTGTTAGTCCCTCTACAGTGTCTACATACATTCATTCAGTCCCTAGTGTTAGTCCCTCTACAGTGTCTACATACATTCATTCAGTCCCTAGTGTTAGTCCCTCTACAGTGTCTACATACATTCAGTGCCTAGTGTTAGTCCCTCTACAGTGTCTACATACAGTCAGTGTCCCCTAGTGTTAGTCCCTCTACAGTGTCTACATACATTCATTCAGTCCCTAGTGTTACTGCCTCTACAGTGTCTACATACATTCCATCTCCTAGTGTTAGTCCCTCTACAGTGTCTACATACATTCAGTCCCTAGTGTTAGTCCCTCTACAGTGTCTACATACATTCAGTCCCTAGTGTTAGTCCCTCTACAGTGTCTACATACATTCAGTCCCTAGTGTTAGTCCCTCTACAGTGTCTACATACATTCAGTCCCTAGTGTTACTCCCTCTACAGTGTCTACATACATTCATTCCCTAGTGTTAGTCCCTCTACAGTGTCTACATACATTCAGTGCCTAGTGTTACTCCCTCTACAGCGTCTACATACATTCAGTCCCTAGTGTTAGTCCCTCTACAGTGTCTACATACATTCAGACCCTAGTGTTAGTCCCTCTACAGTGTCTACATACATTCAGTCCCTAGTGTTACTCCCTCTACAGTGTCTACATACATTCAGTCCCTAGTGTTAGTCCCTCTACAGTGTCTACATACATTCATTCAGTCCCTAGTGTTAGTCCCTCTACAGTGTCTACATACATTCATTCAGTCCGTAGTGTTACTGCCTCTACAGTGTCTACATACATTCCGTCCCTAGTGTTAGTCCCTCTACAGTGTCTACATACATTCAGTCCCTAGTGTTAGTCCCTCTACAGTGTCTACATACATTCAGTCCCTAGTGTTAGTCCCTCTACAGTGTCTACATACATTCAGTCCCTAGTGTTAGTCCCTCTACAGTGTCTACATACATTCAGTCCCTAGTGTTACTCCCTCTACAGTGTCTACATACATTCAGTCCCTAGTGTTAGTCCCTCTACAGTGTCTACATACATTCAGTGCCTAGTGTTACTCCCTCTACAGCGTCTACATACATTCAGTCCCTAGTGTTAGTCCCTCTACAGTGTCTACATACATTCAGACCCTAGTGTTAGTCCCTCTACAGTGTCTACATACATTCAGTCCCTAGTGTTACTCCCTCTACAGTGTCTACATACATTCAGTCCCTAGTGTTAGTCCCTCTACAGTGTCTACATACATTCATTCAGTCCCTAGTGTTAGTCCCTCTACAGTGTCTACATAATTCAGTCCCTAGTGTTAGTCCCTCTACAGTGTCTACATACATTCAGTCCCTAGTGTTAGTCCCTCTACAGTGTCTACATACATTCAGTCCCTAGTGTTACTCCCTCTACAGTGTCTACATACATTCAGTCCCTAGTGTTAGTCCCTCTACAGTGTCTTAATGCAGTCTGACTGGTTGTTGGGAAGTGAGGTTTGCACATCCAAGTAAAGCTAGTTTTGTCAGCCAGTGTTGCTCTCAGACACTTTGCTGATAGACAGGCCTGGCAGGGAGGCACAGAATGATCTGTTTGTCAAGCATGTTTCGCGAAAATCGATCAGGATGCAGACAAAACCTGTGTATGATAGCATTAAGCCCGGACACGACATCCAAACCTGCTTCACTTTTAATAGACACAATCTTTAACTTCTACATGAGGCCTAAACATGAGGCGGAAATATGAGACAAATTACAATGTTTCATGTGGGATGTTGATGCCAACTCAAGCTTCAATAATTAAGCAAGTCTAGACAAAGCGGCTAATCTTAGTAGGTTATTGATTACCTTGTGGCCAGATGCTCAGTCAGCAACCTATGTATGGACTGGCTGGTCACACACACAGTACCATATGCTTTGAACTGTTGGAACTTCATGGACCAATCTCATAACATATTTTGTAGCAATGGCATGGACAACAATACATCATATTGTCTGGCCTGAACAACAGCATTACACTTGTTCAATATCGCATGTATTTAGTACATTTGTAATTACTAATGTAATTTTAAATGTCAGTGTCCTCTTGGTTGCTGCTTTGCCACTTTAAAACCCTCTTTAAATGCTGTCAATCTACACAGGAATCTCAGCAGACAGGTGGACAGCTGTCTGTCTGTGTAACCAGCAAGGTGGACAGTTGTCTATGTAACCAGGAAGGTGGACAGCTGTCTGTGTAACCAGGAAGGTGGACAGCTGTCTGTGTAACCAGGAAGGTGGACAGTTGTCTATGTAACCAGGAAGGTGGACAGCTGTCTGTGTAACCGGGAGGGTGGACAGGTGTCAGTGTAACCGGGAGGGTGGACAGGTGTCAGTGTAACCGGGAAGGTGGACAGTTGTCAGTGTAACCGGGAAGGTGGACAGTTGTCAGTGTAACCAGCAAGGTGGACAGTTGTCTATGTAACCAGCAGGGTGGACAGTTGTCTGTGTAACCAGCAAGGTGGACAGTTGTCTGTGTAACCAGGAAGGTGGACAGCTGTCTGTCTGTGTAACCAGCAAGGTGGACAGTTGTCTGTGTAACCAGGAAGGTGGACAGCTGTCTGTGTAACCAGGAAGGTGGACAGCTGTCTGTGTAACCGGGAGGGTGGACAGGTGTCAGTGTAACCGGGAGGATGAACAGTTGTCAGTGTAACCGGGAAGGTGGACAGTTGTCTGTGTAACCAGGAAGGTGGACAGTTGTCAGTGTAACCGGGAAGGTGGACAGTTGTCTGTGTAACCAGGAGGGTGGACAGTTGTCAGTGTAACCAGGAGGGTGGACAGTTGTCAGTGTAACCAGGAAGGTGGACAGTTGTCTGTGTAACCAGGAAGGTGGACAGCTGTCTGTGTAACCGGGAGGGTGGACAGGTGTCAGTGTAACCGGGAAGATGAACAGTTGTCAGTGTAACCGGGAAGGTGGACAGTTGTCAGTGTAACCAGGAAGGTGGACAGTTGTCAGTGTAACCGGAAAGGTGGACAGTTGTCTGTGTAACCAGGAAGGTGGACAGTTGTCAGTGTAACCAGGAAGGTGGACAGTTGTCTGTGTAACCAGGAAGGTGGACAGTTGTCAGTGTAACCGGGAAGGTGGACAGTTGTCTGTGTAACCAGGAAGGTGGACAGTTGTCAGTGTAACCAGGAAGGTGGACAGTTGTCAGTGTAACCGGAAGGTGGACAGTTGTCTGTGTAACCAGGAGGGTGGACAGTTGTCAGTGTAACCGGAGGGTGGACAGTTGTCAGTGTAACCGGGAAGGTGGACAGTTGTCTGTGTAACCAGAAGGGTGGACAGTTGTCAGTGTAACCGGGAGGGTGGACAGTTGTCAGTGTAACCAGGAGGGTGGACAGTTGTCAGTGTAACCGGGAAGGTGGACAGTTGTCTGTGTAACCAGAAGGGTGGACAGTTGTCAGTGTAACCAGGAGGGTGGACAGGTCAGTGTAACAGGAAGGTGGACAGTTGTCTGTGTAACTTGTGGGAAGGGTGGAGTGTAACCAGGAGGGTGGACAGTTGTCAGTGTAACCAGGAGGGTGGACAGTTGTCTGTGTAACCAGGAAGGTGGACAGTTGTCAGTTGTCAATGTAACCAGCAGGGTGGACAGTTGTCTGTGTAACCAGGAAGGTGGACAGTTGTCAGTGTAACCAGGAGGGTGGACAGTTGTCTGTGTAACCAGGAGGTGGACAGTTGTCAGTGTAACCAGGAAGGTGGACAGTTGTCAGTGTAACCAGGAGGTGGACAGTTGTCAGTGTAACCAGGAAGGTGGACAGTTGTCAGTGTAACCAGGAAGGTGGACAGTTGTCTGTGTAACCAGGAAGGTGGACAGTTGTCAGTGTAACCAGGAAGGTGTACAGTTGTCTGTGTAACAGGAAGGTGGACAGTTGTCTGTGTAACCAGGAAGGTGGACAGTTGTCAGTGTAACCAGGAGGGTGGACAGTTGTCAGTGTAACCAGGAAGGTGGACAGTTGTCTGTAACCAGTGTAACCAGGAAGGTGGACAGTTGTCTGTGTAACCAGGTTGTCAAACCAGGAGGGTGGACAGTTGTCAGTAACCAGTTTGTCAGTGTAACCGGAAGGTGGACAGTTGTCTGTGTAACCAGAAAGGTGGACAGTTGTCAGTGTAACCGGGGAAGGTGGACAGTTGTCAGTGTAACCAGGAGGGTGGACATTTGTCAGTGTAACCGGGAAGGTGGACAGTTGTCTGTGTAACCAGAAGGGTGGACAGTTGTCAGTGTAACCAGGAAGGTGGACAGTTGTCAGTGTAACCAGCAGGGTGGACAGTTGTCTGTGTAACCAGGAAGGTGGACAGTTGTCAGTGTAACCAGCAGGGTGGACAGTCGTCTATGTAACCAGGAAGGTGGACAGTTGTCTGTGTAACCAGCAGGGTGGACAGTTGTCTGTGTAACCAGGAAGGTGGACAGTTGTCTGTGTAACCAGGAGGGTGGACATTTGTCAGTGTAACCGGGAAGGTGGACAGTTGTCTGTGTAACCGGGAAGGTGGACAGTTGTCTGTGTAACCAGGAAGGTGGAAAGTTGTCAGTGTAACCGGGAAGGTGGACAGTTGTCAGTGTAACCGGGAAGGTGGACAGTTGTCTGTGTAACCGGGAGGGTGGACAGTTGTCTGTGTAACCAGGAAGGTGGACAGTTGTCTGTATAACCAGGAAGGTAGTAGTAGTCTGTTATCAAATGAACAGTGTCATTGACTCATTGATCCTTTTTGTAAAAAGAAATTGATCATGTTTTGAGTTGCTCATGTGTTGAATGCTGAGTTCATTGTTTCTCATGTGTTGAATGCTGGGTTCATTGCTGCTCATGTGTTTAATGCTGGGTTCATTGTTGTTCATGTGTTGAATGCTGGGTTCATTGTTGCTCATGTGTTGAATGCTGGGTTCATTGCTGCTCATGTGTTGAATGCTGAGTTCATTGTTGCTCATGTGTTGAATGCTGGGTTCATTGTTCCTCATGTGTTGAAAGCTGGGTTCATTGTTGCTCATGTGTTGAATGCTGGGTTCATTGTTCTTAATGTGTTGAATGCTGAGTCCCTTGCTGCTCATGTGTTGAATGCTGGGTTCATTGTTGCTCATGTGTTGAGTGCTGGGTTCATTGTTGCTCATGTGTTGAATGCTGGGTTCATTGCTGCTCATGTGTTGAATGCTGGGTTCATTGTTCCTCATGTGTTGAATGCTGGGTTCATTGTTGCTCATGTGTTGAATGCTGGGTTCATTGTTGCTCATGTGTTGAATGCTGGGTTCATTGTTGCTCATATGTTGAATTCTGAGTTCATTGTTGCTCATGTGTTGAATGCTGAGTTCATTGTTGCTAATGTGTTGAATGCTGAGTTCATTGTTGCTCAGGTGTTGAATGCTGGGTTCATTGTTGTTCATGTGTTGGATGCTGAGTTCATTGTTCCTCATGTGTTGAATGTTGGGTTCATTGTTGCTCATGGGTTCATTGTTGCTCATGTGTTGAATGCTGAGTTCATTGTTGCTCATGGGTTCATTGTTGCTCATGTGTTGAATGCTGAGTTCATTGTTGCTCATGTGTTGAATGCTGGGTTCATTGTTGCTCATGGGTTCATTGTTGCTCATGTGTTGAATGCTGAGTTCATTGTTGCTCATGTGTTGAATGCTGAGTTCATTGTTGCTCATGTGTTGAATGCTGGGTTCATTGTTGCTCATGTGTTGAAAGCTGGGTTCATTGCTGCTCATGTGTTGAATGCTGGGTTCATTGTTCCTCATGTGTTGAATGCTGAGTTCCTTGCTGCTCATGTGTTGAATGCGGGGTTCATTGTTGCTCATGTGTTGAATGCTGAGTTCATTGTTGCTCATGTGTTGAATGTTGGGTTCATTGCTGCTCATGTGTTGAATGCTGGGTTCATTGTTCCTCATGTGTTGAATGCTGGGTTCATTGTTGCTCATGTGTTGAATGCTGGGTTCATTGTTGCTCATGTGTTGAATGCTGGGTTCATTGTTGCTCATATGTTGAATTTTGAGTTCATTGTTGCTCATGTGTTGAATGCTGAGTTCATTGTTGCTAATGTGTTGAATGCTGAGTTCATTGTTGCTCAGGTGTTGAATGCTGGGTTCATTGCTGCTCATGTGTTGGATGCTGAGTTCATTGTTCCTCATGTGTTGAATGTTGGGTTCATTGTTGCTCATGGGTTCATTGTTGCTCATGTGTTGAATGCTGAGTTCATTGTTGCTCATGGGTTCATTGTTGCTCATGTGTTGAATGCTGAGTTCATTGTTGCTCATGTGTTGAATGCTGGGTTCATTGTTGCTCATGGGTTCATTGTTGCTCATGTGTTGAATGCTGAGTTCATTGTTGTTCATGTGTTGAATGCTGAGTTCATTGTTGCTCATGTGTTGAATGCTGAGTTCATTGTTGCTCATGTGTTGAATGCTGAGTTCATTGTTGCTCATGTGTTGAATGCTGGGTTCATTGTTGCTCATGTGTTGAAAGCTGGGTTCATTGCTGCGCATGTGTTGAATGCTGGGTTCATTGTTCCTCATGTGTTGAATGCTGAGTTCCTTGCTGCTCATGTGTTGAATGCGGGGTTCATTGTTGCTCATGTGTTGAATGCTGGGTTCATTGTTGTTCATGTGTCGAATGCTGAGTTCATTGTTGCTCATGTGTTGAATGCTGAGTTCATTGTTGCTCATTTGTTCAAAGAATGTTGCTGTCAGCACATCCTGGTCAGTGGTGGGTTGGCTCTCTGTTGGTGCTACAGTGTCAAGTCAAATAACAACAGTGTAATGTATGTGTACAGTGAGCAAGGGTGAACACTGTTAACTGCTAGTATACCCGGTACTCCCTGCACATAGTTATTTGTACTGCTCCACTTATCTACTGATAACGACATTCAGACAGAAATAGATCTCTATTCATGTATTACAAGACTTTGTAATTCAGCAGTCCTAACTCAATAGGGATGCTCTTCAGTTTTGTGAATTTGACCATGACCATACTTTTGAATCATTTAACTCATTTCCTGGACATTATGGAATGTATATCTCAATTATTGGCTGTGAAATTTTCTCTTGATCAATAATGTCAGGGGTTCAAGGATTTCAATAAGGTCATATCCTGAAAAGATGTTGACTCAAAAAGGATTTACAGTATTTCAGTGAATCTTTGTACACATCATCTTTGGTGTAGATCAAGGACGGTTGTCAATGATGTGTGTGTAAGGTGAAGGTCACAATAAAGATTGGCCACATTCTGCTTGTATGGTCATGTTGCATGTGTTGTATTGGGGAGTGCACTGTCTCAGTAAAGTACAGATTCCTTTTTGCAATTAGTTCCCCCCAGAGAGTCTCCCCAAAGTACTAGAATCTGTCCTTTATTGTGGTAATTGTGTAGTGGCCGTAAAATTTCCGAGTCCAGTGCTGGGATTAAAACTATAGACCTTCCAATCCAAAGTCAGACACCTTGTCCACGTGACCAAAGAGGTTAACCTCATCAGCAAGTTGACATGGTAAGGTCATTATCTATGGGATGACTCCACACCCTGCTGCATACTCCCCATTCAACAGAAGGCACGTCCTAGGTGGCATAGCAGGCTACTGAGACTTATTTTGCTCATATTTGATATGAACATGCTCAGTCCCACAATAGGCATCAATGTGCCGGCCATAAAATTTCTGAGTCCCGTGCTTGGATACGAACCACGGATCTTCTGATTCGAAGTCAATTGCCTTGTCCACATGACCAAAGCGGTTAACCCCATCAGCAAGCTGACAAGGTACATATGTCATCTAAGGGCTGACTCCATGCCCTGCTACATACTCCCCGTCAACAGAGGCACGTCCCAGGTGGCATAGCAGGCTACTGAGACTTATTTTGCTCATATTTATAGTCTGTTTGCAGTGAAAACGTACCGATGAATATCACTTTAAACAAAAAAGTAAATCAAATAAATTGAAATTAAGATTGCGAATCCTCAATATTTGACCTTGCCAATTGAACATTTAAATCTCAGAATCTTATTTAACTTAGGATAAAAGTTGTTTAACAAACGATCATAGTTTCAAGTCGCTATTATTGGTTTGTATTACAAGGGGGTAAGCGCAGTAGTTGGAACAGTAAAACAAATGCACATGCGGTTCTTGATGAGCGTTAACTTAGACCAGCCCGACATGTTCTTGGTGTTTCATTTAATGTGCATCAATGTAGCAGCCATAACATTTCTGATTCTCGTACTGGGATTTGAACCATGGACCTTCTGTTCTGAAGTCAGACGTCTTGTCTACATGACCAAACATATCATAGAACCATATACAGTAGAACACGGTTATTGGCGAACCGCAACATTGATTGATGGTCATTAATTAATTAAACAAAACAAACATATCGGTTTAACCCCATTCAACAACCGCTGCTGACGAGAAGGTATACATTGTCAGGGCGATTGGCTGCCTTAGGTTTTAGTCTGATTTTGACCAATCACCATCCTTATAGCAGACTGTGGCAAAAAGCCATTAGAAACCAATCTTTATCCAATAAAATCGCACCGGAAAATACCCCTTTGCGGCACAGTGATGCTGTTGATGCTCCAGAGCTGTCAAACCATTAAAGTAAAAGACACCATTCACGGTTCGCCGCATAAGCCTATTCGCACGGCTATAGCAAACGGATATAGTATTTCCGCACAAGCGGATATAGCGAACAAATTTAAAAGTCCGTCAACAGTCCTTTATAATATCATTAAAATTATCGTGAATAACGAACTTCGTGAGTAGCGAATTAACGGCTATAGCGAACTGATTTACTACCCCCAAGACCCAATTAACGGCGTGATTAGCGAACTCACTCAGTGTCAGCTCAGCCACTTAGCGGTATACATCAATCTTGTTGGCGGTGAATCAACATTGTTTGATGGTCATTAATTAATTAACAAAACAAACATATAGAGTGTTTAACCCATTCAACATTGCAGGCGAATAATCGGCCACAGCGTTATTTCCATTGCCGTGAGTATGATTGGCTGCCTTAGGTCCGTGTCTAAATTTGACCAATCCACGATCCTTATAGCAGACTGTGGCGAAAAAGCGTCATTAGAAACCAATCTTTATCAATAAAATGCGCTCTTTACAACTGTGAAAATACTCTCGGCAAGGGTACAGTGATATTGTTGATGTTTCAGAGCTGTCTAACGATACCTCACCTCGCGTATTATTCATCTGAAGCTTGAAAGCGAGGTATTTCCGTTGTTGTGTCATGTTAGCGAGCGGAAAGCCTGAATACATAAAAATGAAAATATAAAAGAAAAGGCACGGGCATGTTATGACATGTCACAAATGGAAAAAATCGCTACAGTTTTTGCTTCTTTAGGTGGTTTATCTGGACATTATAAATGTAAGCGTGCATTTTCATTAAAAAATCAATTTATTTAAGTTGTAGTTGTATTATTTCAATTTTATCATAAAAGTAAACTTCATATTTATCAACATGATATAGGTAATGTCTGTGAATGTCTACATCTCTACAATCCAAGATGGCGGTCAAATGTGAATAACGAACAACGGATATAGCGAACTAAATTTCTTGGTCCCTTGGAGTTCGTTATATCCGTGTTCTACTGTACCTCGGGGTAGATAATAATTCACCAATTCATACAAGACTTAGTATGTTTGGAATTAATTCAGTGCACTAATTCAATCCCATTTAACTAATTACAGTAGCTATTACTATTAATAATCAAAATACATACCAATGTATCATGATATTATGTATACAAAATATTTACATCATATCATCAAATGGATGATATTACAAACTGTTCGATGATATTACAGATGTACAATTAAATTATAAATGAGCAGTTCACTAGATTAAAACACCACATCCTAACCTCCTTATGATTAATATAAATACAAAAGACATCTAAAGTCATTCACCCCAATAAGTGCAATGCTATAACAGTCATGCAGAGTTGAGATGGCAGCAGTGACCAGAGCAGAGAAATGTTGAAGTATATACAACCTCAGCTCTGGTCATATGCTGCAGAAACAATAGAAATTCAATCACTGGCCAAGCTATGACTGGACCAGGAGGCTGAAGACAAAGAGACACCCTGCTGTGACTTATATAACTACTTTACCTTGGGATTAGTACAGAGTGCTTGGGTTACCTTAAAGGGTTTGATTTTTCTTTACTAACTTACCTTCCTAAGTTTAAAATACACAATATTAACTTTCAGCTACAATTGCAGATATATAGCATGTTACATTGTATCTGTTTCTAAAAGGCACTGTGTATACCTTATATTGTTTGAACAGTATAGGACAAGTCATGGCTCCATAGTATGATATAAGTACTAAAGTACTGTCGGAAATAGAAAAAAACTGTTTTAGGCTGTTACTCTGTATCTCTAAAATTTACACAACTGCAAATAGCATATGTCGAAATAACCCACATTGGCCTAACAATTGGCGTTCAGTGGGATGCGTAATAGGATATCCAGAAAAGCATGTTTACTCGTAAAATTGGGCAAAACTTAGGAAAAATACGAATAGCTGCTGAAAACAATGGATCAGACTATAAATGGCGATTAGGTCGCTCAGCCAGGTATGACAACTGACCGTCGACTCACTTGGCATGAAATGCATGTGCTGCCTACAGGCACAAGGGGTCATCTCAAAGATATTTTGTGCTTTTTCATGTGTGTTGACTATGGCTCATCTATTGATTAACCCTTTTAGTGTCTTTCTTTCATGAAGTTTATGTTGAGATATGTAAAAGAGTATGATACCTGATAACCATAGAAACGCATCGTATTAATTGTCTCAAAATATATAGGTGGCATGACCACCCGATCGTGAAGATCGACAGGGCTGGATATTATTTGTAAATTGTTATGACATGCCGTGTACTTCCCCACTGTAATTGCCTTAAAGGATTATCTTATCTTAGCTGATATCTCTACCCCCACCCCCACCCCCATCTCCCCTGCCCGACCCCAATGATCGTCTGCGATACCCGTCCAGGTTTTGCTTTTGAGACGAA
This sequence comes from Haliotis rubra, assembly GCF_003918875.1. Classification (NCBI taxonomy): domain Eukaryota; kingdom Metazoa; phylum Mollusca; class Gastropoda; order Lepetellida; family Haliotidae; genus Haliotis; species Haliotis rubra. The sequence goes on from NW_025767185.1 coordinate 324,629, forward strand.
CCCTCCTATCTGTTTCTTTTTATAGTGACAGTGAGACTCCATGGTAGCTACATCCCTAATAGTTTCAGCATGAAAGTTATTATTTTTTACGCCAACTATCGGTTATAATGAAGATACGTCTAATTTCAAATTGAGCATTTTAAAAGTGTCATTTGTAATACAATATCGTTGCACACTATTTACATAAAGCCATGGTCTGTTCCAAATAAATCGTTTTGGACTTAGAAAAAAACCACATTGCTCATTTCTGCACTAATCTCCCCTCAGTAAAGTCCTTTTTCTACATTTCCTAACTCCCTACCACTGAGACTGTAGTTAGGCCGAACTTAGTTTAACAGATATTTCACACTTGCACATATCAACTACATAAATTGTAGAGGTAAATGAGAAAATACAGTTTTTTTCTTTAGTGGAGTGTTTATTGTGAAGCAACCATGTTTCCTGGAAGACATTATATTGCACAGGGACTGCTTTCACGAAGCAACCTTTACTAAGGTTAACCTTAACTCCCAGTCTTTAACATTGTACTAAGTTTACCTTAGTGACTTAGGAGGCCCTGGTCATCATCTGTTTCCATTACAATATGTTATTACATTTGGTACAGGGTATATTGTTTAATGAGTGAGTGAGTGAGTTGAGTTTTACGCCACACTCAGCAATATTCCAGCTATATGGCAGCGGTCTATAAATAATCAGGTCTGGACCAGACAATCCAGTGATCAGCAGCATGAGCATCGATCTAGGCAATTTGGAACTGATGACATGTGTCAACCAAGCCAGTGAGCCTGACCACCCAATCCCGTTAGTCGCCTCTTATGACAAGTGTGGGTTACTGAAGGTACATTGTTAGCCGGACCTTCACAGGTTATTGTTTAATGACAACTCTGAGATCACACTACAAGATCACAAATGAAGACATTCCTGTCTAACTTGACATGTTTGAGTGAGGGAAAAGCTTCACTGTGCAGATGATCAGTTTGTGTTACGTTCAGGTGATAACAAGCTGAGTCCCCGACCCTAATGTATGTTAGACTGACAGTAATGTCATTGGGGTAGAAATGCCTTAAGGTCCCTCTTTATGTTAGAGGCGAGATTGTTTTATTAGCTTGCTAGACTGAAACTGAAGTGAGCTTACATCTCAACTTGTTGGTCTGTCGTACATCATAAATATCTTCTCTTCAGAAACAAGGACACTTAAACATCACATGCTTGTTCCCACTAATGACTTAACGTCCTTGTTCTCACTCTCTCTCTCTCTAATCTGATTTTTAGTATGATTGCCACATATGCCATATTGAAAAATCTGTATATGCCCATTACTTAGTGTTTTTCATTATATAATGAACTCTGGTATTTGTTTTAGTTTGACCACGTTTGTGCCATTTAGTGCAATATTTTATATTTTGACCTTAATTTTACAATGCTCTTAAATTATTTGGCTAAGGACTGAAGTCTGGGGTGTTTCATCTTGTGATGAGATCATAGTTTATTCAAATGTTTAAGTTAAGTTTTAGTTTGTAGTCTTCAGTATTTAAGAAATGCCATGACACTATGTTCTGCTTTGAAGTGGTAGTATGCATGTATATTTTGCCATACGAAGAACATTCTGATGTATGTGTTGTATCTGGGACTGTCTAGAATTAATGGCAAAATGTCCACCTTTATTTGTGCTGAATAACACTTAATGGAATGTGTTTTGCTTGACTTGGAAATCTCACTTTGTAACTGTCTCTTTTTTTCAACTTATGACAGATGATACATAGAACTCCAGTATAACTGAAGGTTAAGGTCACTCAGTCTGTATTCGGCCTAAAACGCCATAGGTGAACTTGGCCAGGGTCATTACAGGTCAGTAATAGATCGTGGTAAAAGTATATTCAGATTCATTCGAATATTTTTTGGGGGCATTTAAGTTGTTTTATCCTTTTTCAAGGTGAACACTGATGGAAGCTGCAACTTTGTTAATAATTGTGTTGAATGACATGAAAGTGCTTGCAGTTGTATCCCAAAAGTAAGGAGACTTCAAATATGACCCACTGCCTAAAATTGTGATTGGATTATGTTGATGGTGATATTCACTCTGCAATGAAAGCTAAATGTCCTATTGAAAGCTAAATGTATGGGATTTTCTGGTCCAAAGATGTACTGTATTGCACATGTTTCCTAGATTTGAATTGATATCATTAAAACGGAAGTGCTTATGATGTTTTTATTTAAGATATCTAAAAGTACAGAACTTTGTTGATGAGAATTATGTTTAGTTATGCATGTAGTGTGAACACCTTTCCTGATGTGTGTATGTATCCTCATATTGATCTTTATTAATTTAGATTGTGTTAATGTATATATTGATTATGAAATACTTAGGAGTCAAACATTTTTTATCATTGCAGCATTTCTCCTCACACAGGGTGTTTGGAATAATATTACATGTTGCCTAAAGGCTAGGTTGCACCTGAATTATTGTGTCAGTATAAAGAGCTTGTCATTTTTATCATGTACATTGTGTATTATGGAATACCATGCAGACAGTATTATTATGTTGTAACTGTGTTGGTTTTAGACACTAATAGTATATATTTAGTATGGTCGTGACTACAATTTGTTTGGTTTTAGAGACTAATAGTGTATATAGTAGTATGGTCGTGACTACAATTTGTTTGGTTTTAAAGACTAATAGTGTGTATTTAGTGTGGTCGTGACTACAATTTGTTTGGTTTTAGAGACTTATAGTGTGACTACAATTTGTTTGGTTTTAGAGACTAATAGTGTGTATTTAACTTTTGTTTGGTTTTAGAGACTTATAGTGTGTATTTAGTGTGGTCGTGACTACAATTTGTTTGGTTTTAGAGACTAATAGTGTGTATTTAGTGTGGTCGTCGGACTACAATTTGTTTGGTTTTAGAGACTAATAGTGTGTATTTAGTGTGGTCTTGACTACAATTTGTTTGGTTTTAGAGACTTATAGTGTGTATTTAGTGTGGTCGTGACTACAATTTGTTTGGTTTTAGAGACTTATAGTGTGTATTTAGTGTGGTCGTGACTACAATTTGTTTGGTTTTAGAGACTTATAGTGTGTATTTAGTGTGTATTTAGTGTGGCGTGGATACAATCTACTACAATTTGTTTAGTGTGGTTGTGACTACAATTTTTTTAGAGACTTATAGTGTGTATTTAGTGTGGTCGTGACTACAATTTGTTTGGTTTTAGAGACTTATAGTGTGTATTTAGTGTGGTCGTGACTACAATTTGTTTGGTTTTAGAGACTTATAGTGTGTATTTAGTGTGGTCGTGACTACAATTTGTTTGGTTTTAGAGACTAATAGTGTGTATTTAGTGTGGTCAATTTGTTTGGTTTTAGACTACAATTTAGTGTTCGTGGTTTTTTTAGAGACTTATATTGTGTATTTAGTGTGGTCGTGACTACAATTTGTTTGGTTTTCCCCGATGTAATCATAACATTTTGCAGAATTGTTTCTAGTCAGGAAATGTGCAGCAGTATTTTGCATCTTGTGTACTAGTTGTACTAGGACTAGGACTAGGACTTAGTCTAAAAAATCAAATTGGACTGTCAGATGATTCCTTCTTTCAAATTTGGGGGGGCCGGGGGGATTTGTCATCTTATGATGAATCTTGTTTTCTATGTCCCTGTCAGTGTGTTTTGATGTTTATTGGTCTTGCTCCATGTACTAGTATATCATTTGCCCTTAATTCATATCACAATTTCAACATTCGCTTTGTTATCAGTGCAATTTTTATGAGACTACAAACAGCAGTTGACAAAGCTGAGACAGGGCATATAAGGTCAGAGTTGAGTGACCTAACTAAGGTCATAATGTTTGCCACTTCGGCCACAGCTGGGAGGCACTTCATGGGTGAGTGGTTACAGAAAGGATTGGTTATTAATTGGATACTTGGTCATTTCTGAGGGGAACCTGTTGTGGTTCAAAGTGAATAAGAACTGGCAGGCTGCATGTGGTCACTGAGATTGCCTTTGTCACAATACCTGTATCATGGTCAGCCCATGTATAGTCCCAGCATGGCTGACCAGCTTGTCAGGATACCTGTTTACCTCAGATCTTGTCTTCTTAATTTACTCAGACAGCTTGAGTCCACAGCCAAAGGAAGAGTTCAGTTAAATACAATGTAATGTTGTTATCTTTAGTGTTCTTCCTCCCTTTTGAGGTAGACACAGATTGATGAAATAATAATAATAACAGTATCTTAAAAGGCTCATTGTTTAGATAAGCATCTTCACCATGCCTGTGCTTTTGATTCTGAGGTCCATACATGGTACCACCAAGATAATGTATAGGGCATCATGGACAATGACAACTGTAACATTTATTGGAATAGGCCGATATACAGTCTAAGACATATCCAAGCCAACAAACCTGATCTTGTCCTTTGTGTTAAAACGATCGAAGTTATGTACACTGTTGTCAGGCTTTCCATTGTTGAAGGTGGCCTTGGTTTGGTACCTCCAGCTCTTCTGACACTCTGGGTAATGCAGAACGCTGCAGTGATTAGGGGTCTCCATATTCTCCAAAATCTACTTGGTGGGTTCGACTAGGTAGGGAGAAGTCCCATTCACTGTCTGGGCTGTGTGTAGATGATGATGAGCCTTACCAGCCTGATTTCCAGGACCACCCAATCTTGCAATTTTGATACTTTAAGCCCTAATACATAATAATGATAATAGTTCACATAGTATATTGGATGGATCCACACCAATGTATACTTGAAATGCCTACAAAATAGTATAGTATTGGGAATGTCACATCAGCTAAAAAGGTGTGTCTTGACTCATCATTTAAAGTGCTGGAAACTTGGTGCTGTTTCAGTATTAGCAGCAGGGGCTGTGAAACACTAACAACTTGGTCCATATGATTTCCATGATGGATCATCTTATTGGTATTGAAGCATACCTGTCCTGAAATCCTGTCCTGGAACTATCTGTTTCATTTTATATTTAATTGATAGAGTTCCTGCAAGAATTTTAAAATGTCTTCTGGAACAAATGTTTCCTGACTCATGTTAATAATTCATACTAAGATTTGAAAATGCAGGTGTAGCAGGGCGTGGAGTCATCCCACACTTCATGTCCTTACCTTGTCAGCTTGCTGACAGGGATAACCTCTTTGGTCATGTGGACAAGGTGGTTCGAATACATAGGTATTTTCTGATATTTTGTCATGTTTCTGAGCTGATAGCCACTATTTTGGGATAGTAAGCAATGATAGATTTTCAATTATTTGAATGAAAAAATGAAAAAGAAATAGGTGAGTGGAAATGATCCTTGTAGCTTTATCTAGATGTTATCAATGTATTAGCTTACATTTTTGTTAAAATAAACCTATTTAAGTTGTAAATGCATAATTGGTAAAATGCATTTTTATAAACATCATAAATAACCTTTCAAATGGTATGATGTTTTTTGTCATAACCCAGGGCTCTTGTACATTATTCCTTAGTCTATAACCCAGGTCTCTCATGCATGGTGCCGTAGTCTATAACCCAGGTCTCTTGTACATGGTGCCGTAGTCTATAACCCAGGTCTCTCATGCATGGTGCCGTAGTCTATTACCCTGGTCTCTCGTACATGGTGCCGTAGTCTATAACCCAGGTCTCTCATGCATGGTGCCGTAGTTTTTAACCCAGGTCTCTTGTACATAATGCCTCAGCCTATAACCATTCTGCTTCAGATTTAAAATCCTTATAGTGTTATAATATAGATATCACTGAACATCCCATCACCTCATCCCAGAAATCTTCTTTGCAACAAATGAGGGGTGATGTTGTACCATAGTTGCCACTGATAGAATGTGAAGTGTGTCACAAATGTTAATGTAATGTACATGTTCTGTTTCAGAGTACCATAAATCTTCTGATGCAGAGCTGTACAGATTGATGAAATTAGGCCAGATAAAAGGTGGAACAAATGTGTGAGTGTAATAGATCAGTTGTGTGTGTTCTGCTCTGAAGTATAGAATATCATTTTCAACAGTTAGACTGTTTTCATGGAAGTGTGCACAGATGTACCTTGTATGACAGTGGGTTACATAAGGCAGGTGGAAGATTTAGATGTTGTTGAGCATGCAGCTACTATTTCCTGTGTTAACTCTCCAGGTAAAAAGTGAACAAAACACTTGTGAAGCCAGGTCGACCTGGTCAGTGTGACCTGCTGGGACTGTTGCCTTGGGTGTGATTGCCTAGCACAGCCAGCATCCTGACTTGAGGCACTCTGTTTATTCAATCATGGCTATTCTTGGGGAAGTAGTTATTTCTGGAGGTTTGTCAGATTGTATCCTCTTTCCTTTGTGTTGGTATATTACTAGTTCAGATGCACTCCTTGTTGCTCGAGAGATAAGGATTTCATCAGATTCATCACACTTTATCATTTTCACTTCATTCTGACATCCTGCAGGCACTCCTCGACAGTTTGGGATGAGTTATTACAACACTGTCTTCTAGGTAGTAGCTCTAGTGCAAATAAACAAATGTGAGAATGCAAGGTCCTACAGTTGATTCCATATTAAATATGGAATGTCTGTCATTTATCTGCTGCATTGTGAAGATGTAGTTCTCCAACAAGGTGCTAATGATCATGTGTTGGATTGTTCCGTGTACGTGTCAGGCTGGATACAAGTCAATCACTTGAATGTGCCAAATAGTCTACCACGCTACTTGAGAGGAATGTGCAGAATAGTTCAGTGGACGCCTGTCCTATCCAGGTGGATTTCCTATGTCCACCTGTAAGGGCATGTATAATGTCTAGAAATGTAACCTGTGCTTGTATCTAAGACTGGGACAATATGCCTAGTGTGGGGTATGTAGGATGAACTAAGGCTACATATGCATAATAATTTAGGGTAATGAATTATATGCCAATGACAATATACATGTCATAGGTTTCACAATGCATTGACCTGGTTGGCCTGACTCAGTTATGAAGATGCAAGCTGAATGTTTCTCAATATATTGCGAGTTGTGTAGTCAAGTTCTGCAATCATTATGTTGTCTAAGTATTAAATTACAATCAGAGTGAAGATATAATTTGGAAGTTCATGCCATGCTGTTGTAATTTTACTACTTATGTATGACAAGTGATGATAATCACTATAACCTAATTAGAAGTATCTGCCACATTTCCATTGATATATTGACTACTACTTGGGGACAACATTTTCAAATAAACGTCACAAAGAAACGTAAATGACAGTAAATTTACTCTGAATGCTGGTCACACAATACAAATACTAACTAATTAGATGTTTGCAGTAGTAGTATTGGTTTACATTAAGCTTAGTGAGGGCATTCATATGGCAAGGTGTTCAGTGAATAGGATATTTCTGAAACTCTGCCTCCAAGAGTATAGACAAAAACAGATATTTCTGTTTCACAGCCAGAGAGGTCATTAGACCACTAGTACAAAGAACTCTCACATTATTCCAGCTGGAGGGAGCAGTGGATGTCTCTTCCCAAAACTGGAAGTACTTACATAAGTTGTGCAGTGAATACAACTATCTTATCTCCGGCAGCAAGACACATGGGACTAAGTATGTGCTGTAGTAGGTATACAGTGATGTCTTTCCATGAGAATTACTTAAACTTGATTCAAATGTTGTGATTCATTAAACTTTTAGGCTATAAGTTCATCTCAGGTCACCACTTTGTCATCAGCGAGGTTCTACCCTTGTTCAAGCTACTAACAATGTTTGACAGTGAGGTTCTACCCTTGTTCAAGCTACTAATACTGTGTCGACAGGTTCTACCCTTGTTCAAGCTAGTGACACTGTTGAAAGTGAGGTTCTACCCTTGTTCAAGCTACTAATACTGTGTCGACAGGTTCTACCCTTGTTCAAGCTAGTGACACTGTTGAAAGTGAGGTTCTACCCTTGTTCAAGCTAGTGACACTGTTGACAGTTAGGTTCTACCCTTGTTCAAGCTACTGACACAGTTGACAGGGAGGTTCTACCCTTGTTCAAGCTAGTGACACTGTTGACAGTGAGGTTCTACCCTTGTTCAAGCTACTGACACTGTTGACAGTGAGGTTCTACCCTTGTTCAAGCTACTGACACTGTTGACAGTGAGGTTCTACCCTTGTTCAAGCTACTGACACTGTTGACAGTGAGGTTCTACCCTTGTTCAAGCTACTGACACTGTTGACAGTGAGGTTCTACCCTTGTTCAAGCTACTGACACTGTTGACAGTGAGGTTCTACCCTTGTTCAAGCTACTGACACTGTGAGGAGCAGTAGAGTTCTGTCATTTATGTCACCAGTAAGGATGTAGTTTTGTATCTGCTGTTTTCCATCTCCAGGTTGGTATCTAGTGTTTGTTTTCACCTGATTATTATCTGCTGTGTTCTATCTTTTGTTTGTTATCTCTAGTTTTTTAATCTCCACTTTTATATCTCCTGTTTGTTCAAATGTAGCAGTTGATTTAATTTTGGTACCACATATGTAACAGCGGTACTCATATCCTCTCAAAACAAGGGAGTACTTGTAGGGTTCGAGGGATTTATTCGCAAATTCAATCGTAAACACTGTGGACATAGGCAGTACATAGACACAAGATAACAATGTTACTTTTAAGATTTACAGTTGATTTCTATATATACTTTAACAAATCCCTTTAGCTAAAACATATTACACTTTTTGTAGAGATCACATGCAATGAAACATAAATATATTATATCGTCTCAGGGACACAGGCTGTAATGCCTCCCAGATGTACAGTGATATAAGCCCTGCACAAATAAATATACTCTCTCTCTCTATATATATATATATTGTATAATAGTTATGGTACAGTTACATTAGCATGTACAGATTACACACATTATAAATTTCCAAAATACTGTACATACATACATGATACATAGAATACTTCTAATCTTTATATATATATATATATCTATATATATATATATATATATACGCACAAAATGTCCAAAGTAGTACAGGTGTTCAGTCATAAATATTGCATAGATAAATAAAAACAGAATGCCTTTTTCTCCAACATGTTTCGTTCTTTACTCTTCAGGGAGATTGTGTAAACCTATCCTACATCTCTGCATACATACTCTTTTCTCCATTGTTTTGAAAATGTCACAGGATTCCATAGGTAATTTGTAAATTTTAGATTTGTAGAATCTCCCTGAAGAGTAAAGAACGAAACATGTTGGAGAAAAAGGCATTCTGTTTTTATTTATCTATGCAATATATATATATATATATATATACACACAAAATGACCATATATATCCTATAATGAACACTTCGCATATACCTCTGTCGAATACACAAGTAAGTTGAATTAATACAATGCTAGCTAAAATACTATATATATATATATATATATATATAACAATGTTTCAAATACATATCAACCAAACCTAAGATTCCAAATAGAGTAATAATCACATGAACTTACCCTATTTGTACTTGTGCAAAGAAAGTGCTCACAGCAGAAAGAAATGTACTGACTGATCAGCAAACGTTTGAATCAGTGACTGCACATGACTGAAACGATCACATGAACCCAGAGAACAATAAGACTAATCACAGGCCAAGCCTGTGACTGACCAAGTGACAATACTTATGAACCTATGTACAATGAAAAGGCTGAACTATCCAAGCTTACCTAGATTTGTGCAAGTGCTGAAGTTAACACAAGTATTTAAGGAAAATCAATGTTAAATATTTAGGTTTAGGTTATTCAATATACTTCATACAAGTTTACTGTAATGATGCATTAAAATCTAACAATATACTATTTACAAACATACTGCTACACTTATTAAATACGAAATGGCCAATTTTCTAAACACTTGTACCCTAGAAATGATGATGTGCTTTATACTCAAGAAAATCTCTGGTCTAGAGAGTCTGTACAAGTGTTACTATCCATTAATGATGAGTGTAAAATGAGAGATCATCTCCCACAATTGTTGCAGTATTGCACTTCTCACATTCAGGGGGGATTTCCAAAATATCAGGGAGTACATCCTTTTCCAGGTCCCTAGTTTTTGTTCTCGATGTCAAGTTATAAACGTGATATTTTCCTGAGCTGAAAAAAGGCGTTTACTTCGTAGTTGAAAAGGGCAGATGTGTATGTGTTAAATGTGTTGGTAAACTAGCAGGAGCTAGAGCGGGCCCTTTTACGTATGGCGACATCATATTTGGGGCACTTCTGCCAAGTTGACATAGACAGGCCAATGTTTGCAAATCGCCAGGGAGTGTTTGTGGTGGCTAAATATGGCCATGTTCACTTTACCAACCTTGCACCTGCTTGAGCTTAGGTACCAACAGTTTACTTTGAATTTAAACCTTTAAATTTTTATTTCCTTTTATGTGATTGTCAGAATGGTGTTAAATTAATGAAAATTATCAGCCACAAAGACTCCATTTCCTTCAGTGTTTTTTTCCTTAAGATTGAAAAGAGTTCACCTTTAGAAGATAATTTAGATTCACAAAATATCATTTTCAGTGTGATGTTCAGTTAAACAATGGGATACTCGACCTAAGCACCAAAATGTATTTGAATTCTGGTAACCCTTACAACCCATACTCCAGTGACTATAGGTTCACCATGTAGTGACTGTAGGTTCACCATGTAGTGACTATAAGTTCACCATGTAGTGATTATAGGTTCACCATGTAGTGACTATAGGTTCACCATGTAGTGACTATAGGTTAACCATGTAGTGAATGTAGGTTCACCATGTAGTGACTATAGGTTCACCATGTAGTGACTGTAGGTTCACCATGTAGTGAATGTAGGTTCACCATGTAGTGACTATAGGTTCACCATGTAGTGAATGTAGGTTCACCATGTAGTGACTATAGGTTCACCATGTAGTGACTGTAGGTTCACCATGTAGTGACTATAGGTTCACCAAGTAGTGACTATAGGTTAACCATGTAGTGAATGTAGGTTCACCATGTAGTGACTATAGGTTCACCATGTAGTGAATGTAGGTTCACCATGTAGTGACTATAGGTTCACCATGTAGTGACTGTAGGTTCACCATGTAGTGACTATAGGTTCACCAAGTAGTGACTATAGGTTAACCATGTAGTGAATGTAGGTTCACCATGTAGTGACTATAGGTTCACCATGTAGTGACTATAGGTTCACCATGTAGTGAATGTAGGTTCACCATGTAGTGACTATAGGTTCACCATGTAGTGACTGTAGGTTCACCATGTAGTGACTATAAGTTCACCATGTAGTGATTATAGGTTCACCATGTAGTGACTGTAGGTTCACCATGTAGTGACTATAGGTTCACCATGTAGTGACTGTAGGTTCACCATGTAGTGACTATAGGTTCACCATGTAGTGAATATAGGTTCACCATGTAGTGACTATAGGTTCACCATGTAGTGACTGTAGGTTCACCATGTAGTGACTATAGGTTCACCATGTAGTGACTATAGGTTCACCATGTAGTGAATGGTTCTATAGGAATGTTCACCATGTTCACCATGTAGTGACTATAGGTTCACCATGTAGTGACTAGGGTTCACCATGTAGTGACTATAGGTTCACCATGTAGTGAATGTAAGTTCACCATGTAGTGACTATAGGTTCACCATGTAGTGACTATAGGTTCACCATGTAGTGACTATAGGTTCACCATGTAGTGACTATAGGTTCAGACTATAGGTTCACCATGTAGTGACTGTAGGTTCACCATGTAGTGACTATAGGTTCAGACTATAGGTTCACCATGTAGTGAATGTAGGTTCACCATGTAGTGAATGTAGGTTCACCAGATTGTGACCCTGTCCATGAAGGCGTACGACACATAGTTAGTCTCCTGTTAGTGACTGTAGGTTCACCAGAAAGTCTTTCATTTGTTTGAAATTTGATATGAATACAAGCAAGTTTGTGTAGTTTATGGGACCAACTGCATCCCACAGTAACTCAATGACATGTCAAAGCCTCTTCTGTCTGCCTGTGTGTCCATCTGTGTGTCCATTTGTCCATCTGTAGTCTTTTCATTTCTGGAGCACAACTGGAAAACCAATCTATATTTTTCAACAAAACTTGGCAGATACATCAAACAGATCTTGAAGTGTTGCCTTTTGCTATCTGCAGATTTTGAGCATACATATTTTTTCTTGATATCCATGAAAACAATTTCGACAAAATCTAAAAATCAAGCTGGACTTTAAGTAACTGACAGATGGTTTGTTCTTTCAAATTTGTGGAGAGGTTGGCATATTCTGATGACTCTTGTTTTGATGATTAGCATGGAACAACTGAAATTACTAGGTTTTGCTTCATGTTGACCCATCATTCATATCAGATACAGGAGGCACTATGTAGTAGGCGTTACTGTGTTGTGATATTCTGCACAAACTTATAAAGCACTTGGAAGAGAGGGAACCTCTTTCTTTTAGAATCTTTGCAAAATATCAGTTAGAGCATGTACTGTTCCCTGTTCTAAGAGTTCATTTATTGAATTAGGTATTTATTTTTATCTGAGTATTTTGTTTCATGTTAAATGAAATCTAATTGGAAGGGATAATATGAGACAGGGAAACAGGGAATTTGACCATTCATAGTGTTACTGGACAGAAGTCCATTGGCATAGTCTACCGCTAGCAGCTAAACACCTATGGAATCCTGTGACATTTTCAAAACAATGGAGAAAAGAGTATGTATGCAGAGATGTAGGATATTAAAAGTTATATGTGGATCAATAAGGCTGTCTGGCATCATCAGCTATTTGGAATATTGATGAAACTTAACACTGCTTGGGTGAAAACGGATGAAGAAATGTTGATGGAGGTAAAATAAATATTGATCAACTGATCCTCCATAAGGGAGATGAGACTAGGTCCTGTGGTGTGCAGGTACTGATCAATGCAGGTACTGGATGCAGGTTAGCAAGTGTTCCACCATACATTACCTTTCGAGAAAACTATGGAGTAATCTGAACATGTTGTGCAGTTGAATAAATAAAGTATTGCATAATTTTAGGGTTACTGTTATTATCATTTAGTCTGTACCCGAAATGTGAATTCTGTCAGTTTTGTAGGTATTATTGTAGTTCATGTAAGTGAAATGATGAGGCCATGATGAATATGTTTTGCCATTGTTTGATGAGATGATACTAACTGTAGCCTGCCTGAGGTAAAATATAAAGAAATGAATAGATGAGGAGGTTGTGTTGTTTATATATCACCATGACATCAGCTGACGCCAGGCCTAGCTCGGGTCACCAGTCACAAGACCCAGGCGAGGTAGTCAGACACAACAAAAAATTTATCCTGAAAAAGGGAGGCTGCAGGTTTTCTGGAATTACAGAGATTTTTCCTGAGTTACATGCTACAAAGACGCGTGAGGGAGAATCTTGGTGTGTAGCCAATCAGCAGAGACGTCTAATTTTAGCCAATGACGTTGTGTCTGGTGATTCACTGGGTACATGTTACTGTCTGCATGCCTGCTGCCTGCCACTGCTACTACCGCTAGCTGAGTTCGCTGTCAACCTCCGAGGCCAGCCTGCTGCCTTCTGGCACACTCACGCTTTCACACGCTAGTTCTGACTACTGCCATCCAACTGCTTGTCCGCCGACACATGGCAAAAAGATGCTTCATATTTAACAGCCTGACTACAATGGAGTTGTAAGTATTGCCGTGTGTGTTGTTGAGTTGACCTACATAGCAGGAACCCACCTAGGCAGTGAGCGAGGTAGTCAGTGGGGAGATCAGCAGCCAGGTCATCCCAGGTTAATATCAGTGGACACTAACAAGCGGAGACAGTCAGGGACAACAGTGGAGGATATGAACAAGGCCAGTTACTTCAGTGTGTGAATGGGCATGTCTTGATTATTCAATTGCCTGAACGTGTCGAGGAAGAAAGGTGTAGTGGTGAGAGGTAGGCAGAGTGATAACAGGTCTTGTCTTGGCTGTGTCACCAAGCTGTGAGCGTGGTGTCTGTGGTTAGCCAGCCTGCTCATCACAGGTTGACTACTAGGAAACCTGCACTGACTGTAGTCACATGGGCCCAGTTGGCCCGGTGTAGCATCATTGTAGTGCAGCACTCACATGGATGTTCATAGCGGGAGGTAGGTCAGGTGTTCAAATTGTTCCTTCCATGTGTGGTGTCACTTGCAGTTCTGTCTATACATCATTCATTGCATAAGAGATTTGCCTATACTTGTGCTGCATTATCTATGGCTGCAAGGTCTGCTGTCTCTTTCCTTGAATAAATCTGGGCTATAAAATACAAGGCCTAATTGTGGCATAGTAATCAATAATATGCACTTGTTTATTAATATTTAAAACATTTATACTTTGACAAATTGAACAAGAGTTAAAAATAATGTTGTATAAAGTTGTGGAGAAGGTCATTTTGTTGAATTTGTTTGTTGAGCCTTTATTAGTGGTAGACAGGTGTGTCTGTCTGCCGTCTAGCTGCATTGTCGGTCCTGGGAATGTCTGTATTTCTCTAATAAGCATTACTGAAGGATGATCTCAGGATGGCTGGTCGTTGGAAGTGTGTACATGGATTTTGCCAAAAAATCTAAGATGACATGCGGGCTGAACAGTATGTCATGTGTCATGATTTGAAACATTGCAGTCTACAGTAACATAAGGATGGGTTATTAGCGATTTAGCCAGTTTCATCATTAACTTCTGTCACGGCATCTTTTTGAAAGAAATGCAATTCAAACAAAATGCTTGTGTTTAGCCACAGTTCATAGTACACATTGCAAAAATGCTAATCAAAGTTCATGATTAAAAAATACTTTTCACATTTCATATTGAAAAAATACTATTATTCACAGTTCACATTACTGAAATATTATTCTGAGTTCATATAACAGGAATATATATTATGATGACATTATGTATGTATGCAAAGACACATGAACATAAAGTTTAAAGAAATGAAAAGATCAAATCATCAGAAATCAGAATTTTTACAGAATGTTTTGAATTTTTGAAAATGTTTTTGTACTTTTGTAATAATTATTTAACCTCTGTTTGTCTATTAATAGGGAATGGTTACCTGTAGGTAAAGAAGTAATTTATGTGTTGCTGTTTAGTAAGCAGCATACATGGAGGTTGTTTTCTGCTTTGGTTGATAATTCATAGTGAGAATATCTAGGAAAATTATTATTGATTGTCTCAGTGTTGTCACATACATGTTCATTTCATTAAGGTAATTAAAACCATGTTGTTATTAATGATATCTGAAGTGTTTAGCTTAAGAGTATTTCAGAAGACATTTTGTGTGTAAAGTGATAACTGGCCAGTATAAATGAAAGTGGTCATCTGCTGAGGGTTCTGGCTTATTCAGTCAATCGAACCGTATTCCTTCATTGAATTCATTTCATTATTGGCAATCACTAGAATTCATAATTTTTATAATACGACTATTTTTTACTTGAATTTGTTAGTTATCAAAGAGAGATATGCAAACTGGAATGTGTCTAGACAAGGCAGGATAATATTCAACTCTCTTATATATTTCTTTTGGCAGTAACATGGTCACTGGTCACTGGTCGCTGTCATGACTACTTAACACAGTCAACATAGTCAAGACATGTCAGACAATTTATTTTGTTATCATTTGACTGAATGTAAACAATTAACATCAACTGGTGACGTTTTATGGTATTCGTGAAAATATTTGTATTTGTGACCCATTATTGGTGATATGTATTGTCATGGCCTCCTAGTAGATTCATTGCAGCCCTAGTGGAAATTTAGCAGCACCAACAGGGTTGTAGCATTCAATGGCTGCCAGTTGCTTACTACACCTTCATATGCTCCCGTCTTATAAATGCTGTGGATTTAGTCATTAGTTTCTTACATTTTGTCAGTGATAGTTGACTACATTATCCTCTAATTTAACACAACAGATGAGATAATGGGCAGGTCCAAGAACCGCACACAGCATCCCTTGTTTTAAGGATGTTCAATTAAGAACAATCATCTGTGATATAGTTACTCAGAAAAATATAAATTTGTATAAAATAATTGATTGAATTCAGTTCAGTCATTGTTATTTTATGTTTCCATTATGAGATTATGAGATATTTAAGGATGTGCTATTCACTTGGGTCCAGGTTGCTGGTGTGAGTCACAGGTCATCAATACTTCAGGTTGAGGGAACATTTACATATTGGGAAATCATTACTTTTTCCATTATTGAAAATAACAAACTTGTGAAAAACATGCAACATTTTATTAACAATAGCCCCAGGTTGTCAAGTTGAAAGATTAAAAACTACTATTTGATGATAAAATCATCCCAGAACACTGGTGAACTTTAATGATTAATGATTAATAGGGTTGCTGCCACATGTGCCTTACATGATACCATTTAATAATCACATAATGCTAATCAAGTGTAATCCTGAAGATGAAATTTGCAAATTTAATCTGGTGGCATTGTGATGTGGAGCTGTATGGCCTGGGAGACATAATCCCGTGCAACAGCTGCACCCGCCCATTGCTTGGCCAGCCAGCCGGCCCGCGGAAACCATGGTGCCAGAGGACAACATACCTGTGCTGACATGAGCGTACAATCACAGACATTACACGTGCCTTCTCCCCAGCTATGGTTTTGACCTGTAGAAAATGTCACTCTTATAAAGTCAGAAAATCATTCCTGTTTCACATGGCATTACCCAGCAGAATTTGCAAGATCCTTTGTTATAGATGTCTGTTCTCAGAGTATTTGACTTTTCTAAGAAAAAATATTTCTAAAATCTTAATTACTCAAATACTCTTTCAATAAAAACATAAGTTTGTTTGTATATTTTATTGCACTTGCTAACTTCAACACCAAATCACAATTTCACTATAAATGCATCCGGGGAAATCACTCAATGTGTAAAAGTTTTCCCTTAAAAATATAATTGTTCCTATTTAAATATTTTAGACATTTTCAACACATATGGATAAAATTTACATCTGTAACAAAGTGTCATAATTACTAATATTTTAGTAAATCGCGAAAAAGAGAAAGCATTTTCCTAAATTCGTACAGTGGTGCTTAGATGGAGGAAGGTTTCTGGGCATCCCTGCCACATTCTAATTAAACCTGTCACAAATCGGAATGAATTAACTGTATTTTTTCAAATATAACTCCCCACCTTTGAATCTTTTATTTTTTGTCTAATTTCCAAAAACAGAAACAGGATTTTAAGAATGAGCAATAGCCTGACTCACATTATGTAGGGAGAACACTCCTACAGACGAAGATTTGAGTTGTCCAGTGATCAGCCGACATCCGGACTTTAGTTATAGGATTATCTCATTTACCACAGCTTTCAAGTTTCAAACATGGGCAAAAAAAAGTTCATATAAGACTTACGTATATATTTGTCCCACGGAACTGTGATACAAATAAGAGTGGCGTTTCTCAAGTGTAGGGATGATGCAGTAGGTTAAGAACTATTTGAGCTTCTACAGTCATTTGCCTTGGGGACAGTTTGGTAAATCATTTGCAGGTTGATATTACTGCAGCATTACTTCCACAAATAACCATTATAAGCTCCCTTTAGAAAATTGACATTGGGGTGCTGGTAAAAAAATAATCAAGTCACTTTTACTGTTTTCACTGATAACGATTACTTGACGATTTGTCTAAAAGTTAAAAAATGTGTTTGCAGGGAAGTTGGTAGGATGGGGTTGTATGATGTGGGGAAAGGTTTTATTGCTTTTTACATGATACTGCTAATACACTGTGAATGTATACACAGTGTTTTTTACAAACTGTCATTTGTGTAGTAACTGTTTCACAATGAATGGAACCGAGCTGTCATTGGCAGAAGACCCAAGCATATGGTATCAGGCTGCAAATGGAATCCACAGTTTTAATGCAGAAATGTTCGACTGTTGTAATGGACAGGGCATGTTTGACTGCTATAATGGACAGGGCACAAGTCTGCAAGACATGCAAGAACTGCAATGTCAAATGTTTCGCATAGTGACGCAAATACTGTCTTCCTCCCCTCAAGACTTGTGCATGCATTTGTCATTTTCACCTCCTTGGTCCTAGTCTGCACTGACATTTTATTGGCTTGTTTTTTTCTCAGACAGGATCACGGCATCTTTGAGCTGAACACTAGAAGATGGAAAATAAATTACATGCGATAATTTAATGCATGAGCAATGGAGATTTTGGAAACTGTCTGGTGAACTGTGTGGATGATGAAATTATGGTCTTAACCCCTTCTGTCCTAAATCAATCGGAAGATCAAAGTGCAGTCTGTTGTCTGCAACCCTGGCAGTCTGTGTGGCACACTTTCCGTGTTTCCTTCTTACCCAAATAGTATCTCAAACACTGGGACTGTCTGTAACCCTTACTAGTACCTGCAGACACTGGGACTGTCTGTAACCCTTTCTAGTATCTGCAGACACTGGGACTGTCTGTAACCCTTACTAGTATCTGCAGACACCAGGACTGTTTATTACCCTTACTAGTATCTGCAGACACCGGGACTGTCTGTAACCCTTACTAGTATCTGCAGACACTGGGACTGTCTGTTACTCTTACTAGTATCTGCAGACACTGGGACTGTCTGTAACCCTTACTAGTATCTGCAGACACCAGGACTGTTTATTACCCTTACTAGTATCTGCAGACACTGGGACTGTCTGTTACTCTTACTAGTATCTGCAGACACTGGGACTGTCTGTTACTCTTACTAGTATCTGCAGACACTGGGACTGTCTGTAACCCTTACTTGTATCTGCAGACACCGGGACTGTTTATTACCCTTACTAGTATCTGCAGACACCGGGACTGTTTATTACCCTTACTAGTATCTGCAGACACCAGGACTGTCTGTTGTTTTTTAATTGTTCCCAATGTGATGAGTACAAAAACATGATGAGTACAAGCATATAGAGGAATGTGTGCACATACAAGCTAGTCGGCTCAATAGCGATATAGTACACTAAGTGCATTGAATATCAATGTTAGTGATATGTTCTTTGTTTAATAGTCATTCAGGGATAAATTCAGGGATGAGAGGAAACCATTTGACTAAAAAGCTTTCAACATTATTATTTCTTCTGGCGATGAATGATTCAGTGGTAAATATGTCTTTCAATATCCTTAAGTAATTATCAACTTTTGGAATTGTTTTTGTCAAAGAGCAAGTGTAAATATATCTCTTAGCAGATAAGATTATGTGGTTCAGTAATGGGTTCTTACCTAAAAAGCCAAACCAGATCAAAGGTTTTGTCAAATTAAGTGTTTGGATACGTTTCGTAATCCACTGTTCAAGTTTCTTCCAGAAAGTTTTGGTTTCATCACATTCCCAATATACATGGCATAAAGTTTCAACAGAATCATTACACAAAGAAAATATTGTATTGTCCATCAGATTCATTCTAAAAAGTTCTTTTTTGGTATAAACAATTCCGTGCAGAAATTTATATTGAAAATCTAACAGTTTCACATCTCTTCAATTTTTTCTACAAGTATGAAAAATCAAATGCCAATCAAAATCAATACAGTCAAATAATGTTTCCCATTTTTGGCATATGTGAGGTTTAACATTTTCAGATAACAATTTATCATAAAATAATCTTGAACCTTTTCTTGGGGATATGAAATCCTTTTGGAGTGAATTTATTGTGAGGTCATTTAAGTTTATATATCTATATTCCTTTAAAGTCTTTTTCCAAGGTTCAGGTAAAATATATATAACATATCCAAGATCTAAGTGAGTACCTTTTATATCAAATTTAAGCGTCAATTGATCAAGGATATAAACCCATGTTCATCACAAAGATCTTTGATCGTCAAGATTCCACTTTTAGCCCAGTGACTAATGATGTGATTTGAGTTTTTAAAATTGTTATTCAACCATAAAGGTTGGGCTAAGATTTCGTTAATGTTTTCTGCATCTATGGTATTTTTGATACAATATAATTTCCATGCTTTTAATACGTCTTTCCAAAAAGGATTATCAACTGCAACTATATTCTGAAAATTTGCTCCATATTTTAGCATATACTTAAAAGGAAACTTGCATGGGTTATCCGGATTGGGTTTTTTTAAGTATAGTTTGAGTGTAGATAATTTCATGGCGTTAACAAAGGTTTTAATATCAATCATCCGTAGCCCCATTTTGTAATCTTTTTTTATAAAGTGCTCCGTTTGATTTTGTCATTTTGTCATTCCAGATGAATTTAAAAATACTCTCTCAAGCGGTGAGAAAATCATCTGGGGGTTAGGCAAAGTGTTAAAAATATGAACTAATTTGGAAAGAGCCAATGTCTTAATAACAGTAATTTTCCCTATCAGCGTCAAATGTCTTTTTCTCCAAGTTGCTAGTAATCTATTAATTTCTTCTAGTCTTTTCTTTGTGTTAATAACCCATAAATCATTCAAATCCGGAGTAAATTTAATTCCTAATACTTCAAATTGTTTTCTTCGCCATTGTATATTCAAATCTTCACATAGTATATCCCTGCTACCAGCTTTTGAGCCAATCCAGATTGCTTTAGTCTTATCTTTGTTTATCTGTCTGTTAACCCTTACTAGTATCTGCAGACACTGGGACTGTCTGTTACCCTTACTAGTATCTGCAGACACCGGGACTGTCTGTTAACCCTTACTAGTATCTGCAGACACCGGGACTGTCTGTTAACCCTACCAGTATCTGCAGACACCGGGACTGTCTGTTACCCTTACTAGTATCTGCAGACACCGGGGCTGTCTGTTACCCTTACTTGTATCTGCAGACACCGGGACTGTCTGTTACCCTTACTAGTATCTGCAGACACTGGGACTGTCTGTTACCCTTACTAGTATCTGCAGACACCGGGACTGTCTGTTAACCCTACTAGTATCTGCAGACACTGGGACTGTCTGTTACCCTTACTAGTATCTGCAGACACCGGGACTGTCTGTTAACCCTACCAGTATTTGCAGACACCAGGACTGTCTGTAACCCTTACTTGTATCTGCAGACACCGGGACTGTCTGTTTTCCTTACTAGTATCTGCAGACACCGGGACTGTCTGTTACCCTTACTTGTATCTGCAGACACCGGGGCTGTCTGTTAACCTTACTAGTGTCTGCAGACACCGGGGCTGTCTGTTAACCCTACCAGTATCTGCAGACATTTGGACAATCAGTTGACAGCCTTTCATTCAACAGCACTTGTCCTGTTTGGGGTTATTGAGACAGGGTAATATGTGTAGACACTTGGACCGTATACCAATTTAAGCATGAGGCTATAAAATCAATCAAAAAGAGCCTAGTTCATTTAGAAACTCATTAAACATGCCTTCCAGAAGAGACAAGACAAGATTTATTTCAGTGCTATAAATGCTAATGGCATTTTATGTCCTGTGTCAACTGAATACTAATATGTATGGCATTTTTCAGTATGTATATCAATGTTGAAGCTGTGTTTGATACTGAATGATCACTCAAGCCAAATACACTACGGTGTGACTGTATGAATAATGTGCCATCTGAGACATGTACACATGGCTATAGCAGTTGTACTTTAACTGTCAGTTGCCAACTGACTGGGGGCCTTTTTGGCTAAAGAATCTCTGAGTAGACTAGCATTGCAGTGTCACAGAAGTTCTTGCTGTTAGGACAGGAATGATCAAAATGTGCTGCCAGTTTTATGCATGACTGTAAGCACAATATCAAGTTCAGCAAAACATACGTCTGTCTGCAGCATGTGTGTGCAAAACATCTATTTACTCCTCCAGGTTTTAGTGATTTGATGTATAGTGTTACATTTTTCAAGGAGTGCATTTTGCTCTGGTCCAACAAATTACTGTGTTAAATATTATTATGATACAGTATTTTAAAAAGTGTTATATACTGAGTATACATGTGCTAAAGAAGTCCAGCATGACATTGATGTCACATTAAAATCATATTTTAGAATCAAGGATTATATAAATCTGGGTCAAGATTGATCCAAGGAGGAGATGCACCTTGGGTGAGGCAAGTACCTGCAAACAAGCCATAGTTTAGGTGAGTTTAGGTATCTGCAAACAAGCAGTAGCTTGGGTGAGGCAAGTACCTGCAAACAAGCTGTAGCTTGGGTGAGGCAAGTACCTGCAAACAAGCTGTAGCTTGGATGAGGCAAGTACCTGCAAACAAGCAGTAGCTTGGGTTAGGCAAGTACCTGCAAACAAGCTGTAGCTTGGATGAGGCAAGTACCTGCAAACAAGCAGTAGCTTGGGTGAGGCAAGTACCTGCAAACAAGCTGTAGCTTGGATGAGGCAAGTACCTGCAAACAAGCTGTAGCTTGGGTGAGGCAAGTACCTGCAAACAAGCTGTAGCTTGGATGAGGCAAGTACCTGCAAACAAGCTGTAGCTTGGATGAGGCAAGTACCTGCAAACAAGCTGTAGCTTGGATGAGGCAAGTACCTGCAAACAAGCTGTAGCTTGGATGAGGCAAGTACCTGCAGACAAGCTGTAGCTTGGGTGAGGCAAGTACCTGCAGACAAGCCGTAGCTTGGGTGAGGCAAGTACCTGCAAACAAGCAGTAGCTTGGATGAGGCAAGTACCTGCAAACAAGCAGTAGCTTGGGTGAGGCAAGTACCTGCAAACAAGCCGTAGCACTTGGGTGAGGCAAGTACCTGCAAACTAGCTGTAGCTTGGAAAGTGCCCACAAACAGCTGTAGCACCAACAAAGAAGCTGTAGCTTGGGTGTGGCAAGTACCTGCAAACAAGCTGCACCTAGGAAAGTGCCCACAAACAGCTGTAGCACTAACAAAGAAGCTGTAGCTTGGGTGAGGCAAGTACCTGCAAACAAGCTGTAGCTTGGAAAGTGCCCACAAACAGCTGTAGCACCAACAAAGAAGCTGTAGCTTGGGTGAGGCAAGTACCTGCAAACAAGCTGTAGCTTGGAAAGTGCCCACAAACAGCTGTAGCACCAACAAAGCATTTGCAGCTCAGGTAGTTGCAAGTACCCAGGTCCACTGGTCGGAGGAAAGTTGATTTATTTCCTTCATCGACTGATGGCTGAGCTTGTGTTTGACGCCGCATGAGCACTACAGTTGCACCATGGAAGATCTTGGAGCAAGTAACATCCTCTGAACACAATGCCATTCTTCATGGATGACAATGCTAGACCACATTGTGCATGTGCCGTCAGTGATTTCTTACGTCAAGAGACAGTAGCAACTCTATCTTTAAACCCACAGGAGTCTAATACAGTCAATGAGGAAGAGGGTCAGTGATGTTTTAGCGGTTGTCCGTGGTAACACCAGATATTGACACTGCTCGGTTATCGATACTTCTATGGTATTTTTAGGATAGTTTTTCATTCTTTTTAACTTTTGCCATTCAATTAATCCCTTGAGAGTCAGTATATCCATATAATAAGTTAAATTGAAATTTGGGTAAATTCCTTTACTATGGAAACTATGGGGTATTGTGATACTTTTGTCCTTGTGTATATATACAAGTCAGTCATACCATGGGTGAGGCAAGTACCCACAAAACACCAGCAGTTGCACCTAGGGTGGCAAAGCTGAGATGCCTTGGGCTGCAGCATACTGCAGATCTGATTATGATAAGTTGTGGTATCTATAGCAGCTGTTGTGCCCCAATAACCAGGTGGCAAGCCAGCTACAGAAGGAAGGGAGGCCATCGACTCTAGAAATCTGCATGTTGGTGCCGCTGTCGCAGAGCATTCGCTATTGTCTTGTGACTGATGGACGATGTTTGAATTTCCAATATCCTTGGCTTGCATTATGCAGGTACCTTGAGGATACATTTATGACTGGTTTGCAGACAGAATTTCTTACATGGTCGTTGGAGTCATTCCCCGGGGATGAAAAAACAGCACTATCAATTATTTTTCGACTTGGTGGAAAGCCAGCGAATTGATTTTGTCTCCTGGATGTCACTTCACTTTGACAGTATTCCGTGCAACTTGTAAATAGAAAAGACATCAAGAAATTTAAACCCTGTGAGATGAGGAGAGGAGAAAAATAGCCATGCAGCTGACAGTTGAAGATCCTTTTTACATAGATGAGAAACTAGTCAAGTACATGATTAATTAGATTGAACTTAACTTTCCAGCCATTCATTATGTCAAATACCAATCGTATTACATGTGCCCATAGCCTGAGGATAAGGGAGCATCAACTTATATGGATTGGATGCTTACTTCATTTATCTCCAGATATAGATATCTGAAATTTAAAGGTCACATGCAACGTAAAACACAACTTTGCAGATTCTGATACCTTTCGGTATGGACTTACCGAAACAAATCGTCAAAAATGCAAATTCAACTTATAAAGTTAAAAAATAACGCGATGAAAAAAACGCGCGAAATCGGAGTTCAAACGTTTCACTAATTTTCCCCCGACTTTTCTGGGGAAAACAGGTTTCAACAGCTGGGCTCCGCTCATAGCACGTGCGCAGTGAAATAGGTTCGCGCAGCTTGGAAGCCGGGTTGTCGGGTGAATACCGGTGAAGGTTTGGTGTGAGCTATTTTCTAATGTTTTGTTGATATCTCACAGGCGCGAGCTTTTCATATGTTATGACAGTAAATTAACTGTTTATATAATTTCATTTGTCTATTTCACCACACGTTCTTCTTACCGAGTCACTTTCGCAGTTCTATACTTAAAAGCAATGTAATTATTTAGCGTTGACAGAATTTCTAACTGTGATATAGATATGTCGTTGTCACAGACAAAACTCAATGTCTTGTTTTATTGACACCTGTGTGTCTGCCTGCCTGTCTGCTAATGACAATATTCAATACACAGCTGCTATCACTGACCACATGCAATTTGAACTTAACACCAATCAGGCTATACACCATAAACAAAATGCATTGATTTATGGCCCGAGTTCGGTCTCTGTCACATTATGTAATTACACAGACAGGCAGGTGTGATACTTGAACACATGACATGTTATGATGTCTGTTGATTGCAAAATGTTATACACAAAAAATGAGCATGTATTTACAAAACCCAACATCTCTATATATACACACACAATGAGCCGTGAAGGCATCTGTAAATGAACCAGCCGTTACACTTGAGTGCACACCCACCCGCTCTGACTGGGTTCGGTATCCCGGCTGCTTCGTTTCGAGGGAAGTAAACCGAAGTACACAATTTTGCACTTTTGATTTGCGATTGTACGCTTATAATTTTGTTTATATGTTTTTTCATTACCAGCAATGTATATTATATGTCATGAATAAGTGATAATTGTGTTTTAATTATGTTTGATTTTTTGGTTGCATGTGACCTTTAAGTGATGAATATTTTCTTGATGAATATGTACAGGATAATGGCCTGCATCTTATATTGGCAAATATTAATGGATACCTTTGCTATTGTAGGCCTCATGAACCTCTGTTAATTTGCAATATGTGTGCCAGAGTGAAGATGTATTTTGCATTTCCTACTATATATTCGAATAATAATCATTCAATTTCTGTTGTCCATCAACCAAGTTCATGCTTTACTAGCACCTTTTTCAGTTGTTTTTGAATGAAAATATCATTAAAGAATAAGAGTGTCATAGCATTTTTATGTAAGAAAATTTAATATCTGTTTTGTGTGCAGATTGTTTTGACGTGATTGTGTTATGTGCATATTGTTTTGTTGCAGATTCTTACACTATTTCATTAGAACACTACTGTACATATCAGTTCAAGTTGTGAAGTGATGAAACATTATTTCAGCAGAAGTTCATCACCAGTGATGAAAAGGTCTGGTGAAGAACTTACATGTCAAAAGGAGAAGTTTGAGAACTAATGTTCTAGTTATCACTTGTTATTCATGACAGTACAGGATCAGAGTTGTACCAGCAAATTAAGAGAATGCACTGATAAAAACCTGAAAATATTTAATATTTGATATGTTAGTTTGTGTTATCTGATGAGAGTAGGTCTCACGGGTAATTGTGTCATGATGAGTTGCGTGAGACTCATTATTACTGTCCCAGAATGCAATACAATGATGCAAAGCAACACTTTTTTTTTAGCATCAGTATGAGACATTTAGTCTGACAGTTTCAATCCTCTTGGTTGTAGGATTTTGGAAATTACACTTTTCATTACACTATTCAGTCTGTGTCTGTGATATTAAACAGAAAGACAGTGTCAGCCATAGTGTTGACATATATCTCTCCTAGATTTCTCATAGGAGACCTAAAATTACAAATGCTTTCAAGCCTCAGCAGAATATTCATACATTATGAAGCCAGCCAGCACTGTAGTCTATTGTATGAAACTGTATGTATCTAGGTTATAAGATAGGGTTTGCTGGTCGCTTGTTAATTGGGAATGTCAATATTCTGGTGGTAGTCTCGCTTCACCGGTATCCATTGTTTGTATGGGGATGTAGCAGGCCCAATTCAGGAGACATGGAAAATATGATGCATGGTCTTTCAGAGGTAATCATGTAGGGGCACAAAGAACAGTCCATGTAGGGTACAAACAGACCATGTAGGTGCAGATAGAGGGGATCATGTAGGTGCTGATAGAGGAGACCATGTAGGTGCAGATAGCAGGGACCATGTAGGTGCTGATAGAGGAGACCATGTAGGTGTAGATAGCGGGGACCATGTAGGTGCAGATAGAGGAGACCATGTAGGTGCAGATAGAGGGGATCATGTAGGTGCCGATAGAAGAGACCATGTAGGTGCAGATACAGGGGACCATGTAGGGTACACAGACCATGTAGGTGCAGATAGCGGGGACAATGTAGGTGCAGATACAGGGGACCATGTAGGGTACACAGACCATGTAGGGTACACAGACCATGTAGGTGCTGATAGAGGAGACCATGTAGGTGCAGATAGAGGA
The DNA here is from genome assembly GCF_003918875.1 of Haliotis rubra. NCBI lineage: Eukaryota > Metazoa > Mollusca > Gastropoda > Lepetellida > Haliotidae > Haliotis > Haliotis rubra. The sequence goes on from NW_025767185.1 coordinate 351,438, forward strand.
GACCATGTAGGTGCTGATAGAAGAGACTATGTTGATGCTGATAGAGGAGACCATGTAGGTGCAGATAGAGGAGACCATGTAGGTGCAGATAGAGGAGACCATGTTGATGCTGATAGAGGAGACCATGTAGATGCTGATAGAGGAGACCATGTAGGTGCTGATAGAGGAGACCATGTAGGTGCAGATAGAGGGGACAATGCAGGTGCTGATAGAGGGGACCATGTTGGTGCAGATAGAAGGGACCATGTATTTGCAAAAAGAGGAGACCAGATAGCGGGGACCGCAGATAGCGGGGACCATGTAGAGACAGATAGAGGGGTACACAGACCATGTAGGGTACACAGAGACCATGTAGGGTACACAGAGACCATGTAGGGTACACAGACCATGTGGGGTACACAGAGACCATGTAGGGTACACAGAGACCATGTGGGGTACACAGAGACCATGTAGGGTTCACAGACCATGTTGGGTACACAGACCATGTGGGGTACACAGAGACCATGTAGGGTACACGGAGACCATGTAGGGTACACAGACCATGTAGAGTACACAGAGACCATGAGGGGTACACAGAAACCATGTGGGGTACACAGAGACCATGTGGGGTACACAGATACCATGTAGGGTACACAGAAACCATGTAGGGTACACAGAAACCATGTAGGGTACACAGACCATGTAGGGTACACCGAAACCATGTAGGGTACACAGAAACCATGTAGGGTACACAGAGACCATGTGGGGTACACAGACCATGTGGGGTACACAGACCATGTAGGGTACACAGAGACCATGTAGGGTACACAGACCATGTAGGGTAAACAGACCATGTAGGGTACACAGAGACCATGTAGGGTACACAGACCATGTAGGGTACACAGAGACCATGTAGGGTACACAGACCATGTAGGGTACACAGAGACCATGTAGGGTACACAGAGACCATGTAGGGTACACAGAAACCATGTGGGGTACACAGAAACCATGTGGGGTACACAGAGACCATGTGGAGGTTACACAGAGACCAGAGACCATGTAGGGTACACAGAAACCATGTAGGGTACACCGAAACCATGTGGGGTACACACAGACCATGTAGGGTACACAGAGACCATGTGGGGTACACAGAAACCATGTAGGGTACACAGAAACCATGTAGGGTACACAGAAACCATGTAGGGTACACACAGACCATGTAGGGTACACAGAGACCATGTGGAGTACACAGAAACCATGTAGGGTACACAGAGACCATGTGGGGTACACAGAAACCATGTGGGGTACACAGACCATGTGAGGGTACACAGACCATGTAGGGTACACAGAGACCATGTAGGGTACACAGAAACCATGTAGGGTACACAGACCATGTAGGGTACACAGAGACTATGTAGGTGCAGAGAGAGAGGGGACCATGTAGGGCAGATAAAAGGGAACATGTGTAGTCAGGTGACTATTCATGTTGTGTCATCATGTTGTGTCATGTTGAGTCAGACGACTGTTTATGTTGTGTTTTACAGAGTCCTATGATGGGGTTATGCATAGAACAAATAATTTAGTGTTTGGTGTCCAATTTGCAGATCTGTTACGTACCTGATTTATTTCGATTGGTTATGTGTGTCTCAAATGGATAAATACTGACAGACTCGAATTCATTGAAATTCAGTGAGCATTTAAAGAGCACGAGTTCTCATAATACTCCATGTTCCGAATGTCCTGAGAGAGTTCATTACTGTAGAGTGTTGTGTTGTAATTATGCAGATAGCAGCAAGTATTTGAAAGGTTTTTCCCATAAGCCAGAATAATTGATTTATTGTTATGTAAGTCAATAACATGGGTGAAATTCACAGGGGAAAATTTGAAAACATTTTCAGTTTAAATGTCTATAACAGTTATCGTAGCAAACAATTGACAAAATTTAGTAGCGTCTGATTTGTAATTTCCACTGAACTAGATATATGATCAGTTTGAACAGAGACAACAAATTTGCTACCCTGAAGATGATTCTTCCATTCATCCTATATGTAGCTCAAGTAGGTCAGTATTCAGGCTGAAGCATCTAAGTATAGCCAGTGGCCTAGATGATCAGCCACACAGAAACATGTTACCTGTACTAATAACTGGCAATCAAAGCTTCTCGCACGTTGTGAGTAGTTGGCAAACCAACCAGCAGGTCATTTAATACATAGGTCTGTGGAGCTATTTCAAATTGGTTAACAATCCGTATCCCACCAGCATTAGGCTTGTACTGATCTCCCTTTAATGGGCTTTGGTTGTTCGCTACACACCTAGCGGGCTCTTGTGTCACTGCTACAGCCGCTACAAACAGATTGCAACAGATAAAGGAAGTACGTTTTGGCGGGAGTGAGCTCACAAAGCACTCTGGGATAGCTTCTTAGTGATAAAGAATTGAACAGAAGCACATGTTTAGGGAATGGACAGTAGACGCTATGAATTGGAACGAAAGAAGGGTGAGTAAATTTGTAGAATACGTGACTTGAAATCAGCATGTTGAGGTGACATGGCCTGCTGTCAAGGAGAACAGTCTCGAACCAGTGTTTACTGAAGACTGTGTTTTCCAGCTTTGCTGGCTGATAAAACTCGGGGCTAGCTTGTCACATGTACTGTGTTGCGTGGCCTGGCCCTTTAGCCAGATTGTTCATGTATGTGCACCGGTACGTGGTGGCGTGCATGTATGTCATTACAGTTGGGCCAGGTAAAGGGAGACACACAGGTATCCCACCTCACTCATCGGGTCACAGCTCAGATGGTAGTGGAATTTGACATGCTGGACATTTGACAGTACATTTTTGTGATCATTTGCCTGTTTGTATTTACTGGTTTGACTGATACATGATACAGGTTAGGAATATGTGTATGTAGATTTTCACAATTTTTAAACTGCAGTGACTTTCCTTCTGTTTTACTGGTGTATGGTGGACTGTCGGTCAGGTTGTACTTCCTGGTGTGGGGACATGGGTCACAGTAGATTGCTGTGTGTCTCTGGTGAAACCAGGACACACAGTTGGGCACAGTATAGAATGACTTAGGATTTAGGTTCACGAGTTCACAGTGTTTGAGGATTATGCATGGCTGCTCAAGTGAATATGTTAAATTGTTCCATTATGTACAGCCCTGTTGGCCAGTCTGAAACATTACTGAAAGAGATACCTGCATGAAGATGCATGATAGAAATTCAGTGTTTCTGAAGTGAATGTAGAATATATAAGAATGTATGTGTATGAAACATATCATATAATAGGTACAGATTGGAGGCAGTACAAATGTCACTTGGCTCTTTGAGGAATAGTGTATATTTTCCTGTATTCTTAAAGTAGCAGATGGCATGTAATATGTTGTATGTTTGTACCAGAGGGATGTCTTCTATAGCATTAACTATATTGGTTAGCTTGTCATGTTCTAGTTGGTGTATCAGGCAGCAATAAAAGTTCTGAAATCTTAATTTAAAGTGATCACTATGCTAGTGTATGTCCACCTTTTTCACATGGGAGTGTGTTGATGTTGACCATTGTTCAAATACTCCAAACCTTGACAATGAGAGCTGGCGCACAAACAGTTTGCCAGGAGGGAGAGAGTGAGGTCACGTGATGTAGGCTTGTCTGGTCGGCTTGACATTTGTGCACAGATCAGCTTAGCATTCACCTCAGACCAACTGTACATTATCATACTGTCTCATAGTGTCTTAGTGTTTCTTGACTACATGCATATATTGGTAGGAGGAATATTTCTGTGCCTCTTGACATATATTGGGTGGTTGAAGCTTGGTTTTCCTGTATTTGTGTTCTACTGTATCAATCAGTAAATGGTGTAAGAAATAATGCTGGTTTCACACTCTGTCAATCAGGTATTTTAATTTTGTGCACTTTCTTATCGTCGGACAATAATTTTACCTTATGTACATTCATTCTCTTAACATTCATGCAAAGATTAATTTCTAATGACATTATACAAGTACTTGTTGTTGGATGTGTGTGATTTGAGACATCAATGCCAGTCTAGAGCAGGGTGTTTTGTTGTGCTGGCATTCCTCATTCACTGGGTGGGGAGGAAAAACACATCTTACCATGTGTGGCGGAATTCACAGGCAGTTAGTCAGGCCTCCCATCAATGCAGACAACAGATGACACATTGGATCTGGCCAGTACGTGCCGAAGGTACATGGGTCCAGGCATGGTCCCCAGCATTGACATGCCAAATGTACATGGGTCCAGGCATGGTCCCCAGCATTGACATGCCACAGGTACATGGGTCCAGGCATGGTCCCCAGCATTGACATGCCCAAGGTACATGGGTCCAGGCATGGTCCCTTGCAGTTATGTGACCAAGGTGCATGGGTCCAGGTATGGTCCACAGCATTGACATGCCCAAGGTACATGGGTCCAGGCATGGTCCCTTGCAGTTATGTGACCAAGGTACATGGGTCCAGTCATGGTCCCCAGCATTGACATGCCCAAGGTACATGGGTCCAGGCATGGTCCCTTGCAGTTATGTGACCAAGGTACATGGATCCAGGCATGGTCCCCAGCATTGACATGCCCAAGGTACATGGATCCAGGCATGGTCCCAAGCGGTGACATGCCCAAGGTGCATGGATCCAGGCATGGTCCCAAGCGGTGACATGCCCAAGGTGCATAGGTCCAGGCATGGTCCCCAGCATACTGTCTGTATGAATTATGTAGAGCTATTATCATGTTCAAATTACGATTTAATATTCAAATGTTCTTTTGTGCCTTCAACTTAGAGAAAATGTGTCAATATACTGTCATATTGTGCATGTCCTATGGTCTAAAGCTGACCCTGGCACAGCACTGCCCACCAATCACAGGGAGGCAGAGCTGTGGTAGCTGGCAATTATCTCCCTGCTCCTCCTTCTCCTCCCCAGGGATAGGCAGCATTGTTCTCCATTTGTCTGTGCCACTGACCTAGATTAGGGCCACAGCTGTTTCATCTTTGGGTGTGCCAGGTCATGGCCTGACAGCCTCTGGGTCAGCTAGGGTCACTGGTCAGACAGGAGAACAAGAAATACACACCCTGTGGCTACTGTGTATGTGTGTGTTACTGTGTGTATTTTCACCACATGGGTCTCATCACACCTCCACTTTCATAGTCCCTGTCTCTTGTTTTCAGTCTGAAATGCCATTGATTTACATGAAATATAATTAGTGTAAATAATTAGTTTAATGTTGGTGTTATTAGATCAAAGGATTTCTATGTGTTATATAGCAGGCTTGATGAAGCTGATTTGGCCGTCATGTGACAGATGCCAGGAGATGCGTTGAAAGACAGAAACCTGACTTCTTCACTTTTAGCGTTTAAAATGTCTGTTGTGTGTCAGGATTTAAGAGGAATAGGATGAGCATCACATGCAGTTATGTCACATATTCAAATAGATTTCTTAATCTAATTAAATGCCGAGTGTCACACGGCATAGACGGCATCACAAATCATGCAAATTGAAAACTTCCTGAAGAACATGTGTTGTTTCTCAAAGATGTTCAGCACTCTTGCCTTCATATGAATCATATGAGAAGTCGTCAACTTGGAAATGACACTTTTAAATATGATGTGACATGGTGATATGGCCGGTATGAGTGGTGCGGGGGTTTCTTGTGTGGGTGATGAGCTGGAGGCTGTCAGGACTAGTCTAGCTGGCTCTAAGTGGAGAGCTGATTCTCAAGTGGGAAGATGGAGAAGGAATGTTAATGGCTTTTAGAAATGACGAAAATCCTTGTAATCAGTTACTGCAGCTGGCCAAGAGATGTTGTGTGGATAGACAGGGAGGTTGTTCCTGTAGTCCAGCTGGCCAAGAGATGTTGTGTGGATAGACAGGGAGGTTGTTCCTGTAGTCCAGCTGGCCAAGAGATGTTGTGTGGATAGACAGGGAGGTTGTTCCTGTAGTCCAGCTGGCCAAGAGATGTTGTGTGGATAGACAGGGAGGTTGTTCCTGTAGTCCAGCAGGAGTGGGTGCAGCTGGCTCCCAATTGTCACATGTCACTCAATTCTTCCATGTCTGGCAGCCCGCTCTGTGCATGTAATGATATCTATATCATATGTACCAGAAAATAACATTCATGTACACTATGTCTTTTAGAGATTTTGCCACAAAAATACATTCCTATAGCAAATGACAAACAGTTCTATATCCTTTTCACAGATATTTTGGGCTGGAGCTCTACATGTTGTGTGTTTGTCAATTTCAAACTACAGATTTGTCAGTATGTAAACCTTGAGCCCCACTCCTTCCTGGTGATAATAGATATTACATCCTGAAACTAGGATCAGGTTCTTGTCAGTTATGTTTTATCAACTGTTGTGAAACAAGGAAGCTGATACATTGGCTGGTGTGGACAGGACGATATTGGACTGACATTCTGTGTCTTTATTAGGTAGTACTGTTTGGACAGGAAGTTTGTTTTATTCATTATGATTTTCCAAACATTGTAAAACAGTGTAAGGTGAAAAGATCAAGCAACTATTATTAAGTTTGTCTTGTTTGAATGTATTTTTAAGGTGCCTGTTGTGTGTTTCAGATACTTGATACTGGAGAAAGCTAACACCCTCCTCCCCTAGTGCGAGACAGCAACAGTCAAGTGTCCTACAGAGTGCTATATTCACTGACAGATCAAGGCAAAGTGGCTTCTACACCAGGACTCTACTATCCTCATATGACCTCTACCATCTGTGTCCTACTAGCTACACATTTAGTTGGTCTCTTATGGTGACTCTTGTTTGAGTACTTAGTGTTTAAACCCATTGTCTTTCATATCTTGCCCAGCGAGTAACTCTTGGTATGGCCATGGTGAATCCTATGCTGAATCTAGCCATTCCTAACCCCAATGTTAAGGACTCAAGATGGCTTACACTGGAAGTTTGCCGTGAGTTCCAACGGAACAAATGCACACGCACGGAGAATGAATGCAAATTTGCTCATCCACCTCCACATGTGGAAGTACAGAATGGGCGGGTGATAGCCTGCTTTGATTCCATAAAGGTAAGTTCAGTGTTGTGTGAGGTGTTGAATGTTCACACAAACTTCTTGTCACTTTTGTTAAGCAAGCTTGACTACAACCAACATTAGTAGTAATGGCCTACTGTAATCAATTCTGTTATAATTACCAAAATATTATAAATACTGGAACATTGTAATTATAAATGAGTAGTATGTCATAATATCTATTTGCTATTGATGTTGCTTTTTCTTACAACTAGAGTACATTTTATGGAAACCTTGGTCAGTGTGTTAGTAGTAGAACACAAGTGTTGAGTTTCAGTCTTTCTGAAGTCTCTCAAAGTGTTTTTTTATACCTACAGTAGACATCAAATCCTGTCATAAAATTGGTTTACCTTGTATTGATGAGCTCCACTTCCCATGCTATTGTGGTACGGTATGGCTGACACTTGTGTATGTCTGTGCTGGACAGTGTTGTGCCTCTTGTCCCAACTGTTGTACAGTGTTGTTCATATTGTCTGGATATATATCACCAGTGGGGTGTGCATGCATTCAACTACAGACTGTGGCATTGCCCACTTTCAGAATGTTTGGATCTCAGATATTGTTCAGATATGCTGGATTCCCAGTGTTGATAGACTAACAACTAGTCTCTGAAATGAACATATTTTACTGAAAAAAGTTCATAGTAAAAGAAAATATATATAATGAAAAGGAGCCCTGAGACTTTCTTCATTTCCTGAAGCTGAGGAAATCTAGACTTGCCACATTTTCTAGACTTGTGTGGGCTTTCTTGGATATATTTGCTTCAGGGTCTGTACGAGAGACTACAGTGTTGAGTGTTTCCTGTGATAGAGAGCCTGATAGTAAATCTTCCATTGTGTTGGTGCCACCCCAATGTGCCCTAGTGATGCCATCTGCATCATACACTGCTTTTGCTTTCAACTATGAAATAACTAAGAGTAGAAATCTTTTATTTGAGTTCAGAATATTGACTGACCAGGAACATTAGGTCTTCAAGAATCAGATTTTTCTCACTCAGGCTTTCAATTTTACCACACCCATGAAGACTTGCCATGAATATTCTACTAGTCTGATTACATTGATTACATGGCGCTTTTTAACATTTCTAATTAAACTAGAAAGCTTGTGATGCAGCATCATGTCCATTGTGAGCTGGAGTACCCAGCTCCTGCATGAGCCTCTCTCACTGCACCTGCTTTTACCAGCTCCTCACACAACTTCTTTCACCAGAAGGGCTTTAAGATGACGATTGAAAAACTGACAAATTGAATGTGGGTTGAGGAGGGTTCTACCAGATATAATTTGCATATATATTGTTGACCACAAAGACAGAAGGTCAGCTGTCAGATTCTGTGACCCAAGACAATTGATTGTTATTCTCTGAGGGAAAGCTTTCATCAATAGAGACGGTGCAGGTCATCTTAGGGCATGTCTAAGATTTCAAATGAATTTCATGACTGGAAATAGTATTTTATTATTGTGGAAGCAATATTTGTCTCACATTGTGCTTGATTTGTAATTCTTTTCATAAATTCATGATATATGATATTTGTGTTGTGATATTGTCATGTTAAAGTGCAAAAAGTCAGGGAAGCTTTCTGTATGTAAGTGGTGAATATGCTATGATTTAGAAATTGTTTTTGACATTGCATTGTGGAGCTGCAAATCCTTTTAATATGACATGTCAGAATGACATCCAAGGTGTCTGGTCCGAACTCAGTATTACAGAGCTGATTGTCCTTGTAAGTTGTATCATGTACATGCTCACAAATGTCCATTTGAACCTTGCATGACTTTCACTCATGTTAAGAAATGTTACTTTGAAGACAGAGACATGCACCTAGTGCTGCAGGTAATTGGCACTATCATATGATATATTTGCCACACTTTGCCTATATGTAAGTGGCAGGGACCCTGAGTCTGGTCATCTATTCATGGATTATGTATTGGCCATATTAGCCATTCAGACAACAATGTAATCCATGAACTGCATCTTGTACCTAAGTATTACATGGACAGTGTTGAAACTATGCAGTTGTGTATGCATCTGTGTAAAATTGGACAAGACAGTACAGCAGTTTTCACATTGGTGCTGGTGGGCTGAACATGCAAGGACAAACATAATGTCCCCTTGAGTCAATATTGGTCCAGGCTATGGGGTCCACAGGCCTGGCACACACATCAACACTCACAGGAAGACACACAGACAACCCAGAGGATTCCGCAGCGGGATAAACACTACTCAAACTTTAATTGGAAAACAGAAATGTTGGAGCTTCAGGTTCCTTTAAACTCACAAGGGAATAATTTTGGATGCATGAGAATATTTCCATTCCAAATGTTGTGGATGTTGGCTTTTGGTGTGATAGAATTAGCTGGGTAGTGAGTAGTGTTCTGTAGTTTCCTAGTAGCAAACAGAAAGACTTATTTTATCTTGGAAATTGTATATTATTTGTTATGTACGAGGTTAGATTATTTCAATTTCTTATTTTGTGTCAAGGATTTGGAGTTTTCCATGAGCAACAGGATACAGGCAGTGACTGGTAGGGTGTTGTAATGACTGCCATGTGTGGACTGGTGATGGCGATGCAGGGAGGGGAGGAGAAGGCACAGATAGGGGGGAGAAGGCACAGATAGGGGGGGACACCTAGGAATTAGTTGAAAATCATGTTAAGTGTCAGATATCTAGGAATTAGTTGAAAATCATGTTAAGTGTCAGATATCACATAAATAGAACAAAACCATACTACCATTTTATTAAGTAAAGCACCTAGTCCTCTCCATCTCAGAGAAACCACATGAAATATACTTGCCAAAATTCCATGCATGGGCTTGGCACTTTCAACATTTGTGAGTGTAACCCACACCACAAGAGCTGTTCCCTGCAGTTGTACAATGGCTGGGTCTTTGGTACAGAGAAATAAATACCTCTGTTCTTTGTGCAATAATACAGGGCTGTATTGACACAGAGCAGTGTGTGGAAAGGTGTTGGTTATCAGTTTCATCTATTCACTGTTCCTGTCAGATGTAGTCGACAGACAGTGTACATCACATCCAGCCAAACTTGCCTTGTTGCTAACTAGACACAGGTTTTGTAGCAAAGGGATATTCAGTCTCTATCTGATCAAGTCTATTTCACATCTAGCATACAACATACAAGATATTTATTGCGCAAATGGACAAATGGTGACAGAATTCTATATACTATATAAACATATGCATAATAATTCAGGATAACCATACATACTTATTCAAATATTTTTTGATGACCTAGGATTATATAAAGATATTTCAGATTGATATCACATCTAGCTACACTGGACATACAACTGCCTAGACCCAACATCTAGCCTGCATCATATCTTATCCATATCTTATCTGATCACACTCAACAGCCAGCCAGTAAGGCACTACCTATGAAGCAAGATATGTAGTCTATCTGCCATCTAGCCACATTGACATAAAGTGTATGAGGCAACCGTCTGTGTTAGTTAGTCTACAACTTACGTAATATATGTCCAGTATTTGCTCTGTAAGCAGTGTCTGGCAGGGCTGGATGGATGGAGGGAGGATGTCTACCGGCGGTGGCCGTGGCGGCATGCACACACTCGTGTGGCCAGCACCAGTAGTACTGCCCCTCCTCTCTCAAACACACTGTTTCAATATTGACCCAGCTTCAGCATGCCATTAGACACTTGTCATGCATCTTAATCTATTTAAATCCGTGTCTGTATTCACACTATAAGCAGCAGTCATTATTTGGTGCTGTATGATGGGGCCTGTAGTAGGAGCTGTTGTAGTCATCATTCCACCTGCCTCTCTGGGCCATGAACCAAGCAGTCATGAATGTGGGGTAACAACTGGAGAACAAAATATCAAAGGAAGGGAGGGTAGAACAGGTCAGTTTTTGACAGGATTGTCCTCCACAAGCAGTCAGACTAGCATTAGGTACCATGCTCCCTTGTACTCCCTGGGCCTCTATCAGTCACCATGGTAGATTATGGTGTTTCCTGGAGTACCTGTCCAAAACATACACACAAGCAAGTGTATGTTCTCAATAGCATTATATTTGATCTACTTTGCTTGGGAAAAGTAATATAACAAGGTTATGTCACTCTGAAATACTTATGGTTCAATGAGGAATATATCATAAAAAAGAGTTCTTAAATTATTTCCCATCTGGATGCTTGATTTTTCACACTTGACATATTTCTTTTCATTCACTGTAACTCAGAAGATGGCCTGTGAGAAAATTTCTGTTTCAAATGGAGGAATACAGACTCTGTATCCAGTATCATGCAAGGATTGTATGCATCACAGATCTGAGGCCTTACTCTTGCATGTCTGATCACATTGGTGATTGGTGACATTGTTCCACTACTTCTATTGTCAAGCTGTTATATATGCAGGCCTATAGTAGCATCAGCCATGGTGTCAAGCTGTTATATATACAGGCCTACAGTAGCATCAGCCATGGTGTCAAGCTGTTATATATACAGGCCTACAGTAGCATCAGCCATGGTGTCAAGCTATTATGTATACAGGCCTACAGTAGCATCAGCCATGGTGTCAAGCTGTTATATCTACAGGCCTACGGTAGCATCAGCCATGGTGTCAAGCTGTTATATATACTGGCCTACAGTAGCATCAGCCATGGTGTCAAGCTGTTATGTATACAGGCTTACAGTAGCATCAGCCATGGTGTCAAGCTGTTATATACACAAGCCAAGAGTAGCATCAGCCATGGTGTCAAGCTGTTATATATACACACCTATAGTAGCATCAGCCATGGTGTCAAGCTGTTATATATACAGACCTATAGTAGCATCAGCCATGGTGTCAAGCTGTTATATATACAGGCCTATAGTAGCATCAGCCATGGTGTCAAGCTGTTATATATACAGGCCTACAATAGCATCAGCCATGGTGTCAAGCTGTTATATCTACAGGCCTACAGTAGCATCAGCCATGGTGTCAAGCTGTTATATATACAGGCCTACAGAAGCATCAGCCATGGTGTCAAGCTGTTATGTATACAGGCTTACAGTAGCATCAGCCATGGTGTCAAGCTGTTATATACACAAGCCAAGAGTAGCATCAGCCATGGTGTCAAGCTGTTATATATACACACCTATAGTAGCATCAGCCATGGTGTCAAGCTGTTATATATACACACCTATAGTAGCATCAGCCATGGTGTCAAGCTGTTATATATACAGACCTATTGTAGCATCAGCCATGGTGTCAAGCTGTTATATATACACACCTATAGTAGCATCAGCCATGGTGTCAAGCTGTTATATATACAGACCTATAGTAGCATCTGCCATGGTGTCAAGCTGTTATATATACAGACCTATAGTAGCATCAGCCATGGTGTCAAGCTGTTCTATATACAGACCTATAGTAGCATCAGCCATGGTGTCAAGCTGTTATATTTACAGACCTATAGTTGCATCAGCCATGGTGTCAAGCTGTTATATATACAGACCTATAGTAGCATCAGCCATGGTGTCAAGCTGTTATATATACAGGCCTATAGTAGCATCAGCCATGGTTTCAAGCTATTATATACACAGGCCAAGAGTAGCATCAGCCATGGTGTCAAGCTGTTATATATACAGGCCTATAGTAGCATCAGCCATGGTGTCAAGCTGTTATATATACAGGGCTATAGTAGCATCAACAATGGTGTCAAGTTGTTATATACACAGACCTATAGTAGCATCAGCCATGGTGTCAAGCTGTTATATATACAGGCCTACAGTAACATCAGCCATGGTTTCAAGCTGTTATATATACAGGCCTACAGTAGCATCAGCCATGGTGTCAAGCTGTTATATGCACAGGCCAAGAGTAGCATCAGCCATGGTGTCAAGCTGTTTTATATACAGGCCTACAGTAGCATCAGCCATGGTGTCAAGCTGTTATATACACAGGCCAAGAGTAGCATCAGCCATGGTGTCAAGCTGTTATATATACAGGCCTACAGTAGCATCAGCCATGGTGTCAAGCTGTTCTATATACTGGCCTACACTAGCATCAGCCATGGTGTCAAGCTGTTATATACACAGGCCAAGAGTAGCATCAGCCATGGTGTCAAGCTGTTATATATACAGGCCTATAGTAGCATCAACCATGGTGTCAAGCTGTTATATATACAGACCTATAGTAGCATCAGCCATGGTGTCAAGCTGTTATATATACAGACCTATAGTAGCATCAGCCATGGTGTCAAGCTGTTATATATTCAGGCCTACAGTAGCATCAGCCATGGTGTCAAGCTGTTATATACACAGGCTTACAGTAGCATCAGCCATGGTGTCAAGCTGTTATATCTACAGGCCTACAGTAGCATCAGCCATGGTGTCAAGCTGTTATATATACAGGCCTACAGTAGCATCAGCCATGGTGTCAAGCTGTTATATATACAGGCCTACAATAGCATCAGCCATGGTGTCAAGCTGTTATATATACAGGCCTACAGTAGCATCAGCCATGGTGTCAAGCTGTTATATATACAGTCCTACAGTAGCATCAGCCATGGTGTCAAGCTGTTATATATTCAGGCCTAAAGTTGCATCCGCCATGGTGTCAAGCTGTTATATATACAGACCTATAGTAGCATCAGCCATGGTGTCAAGCTGTTATATATACAGACCTATAGTAGCATCAGCCATGGTGTCAAGCTGTTATATATACAGGCCTACAGTAGCATCAGCCATGGTGTCAAGCTGTTATATATACAGGCCTACAGTAGCATCAGCCATGGTGTCAAGCTGTTATATATACAGGCCTACAGTAGCATCAGCCATGGTGTCAAGCTGTTCTATATACAGGCTTACAGTAGCATCAGCCATGGTGTCAAGCTGTTATATACACAAGCCAAGAGTAGCATCAGCCATGGTGTCAAGCTGTTATATATACACACCTATAGTAGCATCAGCCATGGTGTGAAGCTGTTATATAAAACAGGCCTACAATAGCATCAGCCATGGTGTCAAGCTGTTATATATACGCACCTATAGTAACATAAGTCATGGTGTCAAGCTGTTATATACACAGGCCTATAGTAGCATCAGCCAGGGTGTCAAGCTGTTAAATTAATGCAGTTATTCTGTTATAATTGAAAAAGAAGAATTTATTATGCAGACACAATATTTTCAGAAATTGGATTTTGTGATAATGAACCCTTTGAATAGAGGGATCCATGATAGATCTTGCACTGTAGCCAGTATTTGTTAGAGACTGTGCATGGGAATACTATCACATCACTGTCAACATGAGAGCATTTGTTTTGGCAATAACCAGGAAATATAATTCCTGGAATATTTTCTGCATTCTTTTGCAAACAAAACCTTTGTGTGGGAGAGAAACTGCTGTCTGGTTATCATCTACGTCAAGGCTTCCAGATGTACTGCATCTATCTCATCTCTGTCCATCCCATATCTTTGCATTGTTCCCTTTCTTCCTCATCCTTCCTCTTGTAATCACCACTCTGCCTTCATCCCTCTTGCCATATCTCACATCATTTCCCTGACCCAACTTCCTCATATCACCCATGGTTACTAGTTTCTTCCACACACATAACAATTTACAGTAAGCATTCTTTTCATCAGCGTATACTTCTTCCGTCTGCCTTGTTCCCATATGTCGACCCTTTTTTCCATTTTGCCAGCCCCACTTTCCCTTCCACTGTCTACCTTTCTCCTTCTGCCTAACCCCTTCCCTTCTGCCTAACCCCCCTTCCCTGCTGCCTAACCCCTTCCCTTCTCCCCTGCTGCACAACCCCTTCCCTTCTGCACAACCCCTTCCCTGCTGCCTAACCCCCTTCCCTTCTGCTTAACCCCTTTCCCTTCTGCCTAACCCCTTTCCCTTCTGCCTAACCCCCTTCCCTGCTGCCTAACCCCCTTCCCTTCTCCCCTTCTGCACAACCCCTTCCCTTCTGCTTAACCCCTTTCACTTCTGCCTAACCCCTTCCCTTTTGGATTCACCCTTCCCCTTCTTCTCCAGTGTCTTTGTTTGCGAGTGCTGTAAGGGTGACCAGACGAGCAATTGCCACATGAATATGAACACACATTCCACTAAGAACAAAGGAAATACCAAATGATAGCATCAGGGTGAAACAGTAGTTCTAGAATAAATTCCCCAAAGAGTTCTTAATGAAAAGTTACTGTTCTTAGTTCTACCTGATGATCGGGCCAGAACAAGCCCTGAAACATTGTACCAAACAATAAAAAGAAGACGAAACCCAGAAAAGTCTCAATGTTCGACCTTATTGTGGAAACGAAGATCAAGGACACCATGGGCAGTGAATAAAATTATCATAAAACATAAAACTTCATTACTTATGGCAGTAGACTCTTTTTGTGGACATATATGTTTCGTAAAGAAAGATTGAACTGACATTTAACATTGCATCAGCAGTATGAGCATTGACCTGGTGGGTGATGGGGATGGACCTGGTGGGTGATGAGGATGGACCTGGTGGGTGATGGAGATGGACCTGGTGGGTGATGTTGGTGATGAGGATGGACCTGGTGGGTGATGGGGATGGACCTGGTGGGAGATGGAGATGGACCTGGTGGATGATGTGGGTTATGAGGATGGACCTGGTGGGTGATGGAGATGGACCTGGTAGGTGATGGGGATGGACCTGGTGGATGATGGAGATGGACCTGGTGGGTGATGTGGGTGATGAGGATGGACCTGGTGGGTGATGGGGATAGACCTGGTTGGAGATGGAGATGGACCTGGTGGGTGATGTGGGTGATGAGGATGGACCTGGTGGGTGATGGAGATGGACCTGGTAGGTGATGGGGATGGACCTGGTGGATGATGGAGATGGACCTGGTGGGTGATGAGGATGGACCTAGGGGGTGATGGAGATGGATCTGGTGGGTGATGGAGATGGACCTGGTGGGTGATGGAGATGGACCTGGTAGGTGATGGAGATGGATCTTGTGATGTGGTGGGTGATGGAGATGGACCTGGTGGGTGATGGAGATGGACCTGGTGGGTGATGAGGATGGACCTGGTGGGTGATGGAGATGGACCTGGTGGGTGATGAGTATGGACCTGGTGGGTGATGGGGATGGATCTGGTGGGTGATGTGGGTGATGAGGATGGACCTGGTGGGTGATGGGGATGGACCTGGTGGGTGATGAGGATGGACCTGGTGGGTGATGGGGATGGACCTGGTGGGTGATGGGGATGGACCTGGTGGGTGATGAGGATGGACCTGGTGGGTGATGGGGATGGACCTGGTGGGTGATGTGGGTGATGAGGATGGACCTGGTGGGTAATGGCGATGGACCTGGTGGGTGTTGGGGATGGACCTGGTGGGTGTTGGGGATGGACCTGGTGGGTGATGGGGATGGACCTGGTGGGTAATGGCGATGGACCTGGTGGGTGATGATGATGGACCTGGTGGGTGATGGCGATGGACCTGGTGGGTGATGTTGGTGATGAGGATGGACCTGGTGGGTGATGAGGATGGACCTGGTGGGTGATGGGGATGGACCTGGTGGGTGATGAGATGGACCTGGTGGGTGATGGGGATGGACCTGGTGGGTGATGTTGGTGATGAGGATGGACCTGGTGGGTGATGAGGATGGACCTGGTGGGTGATGATGATGGACGTTGTGGGTCACCATCATACCATCCCCCACCACCTTCCCCCCAGTTGCCAGCATATTACACTGTGCAGTTATTTCCTTCACTTTGGTATGTAGGTCAACTTATTGACTATATCTTGAGGTCATATAAGGAAGTTAGATGTGGCAAGATAGAAGGGCAAAAAATATTTATAAGGAAAATGAAACCATACATTTCCTGATGATAGGATTATAGTGTTGCAAACTGTTCATCGGTTCCATTGAGTGAGTCATGTCCCACTTTTGATTTTTTTTGCCATCTGGTCTGTTATATGTAATGGCTACTAAAGGCTGGCATTTTGTGAAAACTGGAATCAGTGAAAAAACGACTGCACACATGTGAAACACATCATTCAGCTAAATTTAGCATGAACTAATTGGTTGTGATACTGTAGAAGCTGAAATATTGTATTGTCACTTATTGCAATATTGTCCTCACATGGTTGGTTTCTCATCTGCACCTTTCAAGATTTACAAAGCTTTATACTGGGTTTGGTTGTTTGATACTACTAGTATTTATTTAAGAAGGGATTTTAACAATTTCCACATTAGTGTTCCAGACCTGCTGGAAACCTTTCATCCTGAGGAATACTAACAAACAACAATGTCCATCAATGTTGGATAGAATGACATGCTCAAAATCCTGTATGGTGTGCCAGGTATCTATGTTTTACAAACTAGGAGTCATCAAGCATATTGAAACTAACATTACAAGTGCTCACTAAGGTGGTACCTAAATAGCTTTTGTGGCCCCTGAAAACATTCAGTATGTAAGGAATCCTGGGAGTAGTGGAATCAGAGGGTGAGTGCTTCAGTTGTAAAAGCACAGACTTATTCAATATGGCTTAGGATTCTGCAACAGATTGAATAAGTAATGAACACATATAATGATAAGTTCAAGGATAAATCTTCTACTGGTTCTATTTAGTTCCAGGTGTTTGTACTGATATCACCCATTTGTAACTGACACAGCCTGGAAAAACATATGTCATTTACATTGTTCTTGATTAGTTCTTTCCTTCCAGACCCATCAGCTGAAGCAGAGAAAATGTATTGTCTGCTGATGCTAAAGCGCATGTTGTGAAATAATCACACATTTATTCATGTTTTACAAATATATATCATTCTGTGTTTGTGAAATAATCCAAATCAGTTGTATCAAACCTGTAAGTGCAAATATTTGCCGGATTTTATGCATGCAAAGTGATCTTAAGCACTTGTTAAACAGCAATTTCTGACATTGAATTAGAGTGACTTTTGCCTTACTCTTTCAAAGCTGTTGTATTATTGATTATTGTATAGGCGTCTGAAAGGTTCACTTGGGGCCAGAGGTGAGCCCTGAATCGGGTCATGACCCTATTGTGTGAATGAGACTGCGGTCATTTAAGATGGCGATAATGGGTCTCCCTGCTGAGAATAATCACAGCCTGAAGTAATGGACACAGACAGAGATGTTGTCTTCACTGCAGGGGTTTACACACACTATATTAGGTTCGCTTTAACCTTTCTGTAAAGAAGTTGACCAGATTGTAGTACTGGCCATATGACTATCTGAGACATCTAGTTGGTAGGCATGACCAGGCTATACTACTGGCCATATGACTACCTGAGACGTCTAGGTGATAGGCATGACCAGGCTATACTAGTGGCCATGTGACTCTCAGAGACATCTAGTTGATAGGCACGACCAGGCTATACTACTGGCCATATGACTACCTGAGACGTCTAGGTGATAGGCATGACCAGGCTATACTAGTGGCCATTTGACTCTCAGAGACATCTAGTTGATAGGCACGACCAGGCTATACTACTGGCCATATGACTACCTGAGAGGTCTAGGTGATAGGCACGACCCAGTCATTACTACTGGCCATTTGACTAGACATGACTCAGGCAGTACTACTGGCCATATGACTACCTGAGACATCTAGGTGATAGGCACGACCCAGTCATTACTACCGGCCATTTGACTAGACATGACTCAGGCAGTACTACTGGCCATATGACTACCTGAGAGGTCTAGGTGATAGGCATGACCAGGCTATACTAGTGGCCATATGACTACCTGAGACGTCTAGGTGATGGGCATGACTCAGGCAGTACTACTGGCCATATGACTACCTGAGACGTCTAGGTGATGGGCATGACTCAGGCAGTACTACTGGCCATAAGACTACCTGAGACGTCTAGGTGATAGGCACGACCCAGTCATTACTACTGGCCATATGACTACCTGAGACGTCTAGGTGATGGGCATGACTTGGGTTGGGTTGATGAAGACCTATTTCAACCCGGATTGTCATGGGTATACTTAGGGACCATTCATAATTCATGGCTACGGGGTTGAGTGATGATGATTTTTATGGAGAAGCATGTACAATGTGAATACCCACCCCCCACCCCCACAGATTTATGTACAAAGTAAGTGACACACACACACACACACACACACACACACACACACACACACACACACACACACACACACACACACACACACACACACACACACCCCTGCATGTCATGTACAAAATCAATGTCTCTTGTTGTTACAGGGACTAAAATCACTCCCTTCTAGTGTCTGAACACAATACAGAAATAAGCTACACATCATTACATTAGTCATAAGCATAGAATGTTTGCAACATTTGTTCCCAGGTAGTCAGATTGTAAGAATTGTGACTAAAATAGGGGAAATATTGCAGTAGGCAGGCGGCTGGGAAGCTGTGTCTGTCAGTAGTTTCTATTGTCCTTTGTCTGGCTGATCAGCCCTTTGCTCCTAGATGTAGGACTGAGTGTTCACGCTGCAGCTGTTTCTGAGGCTAGCGGCAGTCACAGCAAGTATTAGTCAGCCTGCATTGATTGACAGCTTCACTCACATGTATCTCACTATTGTCCAGTGTCCTTATTGTCAGTCACGCATGAATGAATAACAATTTGTTAATGACCAACAGGCAAATCATTGTTTGTAGATAATTTGTTCCTAGGTTAGATGGGTGTAGATAAAAAATGTGAGTCATAAGTAATTAGGAAATATTAAGGAAATATGAAAAGGATGGAGGACCTATGTTAGTTGATTGCCAAGTATGGTAATCATGAATGTTTGAAAGGTTGATGACAGGTGCATTTAGCAGACTTATACATTATCCAGCATACAGTCGGGAAGTATATCACCTGGATCTGTACGTACATTGACTATGTCTCACCTGGATATATGCTTACAGAATGTCTGTATCACCTGGACATGTACCTATAGACAGTCTGTATCACCTGGACATGTACCTACAGACTGTCTGTATCACCTGGACATGTACCTACAGACAGTCTGTATCACCTGGACATATCCCTACAGAGTGTCTGTATCACCTGGACATGTACCTACAGACTGTCTGTATCACCTGGACATATACTTACAGAGTGTCTGTATCACCTGGACATATACTTACAGAGTGTCAGTATCACCTGGACATATACCTACAGACTGTCTGTATCACCTGGACATATACCTACAGACTGTCTGTATCACCTGGACATATCCCTACAGAGAGTCTGTATCACCTGGACATGTACCTACAGACTGTCTGTATCACCTGGACATATACTTACAGAGTGTCTGTATCACCTGGACATATACTTACAGAGTGTCAGTATCACCTGGACATATACCTACAGACTGTCTGTATCACCTGGACATATACCTACAGAGTGTCTGTATCACCTGGACATATCCCTACAGAGTGTCTGTATCACCTGGACATGTACCTACAGACAGTCTGTATCACCTGGACATATACCTACAGACTGTCGGTATCACCTGGACATATCCCTACAGAGTGTCTGTATCAACTGGACATGTACCTACAGACTGTCTGTATCACCTGGACATATACTTACAGAGTGTCTGTATCACCTGGACATATACTTACAGAGTGTCAGTATCACCTGGACATATACTTACAGAGAGTCTGTATCACCTGCACATATCCCTACAGACTGTCTGTATCACCTGGACATATACTTACAGAGTGTCTGTATCACCTGGACATATACTTACAGACTGTCTGTATCACCTGGACATATACTTACAGAGGGTCTGTATCACCTGGACATATACTTACAGAGCGTCTGTATCACCTGGACATATACTTACAGTGTCTGTATCACCTGGACATATACTTACAGAGCGTCTGTATCACCTGGACATATACTTACAGAGTGTGTGTATCACCTGGACATATACTTACAGAGCGTCTGTATCACCTGGACATATACTTACAGAGTGTGTGTATCACCTGGACATATACTTACAGAGTGTCTGTATCACCTGGAAATATACTTACAGAGCGTCTGTATCACCTGGACATGTACCTACAGACTGTCTGTATCACCTGGACATATATTTACAGAGCGTCTGTATCACCTGGACATATACTTACAGAGTGTGTGTATCACCTGGACATGTACCTACAGACAGTCTGTATCACCTGGACATATCCCTACAGAGTGTCTGTATCACCTGGACATGTACCTACAGACAGTCTGTATCACCTGGATCTGTTCCTATATTGACTGTATGTCTCACCTGGAGATATTTGTGCTGTGATTATTGTTAGTCTGCTGTTTAATCTATATTAAGGATCTTCCACTGGTTTGTGCTGGTTACCTGCCTAAACAATCTCAATACTCACCTAAACATTAGAAAATTCACCTAAAAGATTTGGTCATATTATGAACTCATCACATGTTCACTAGAGACCAACCGTGCCATCAATATTGTCTTTGTCTGCTGCCAGTAGTCCATTAGCCAGTCTTTCTGAAGCAGATCTTTTTCAAATTCTCAATAACAGTGATGAAAGAGGTAAAATTAAGCAACGTATATGAATCTTAGTTTTTCAAAACACTCTATAACTGTTGCAACAATATGATGCAAAAGGAAGTGCTCTCAGTCCTGACCTTTCTTGATGTAAGCCTTGGTCTGCAGCCCATGTCCTTCTTTTCCAGTTGTGGCAGAAGCTGACCACTTACTTTACACTATGTTCTAAATACACATATGCTTATGATTTGTGCAAACCTGAGGAGATCATATCTTGGGAGTATTTTTCTGACTCTGATTTGTGGTGATATTAACATGGGTGTTATGCAGCACAAGTCTCAGCTTCAGGATGTAAAGCAGTTCTTGTAATAGAAACTTGTATTTCATGAGAAAGTATGTGTAGAGAAAAACGAAATGGATAAGTGTTGTCAGTGATGATCAAGAGGGTAATTCTAGCCTAATTGATCATGTCTCATGTTACTTGTGCTAGCTTAATGATCTGGACCAAACTGATTACCTAATCTCTGTGGGAGTTTTCTCCAACTGTGGAAATGGTGTGGAGATTACTGCTATTAAACTCCCACTAGTGTGCTGTACTGTTGAAACCAGTAGATGACATATGTTGTAGAGTGATGGTACCTCATATATTGGTCCTCATCGTATGCAGAGATTGTGTAAATGTCATGAGCTAGATATAGTGTATGTGTGTAGGTTAGTTGAGCAGTTGTTTGGAGATGACCCCGGGGTAATGGGTGGTGACCCACAATCAGGAAGCTGTTCACAGGCTGATAAAGCATCCCAGTTGAGATAACAGGGACTGCTATGATGTGTACAGCAGTTAGCCAAGGGAACCCTGGTGATACTTGACCCTGCTACTTAGCTGGCACTACCCCAGATAGAACACCTGATAGGCTTGCTCTTTCTACAACCATTCCACTTTTAAGTGATATTTTCTGAAGCTCAGTCTAGTACTTTTCAGGTAGAATGTTTTTTGATGGTTTTCAGCTGTCACTTTGTGGAGATCTAATTACTCTCCATTGTATCAAACATGTAAGTTAGTCTGATCTGCAGAGTGAAGAATTCACTGACCTGCATCAGATTATGGCAAACATCTCACTGCTACTTCTCGAAATCAGTTACATATTAACATCTGGATGTGCCAATCTTAAGATGTAAAGTATAATATAACAGTCTGTTGCTGGGAAAGTTGGGGACACATGAAACAGTCTGATGCTGGGACAGTTGGGGACACCTGAAACAGTCTGGTGCTGGGACAGTTGGGGACACCTGAAACAGTCTGTTACTGGGACAGTCAGAATCAGTTATACCCTCTTTCTAAAGAATACTACAGCAGATTCAGTACAGGTAATGTCCGTTGAGAATGTTCTCGTATGCATGAATGTCACAATTGTTCTGGGTGCCTTACACATATTTCAGCACTGAACAATATGAAAGCTTTCATGTCCATGCCTAGACTGTTCTGGAGGTCTAAGGGAGACTACTCTGTAATGGCCAGTGGTCAGCTAGGCAACAAGTTATTGATGATCACCGAAGTGCTTTATCAGGCCAACATTCTGCTAGCCTTCCACACATCGACAGATGTATTAAAATGAATTCAAAGCTTTTTGCAATAAGTGAATAGTTAGACATTTGTAGCCAGAACACACAGATACCTGAAAACAGGATAGACAGATTAATAATCATATTTTAATTACAAAATCATCATGATGACAATAATGGTATGAAATACTTTGTCTTAGCAAATGTCTATGTTGTTCATATAGCTTTTGTAACTTTGAGTATGTCAGAATGCCAAAATATTTTCTGTTGACATTTTAGGGAGCAGCAGGAAAAATTGTATTTGCGAAAATACTAATTGATTTGAAAACTAGTGCATCGTGAGAATCATCGTTACATGGCATCTCCTTATACAATCAAACTTTGTACTGGTTTAGATAGGACAAGTCTGAAAGCATTTGATTACAGAGGAACGTGTGCAAGGATTTTCCTAACGACAAGCAATGCGTCATTGCAAAAGGTGAGCCGCCTTGTGCATTACTGTGTTGCTGGTTTACTGAGGTGTGTATAGGCTTGTATTTGCTGTAAAATGAAAAGGTATTCTTTTTGGTTGTATTGGGGCCGGATGTGACTCATTCAAATGAAGCATTTTTTCCTATGAAAGCAAACAACACTTTCTATAAATAGTGTTGTTAGACAGGATCACTCTTGGCAGTAAGAGGGCTTACTTAATGGGTCTCTCTTGAAGCACTGTTTTGTCATTACATTCAGATGTGCTGTAAAAGTGTTAATCCTGCAGTCTAAAGTTTCATGGATTTTTCTAGCCCCTTGTGATTTTCAGTAAGCATCTAGATTTTCAACAATTTAGAAACCACATGGCCTCTGTACATGACACTGGGATGGCTGATCACTGTTATGGTGACTCTAAACTCTATGATGACTCTAAACACTATGGTGACTCTAAACTCTATGGTGACTCTAAACTCTATGGTGACTCTATGGTGACTCTAAACTCTATGGTGACTCTAAACTCTATGGTGACTCTAAACTCTATGGTGACTCTAAACTCTATGGTGACTCTAAACTCTATGGTGACTCTAAACTCTATGGTGACTCTAAACACTATGGTGACTCTAAACACTATGGTGACTCTAAACTAAAAACACTCTATGGTGTCTCTATGGTGACTCTAAACTCTATGGTGACTCTAAACTCTATGGTGACTCTAAACTCTATGGTGACTCTAAACTCTATGGTGACTCTAAACTCTATGGTGACTCTAAACTCTATGGTGTCTCTAAACTCTATGGTGTCTCTAAACTCTATGGTGACTCTAAACTCTATGGTGACTCTAAACTCTATGGTGAAACTCTATGGTGTCTCTAAACTCTCATGGTGTCTCTCTAAACTCTATGGTGACTCTAAACTCTATGGTGACTCTAAACTCTATGGTGACTCTAAACTCTATGGTGGTGACTCTAAACTCTATGGTGACTCTAAACTATGGTGTCTCTCTCTATGGTGACTCTAAACTCTAAACACTCTATGGTGACTCTAACTCTATGGTGTCTCTAAACTCTATGGTGTCTCTCTCTATGGTGTCTCTAAACTCTACTCTATGGTGTCTCTCTAAACTCTAAACTCTATGGTGTCTCTAAAACTCTATGGTGACTCTAAACTCTATGGTGACTCTAAACTCTATGGTGTCTCTCTAAACTCTATGGTGACTCTAAACTGACTCTATGGTCTATGGTGACTCTCTAACTCTAAACACTGGTGACTCCTAAACACTATGGTGAGCTCTATGGACTCTAAACTCTATGGTGACTCTAAACTCTATGGTGACTCTAAACACTATGGTGACTCTAAACTCTATGGTGACTCTAAACTCTATGGTGTCTCTAAACTCTATGTGACTCTAAACTCTGGTGATCTATGGTGCTCTAAACTGGTGACTCTAAACTCTATGGTGTCTCTAAACTAACTCTATGGTGTCTAAAGCTCTATGGTGACTCTAAACTCTATGGTAACTCTCTAAACTCTATGGTGGTGACTCTACTCTATGGTGACTCTAAACTCTATGGTGACTCTAAACTCTATGGTGACTCTAAACTCTATGGTGACTCTAAACTCTATGGTGACTCTAAACTCTATGGTGACTCTAAACTCTATGGTGACTCTAACTCTATGGTGACTCTAACTCTATGGTGACTCTAACTCTGGTGACTCTAACTCTAAACTCTATGGTGACTCTAAACTCTATGGTAACTCTAAACTCTATGGTGACTCTAAACTCTATCTAAACTCTATGGTGACTCTACTCTACTCTAACTCTATGGTCTCTAAACTCTATGGTGACTCTAAACTCTATGGTGACTCTAAACACTATGGTGACTCTAAACTCTATGGTGACTCTAAACTCTATGGTGACTCTAAACTCTATGGTGACTCTAAACTCTATGGTGTCTCTAAACTCTATGGTGACTCTAACTCTCTATGGTGACTCTAAACTCTATGGTGACTCTAAACTCTATGGTGACTCTAAACTCTATGGTGACTCTAAACTCTATGGTGTCTCTAAACTCTATGGTGTCTCTAAACTCTATGGTGACTCTAAACTCTATGGTGTCTCTAAACTCTAGACTCTAAGCTCTTAAACATGGCTCTCTATAGCTAAACATATGGTGTGACTCTAAAATGGTAATCTAGCAGGTGCTCTAGACTCTATGGTTCTCTAAACTTACATTTTTAAACTCTATGGTGACTCAAAATGAATTCATTACTAAACATGGCTCATGCCATATGAACTTAGCATATGCAAATTACATTTTTTTCCCAATACTCATTACTAATCATTATCATTATGAACTTTGATATGCAGTAAGTATGTGATATGCCCAGGTTACATCCTTCTGTGTTTGAGACAGCTTCTAATATTGGTGTTGGTGTTGACTCCTGTTCAGGTAGTTCGGCCCTCCACTTACACAGTTATGTCACTATGTGGAAGTTTGCTGTGTTATCTTTGAAAGGTTGCAGCTGCCATGAATTGTAAAGCAACAAACCTGTAGCTAATATTCCATCCACTAAATGTCCCCGGACCTAATGGCGTGTGTGTACTTTGATGAGTGGTTGCCAGTGACATGTCATTTGTTGACAAGCAGATTACATGACTGTGTCCAGTAGCTGTATGCTGATGATATGGCCAGAGGCTGGGTTTGTTTGCTGTGGCTCATCTGAGTTCAGAAACAGATAATAGTCTGTCAGGTCACAATCCGTTTTCATCCATCTTCCTTAATGTGTCATGACAGCTGATAGGAAAATGGTACAGTGAACTTTGATATGCATACCTTTTTCAATTAATAGTTATGTATAGATTTCATATTGCTCAGTTTGAATTTAGAACTAATGCATGATGTGAGGTTTTCAAATGTTACAATTAGAGGCGTCAAATCTAGAGGATCATAACCCTAAACTGAAATACAGTTTGCCACTGCAAAGGCCAAGTTAATATGATAGTGAAATCTTTGTTGCTAGCAACTACAATGAAAGCAGACCATGAGCGTTTTGTTTCAATGGTTGTTATCAGCTTTTCTTATATTCAACTTAAACCATAAGCCTTGGCTGGCATCAAATCCAAGAGCTTCTAGTTAGGTTTGTCATAGTCGGATGGAAAGACATTATGTTTCCAATGTAGAACTAGGCAATTTGTTGATGTTACCATGTTAAAAGGTTAACATTTAAAACCTTATTTTGCACATTCAGTACAAATTCCATTCAGCATTTTTAAGTCAACAAGTATCCTAGCTATTCACTGGAAAGTTTCAGCTTTTGCTTTTACAATCATGGTTGGTTGGCAGTTCCAAACAGTTAAGATATTTTGGTTGTGAAATGTCATGTCGGCATGTGTAGCAGTACATTGTCACCAATAAACGCTGGCCCCCTTTTCTTCACTACAAAGGAGGAAAGGAGAGTCTGAAATTTGGGGCTTTCTGATGTCAAATAATTTGCTTCCTAAAACTGAAGAATATTGGTTGTGTCACCATATCAATGTGTAGAACCTAACATTGTTTGCCTTGGAGATGGTAGAATGTCATAGCACAATGGAGATGGTAGAATGTCATAGCACAATGGAGATGGTAGAATGTCATAGACAATGGAGATGGTAGAATGTCATAGCACAATGGAGATGGTAGAATGTCATAGACAATGGAGATGAAAACACTGTTTCCATGGTGATGTCAGACCAGACTGTTGTGATTTGAAGCCTCTGATAAAATCAATAAGTTTCTGAACATATGGCAGAATATGAAGTAAGAAATTTTATAACTTAAAAGACATTATTTTTATAAATGAAACTTTTACATAAATTATATTAGTTTCTCAAGTAAAAGTCATGGTTGGTGGAAATATATGTGTACTGACTTCACACGAGTCCTGTTCAGTATAGCCATTCTAGTCAGCTACTTGTCACAGAAGTGGTAATGGAAGTTCAAGTAAAAACTACAAACTGAAGAGCTAAGATAAAAAAAAATTCATTTACCGGTAAGTCTTTTATTTCCCATTTCCATGTTACAAATACAGGATCACATGTTCAATAAGCAATTGAAAGAAATATCATGTACAAATTAAGTTCAGCAGATAAGATAAATATGATGTCAGTTGATCTTCTAACACTTTCTCTCAATACTGACAGTGCTCCTGTTATGGAATGTCAGCTATTAACTGTATATTATATGACTTCATGGAATATCTCAGCTGATAAGGCTATCTTCCAAGTTTTATTTTGACAATAAACTGAAAAGCAGTGCCTGCACTTCGATGGCTAGAAAGGAGTAAATAAAACATAAGAATACACACATATATGTTGATGAGTTCCTCAAAGTCCTAGGTCAATAATACTTATTGACAGATATGATTTATTTCAATTCTAATACAGTTTCAGTGAGATTGTGTTATTGTGCAGCCTGGAATTGCAGTGAATAGACTCTATTTGATTTTAATGCTGAATGAAATAAACACACAAAAATTATCCTCAGTAGAACCAGTGATGTTGATGATATCCAAGTTGTAGGCAGAAATAGCAATGACAAATTGATTTGGACTCCAGCGACTGTTTAGATTGAGCTTCAGCAGTTGAGCTTATGTACCCAGCACTAGAAGGCGACAGGCCAGATGATAATCGTGTGAACAATCAGGAAATCTTATTTGCCAAATTTAGTCAGACCGTTTTTTTCTAATTCCTTGCTTTTGTTAGGGTATTTTATTTTAATCTGGCTTCATGATTTTTGCAAGCATCGCATCATTTTGAGCACTGATTAAGGGGAACGTGCAGGTACACACACACTCCCCCACCTCAGCCCTACCCCCAACCCCCTACCCTCCATATACCCCACCCCACTACAGATGAAATCACTCTCCTCCTCTCCCCTCACTCCCAAGACTTGAGCTGCCCTGCTAAAAGAACATGGAATTGATTGAACGGATGGGGGCATGTTAAATATTCATGAAGAATCAGACCTAATGTGACTTCTTGTGTAAAATTGATAGATTGGCAGTCATAATGTGTAGGACACCACCGACCAGGTTATTTTGACATTCACCTCTTTTCAGGGTGAAGAAGAAAACTGGACAGAATTGCATTTTAGAATTTACGTCTTGAGTCTCATTGCTCTGTGGGGGTTATTCTGCTTTATCAATCAGATTGGAAAGGTTTATGATTGTGAGAGTTTGAGCATGAGCCAGTGGCAGCTGATTACATCATTACTAAAGGCAGCCTTGCATCCAGCATGGCTGTGAAGAATTGGCACATGGCAACTGTATACTGTTTGCTTTTAGTCTAGACACTAGACATGCTAGCTTTGTTGTAAGGAATGTTTTTATTGGCATCATATGAACAAATGAAATTCATATACATTTGCACATATCATAATATAGTTACTTATTACTCTGTCGGCTGATGATTGTCTTGGACCCCGTGCATATGTTTTATATGCAAGTCTGGACTAATCACACAGAATAAAGATAGTACATTTGTCAGATTTGGGAAGAAGATTGGCACAAGTCACACATTTCAAAACATTTTTCACTCTCTACTAATGCAAATGTTTTGCAGAAAATCATCATGGTAATGATGTCCTCCTGAAATATGTGCAGGGAATAACTGAATGAACAAGTGAAGTTCTTGATCTGTAGAGTGATAATTTCCCATGCTTTCCTTCCAGGGTAAATGTCAGAGGAAGGATCCTCCCTGCAAGTACCTGCACCCACCCCAGCATTTGAGAGAGCAGCTCCTCCAAAATGGTCGGAACAACTTGATATTGAGAAACCTGCAACTCCAGGCTGCTCAAGCTGCCATCCAGCCATATGTGCCCAATGTGATTCCAATGGTGAGTGGGGCTCTTGTTTACTTGTCACATCTGCTTTTTGACAGACTTTGCTTGTACCTTTCACTTGACATTGTCTGAACAGAGAGTAATGTAGGAGTGAAATCTGGGGTTCAGCTGGATAACTGCAGGATTGGCCTCCAGGCTTGACCTGGATTGCTGGACTATAGGACAGGACTAGAAGCTTGACCTGGATTATTGACTATAGGATAGGACTAGAAGCTTGACCTGGATTACTGACTATAGGATAGGACTAGAAGCTTGACCTGGATTACTGACTA
The DNA here is from genome assembly GCF_003918875.1 of Haliotis rubra. Classification (NCBI taxonomy): domain Eukaryota; kingdom Metazoa; phylum Mollusca; class Gastropoda; order Lepetellida; family Haliotidae; genus Haliotis; species Haliotis rubra. The sequence goes on from NW_025767185.1 coordinate 381,086, forward strand.
TAGGATAGGACTAGAAGCTTGACCTGGATTACTGACTATAGGATAGGACTAGAAGCTTGACCTGGATTACTGAACTATAGGATAGGACTAGAAGCTTGACCTGGATTACTGACTATAGGATAGGACTAGATGCTTGACCTGGATTACTGACTATAGGACAGGACTAGAAGCTTGACCTGGATTACTGACTATAGGACAGGACTAGAAGCTTGACCTGGATTACTGACTACAAGACAGGACAAGAAGCTTGACCTGGATTTCATTAGACAGGACTCTGAGACTCTGGGCTTGACATGGATTACTGCAGGATGGGACTTGAGGATTGACCTTGACTACTTTAGGATTAAATTCAAAGCTTGGACTGTAGGATGGGATTGATGGGTCAGTATGGATCAGTGTAGGATGGGACCGATGGGGTAGTATGGATCAGTGTAGGATGGGATTGATGGGTTGAGTATGGATCAGTGTAGGATGGAACTGATAGTATGGATCAGTGTAGGATGGAACTGATAGTATGGATCAGTGTAGGATGGAACTGATAGTATGGATCAGTGTAGGATGGAACTGATAGTATGGATCAGTGTAGGATGGAACTGATAGTATGGATCAGTGTCAGTGATGGAACTGATAGTATGGATCAGTGGGATCTGATAGTATGGATCAGTGATGGAACTGATAGTATGTGTAGGATGGAACTGATAGTGGATCAGTGTAGGATGGAACTGAGGATGGAACTGATAGTATGGATCAGTGTAGGATGGAACTGAGTGGATCAGTGTAGGATGGATGATAGTATGGACTGAGGATGGAACTGATAGTATGGATCAGTGAAGGATGGAACTGATAGTATGGAATCAGTGTAGGATGGAACTGATAGTATGGATCAGTGTAGGGATGGAACTGATAGTATGGATCAGTGTATGGAACTGTATCAGTGGATCAGTGTAGGATGGAACTGATGATAGTATGGATCAGTGTAGGATGGAACTGGATCAGTATGTCAGTGTAGGATGGAACTGATAGTATGGATCAGTGTGGAACTGATAGTATGGATCAGTGTAGGATGGAACTGATAGTACTGATGGAGATAGTATGGATCAGTGTAGGATGGAACTGATAGTATGGATCAGTGTAGGATGGAACTGATAGTATGGATCAGTGTAGGATGGAACTGATAGTATGGATCAGTGTAGGATGGAACTGATAGTATGGATCAGTGTAGGATGGAACTGATAGTATGGATCAGTGTAGGATGGAACTGATAGTATGGATCAGTGTAGGATGGAACTGATAGTATGGATCAGTGAAGGATGGAACTGATAGTATGGATCAGTGTAGGATGGAACTGATAGTATGGATCAGTGTAGGATGGAACTGATAGTATGGATCAGTGTAGGATGGGTCTGATGGGTTGGTCTGGATCATTGCAATACTGGACTGTAGGTTTGGTCAAGACAACTGTTGGTTGATGGGTTGAACTGGTGAACCTTAGGAGTGACTGAGACTTGAGACTTGATCAAATTCTGCAACTTGGAGACCAAGTGAAAAACTACTGAATTCTGAATAATCTTCTGTTAACATTTTGTATATGAAAAACATGATCAGTTGTGTTTATGAGTTCCGGACTGACTCTAATGACAAGTCTCCAAATAATATTTTTTTTATCCATGAATTTGGAAAATTAGACTCTAGCTTAAGTGCAGCACAAGTTGCCATGGCCAGCCGAAAGTCTAAGACATTTACACAGACAAAACATCTGTCAAGTTTAAGGGTTTGGGTGTGTTCTTTGTTTTTAGAACCTTGCATGCTGACACTGTTATACATAGATCTTCCAGAGTCCTTAGCTTTTGACTGAATTTGCTTTATTATTGATATTTCTGCATGGTATTTGGCTTTTTATGTTTCAACCAGCAATGACACCACAAGCCCTTTTGAGTGCTTGCATTGTTGCAAAGCCTTTTAATGCAAATGTCACTATATGACTACATAGTAGATCTATCTTGGACATAACGATTTTAGATTTATGAGTGTGCGTTATAGCTCTGTTATTGTCTTTGTGTGTCATTTAACACTGTAGTAACACTTGGTGATAACAGCTGATCGTGCTGATCTCTCCTCGTCAAGTACAACACATTTCTATTATACTGATGCAGTACTGTAAACACATTACTGACACGGTTAATGGAAGAAATCATGCATGGCTAGTCCTGTACATATATAACAGGTTAAGGAAGATTAGGGAATACATCAATTTAGATATTGATATGTGAGTAAAATCAAGGAATGGATAATTTCACACTTAGAAAACAGTCAACATTATGTATATTGTAATCTGGGTTTTTGCATTTAGGGATATTTCAGTGGAGATTCTAATATTGTTATGAAGCTGGAGCAAGAATGTACATTGAAACATCACTAAATGCAATAAACCTGAAGTTGTTATCTATAAAATTGTGCATTTTGTGATTTACTCATGAATATTTGGAATGCTTATGAAACAGCAACAGAATTCTTCTTTTGTCCACATAGTATTACAGAGTGAGACCAAGCACAGTTGTGCATAAAGCAATCATCTGAAATAGTGATAACACTGTAGACATACTTGAAACTGACCACTTACAAAATATCAAAAACAGTAAATTGTTTGCCAGCAAGTCATATTTTTATACAATGTGGTGCTAGAAACTATGATGTATTAATACTAGAAAGTAGAGAAAATAGCATGATGCACTTCATTGTTGCCACTGTTTGTTTGTTTGTTGTTGTTGTGTTATGACTGTTTGGTTTTTTTCATGTCCGATGTCAGCATATATAACAAGATTCACTCCAGACTTTCACCCACAATCTTCTGGCCTTGCCCTTACTAATGCAAAATGTAAACACAGAATGATCCTTCCTTCCAACACCTTCCACTTGATGGGACTTGACACTTTGCTTTGTCTCTTGCAATGTGAATATAGGCTGTACTATACATCTGGGAAGGGAGGCTGGGTATTCGATATTAACTCTTAGATACTGAAAAAAAGGTTTATGCTCAAAGGTAATGAAAGAATTTTTTCTTAATTTTGATCTGGCCTTTCCTGTTCTATCGGTGTATGAAAAAATATCCCATTTTTCATTGTTTGAGTTTATTACTCGAAATTACATATCCCTGATTTATAACATAATAAATCAGTCTCAGTCTGGAGTAGTCATGCCAGTGTAGATTAACAGCCCATCCTAGAAATAGGCAGTGCCAGGGTGGAAACAGCCCATCCTAAAAATTCAGTCTCCTAGGCTGGATTAACATCCCATCCTAGAAATAGTCAGTGCCAGTGTAGATTAACAGCCCATCCTAGAAATAGGCAGTGCCAGGGTGGATTAACAGCCCATCCTAAAAATTAGGCAGTGCCAGGGTGGATTAACAGCCCATCCTAGAAATAGTCAGTGCCAGGGTGGATTAACAGCCCATCCTAGAAATAGTCAGTGTCAGCCTAGTTTTACAAGCTGTACAAGAGGTAGTCAGTGTTAGGATAGAACTGCCCATCCTCAACATGTTCAGTGCCAGGCTATCCAAAAGGCTGTACCAGACACAGAGATAGTCAGTGTTAGGCAAGACATGAAGATCTATACAAGAAATAATCAGTGTTAGGCTAGACGTGAAGGCTATACCATAGATAGTCAGTGTTAGGCTAGACGTGAAGCCTATACCAGAGGTAGTCAGTTTTAGGCTAGACATGAAGCCTATACCATAGATAGTCAGTGTTAGGCTAGACGTGAATCCTATACCAGAGATAGTCAGTGTTAGGCTAGACCAGAGATAATCAGTGTTAGGCTAGACGTGAATCCTATACCAGAGATAGTCAGTGTTAGGCTAGATGTGAAGCCTATACCAGAGATAGTCAGTGTTAGGCTAGACGTGAAGCCTATACCAGAGATAGTCAGTGTTAGGCTAGACCAGAGATAGTCAGTGTTAGGCTAGACATGAAGCCTATACCAGAGATAGTCAGTGTTAGGCTAGACGGAAGCCTATACCAGAGATAATCAGTGTTAGGCTAGACATGAAGCCTATACCAGAGATCATCAGTGTTAGGCTAGACCAGAGATAGTCAGTGTTAGGCTAGACGTGAAGGTTATACCAGAGATAATCAGTGTTAGGCTAGACCAGAGATAATCAGTGTTAGGCTATACCAGAGATAGTCAGTGTTAGGCTATACCAGGGATAATCAGTGTTAGGCTAGACCAGAGATAGTCAGTGTTAGGCTAAACTTATCACATAGATAGTCAGTGTTAGGCTAGACCAGATAATCAGTGTTAGGCTAGACCAGAGATAATCAGTGTTAGGCTATACCAGAGATAGTCAGTGTTAGGCTAGACCAGAGATAATCAGTGTTAGGCTATACCAGAGATAATCAGTGTTAGGCTAGACGTGAAGGTTATACCAGAGATTATCAGTGTTAGGCTAGACGTGAAGGTTATACCAGAGATAGTCAGTGTTAGGCTAGACCAGAGATAGTCAGTGTTAGGCTAGACGTGAAGGTTATACCAGAGATAATCAGTGTTAGGCTATACCAGAGATAGTCAGTGTTAGGCTAGACATGAAGCCTATACCAGAGATAGTCAGTGTTGGGCTATACCACAGATAATCAGTGTTAGGCTAGACGTGAATCCTATACCAGAGATTATCAGTGTTAGGCTAGACGTGAAGGTTATACCAGAGATAGTCAGTGTTAGGCTATACCAGAGATAATCAGTGTTAGGCTAGATGTGAAGGTTATACCAGAGATAATCAGTGTTAGGCTAGACGTGAAGGTTATACCAGAGATAATCAGTGTTAGGCTAGACGTGAAGGCTATACTAGAGATAATCAGTGTCAGGCTTGTTTTGCTGGCTATGGAAGCTTGCAAATGTCAAGCTCATCATGCTGTTTGTCTGTGAGATAGTCAGTGTTTAGCTAGTCTCGCTGATTGTCCTGGAGATGGCAAGTGTCTTGACCCACAGTTACAGCTGCATTGGACTCTAACATTTTGCACACCAATACTAATTAGTCTGCATGAATATTTTTCTTTTTATTTCAATGTTTGAGGCCGGGAACAAAGCCGTGGCGTATTCCACAGTTCTGCCCACCGGACATTACCCCCTTATGGTCAGTGGTAATATTCTTACATTATTCACGCACCCTTCATAGTACTGCCATCTGCATGCAGTCACTGAAGGGGGAAGATCTTGTGTGTGTCTGCCCATCTGTACATGTTCCAACTTTCCCCACACCCATTACTAGATCTTTGCCAGTGATGTCTACCAATCAAACTGTACTAAGATTACATGCTACACACAAGATCTTCCATCTCTCCCTATGCTTTTCATAATCTTAAAGCTTGCTTAGCATTTGCTTTGACCAGATAGATGCTTGGTTTCTTTAGATAATGAATTTGATTGCTTTTGTTGCAATAATGACTAGATGAATGAAGCTATGATGTGCTAATTGTTGAACAGGGCCCACATGCCACATGATGAAACTTGTCTCTCTTCCAGAGTTGCTTCTAGTATGTTGCTGGGCTCTGCTGCTGCGGTAGTTACACTATATAGAGAGAGCTAATGTTTATATGTAATGGTATTTCATAGCTACCATGGAAATGGGAAGTTGCAAAAATGTTTTGAAAGGACATGTCGGAAACTTTCCAGTTATATATTCCTTTTCGGTTAATCATGTTATTTCTGCTACCCTATTTTTGAGTCCATGAAAGACAGAGGATCATGATGCATTGGTTGATATATGTCCACTGGGCCAACAATGATCATGATGCATTGTTTGATATATGTCCACTGGGCCAACAATGATCATGATGCATTGTTTGATATATGTCCACTGGGCCAACAATGATCATGATGCATTGTTTGATATATGTCCACTGGGCCAACAATGATCATGATGCATTGTTTGATATATGTCCACTGGGCCAACAATGATCATGATGCATTGTTTGATATATGTCCACTGGGCCAACAATGCGGCAGCATTCAAGCTTCCAGTAGCACGGAATTAGCAGTTTGTACACTGAAGACTCTCTAAATCTATTCAAGTATAGAAACTGTTGTTATTTATTCCATTTTTTCTGAGCAGTACTGTTTGCACCTGTGTATGTTGATGTTTCAGGCCCCACCATACATGAGTTCTGCACCAACATCAGCTGTGGCAGCCTTCAATCCCTACCTAAATGCGTCCATGCCTGGAACAATGGCTGTACCAGGGACTGGTAGTGAAGCCACGGTTGTCACACAGCAGATCCCAGGTGTCATCCCCACACCTATACAAGCTAGCAGCCAGCAGAAGGTAGCCCGCCCCGATAGGCTTGAGGTAGGTCCCCCCTAGCTCCTCCTGCCCTCCCTCCCGTGTGCTTGGATGATGTACCTAGGTACATGGGAACTCACTTTGTAGATACTTGCTGGGATGGCACCATTCATGTTTGAAAGTATAAGCTTGTCCTTATATTTATATGCCTTAGATTCAAGTGTTCTGGAAAGGGAAGGCACTCTGCTGCAAAATGCTTCCATCTCTCAAATGCTTCTTTTTAGATGTAGGTCAGCTCTCTGTACATTTGTTCATTTCCTTCTCCTGGATGCTTGGTATGCAAGGACCCTGGTATATGCTCTGTCAACACCATCTTGCTACTGGACCCAACCATGAAGTAGTAAACTTTGGTTTACCTAATGCATTCCCCAAATGTCATAATAGGGAGGGAAGTAATAAGTTTACAACAAAACATAATCAAAATGTTCTGTTGTGTAAGTTTATGAAAGTGTTCTTGCCTGTAGTGTTGACATGACTACATTCTTGTCTGTGTCTGGGAAGTGCAGCAGATGTGTTTGCCTCAGACACTGTTTCTCCACAGAAGTACAGTGGGCTGGGTGAAGCTCTGTGTGCTCACCTTCAGACAAAGGTAGCAGGTTTACCACTACTTGGAAGAACTGTCTGCTCCAGCCATAAATACCACTAACTTATGTGGAGTATTCCTACCTGCTCTCTAACTCAGACAGTATCATACACATTTTATATCTTAAACTGTTCCATATACAAAGAAAAGATTAAATAGCTTCGAGTAATGATAACTTATTGTAATAACCTAATGGTAGGTAGACTATCTTGAAAGAGAGACATCATTAATGTCATTTAAAAGACTGACAAAATATTTATTGAAAAGGGTTTGGGGTATTTTACTTTGGCTACTTAAATATGCTATCTGAATTAAAGCTTTGGACAGCTTGTGTACAGTTCTATTCACAAGTCACTGCACACATCTGCACTAAATTTACATTGCTACAACAAGCTTTTATCAGGGGCAGGTAACCCTATTTTCCACAAGCTGGATTTAACATGGTCACTGCTGCTAGTTCCATGTGTGTTATCACAACAACAGTAACTATGTAGTGCTTCCCTAGCCACTATTTCTAGACTTTAGCACATTCTAAACTAGTTCACCTCTCTCCTGTAAATTGGTTTGCTTTCTCTCTCTGACATATGTCAAAGCTAGCTATTTTAGTTGCTCAAGGGGCACCCCAAGCTCCGTCTGCAAGTACTAACATATGCCTTTTTCTGCTTTTCTACATTCATTTCAGGTATGTCGTGAATTTCAAAGAGGTACATGCACGCGACAACCTAGCGAATGTCGCTTTGCTCACCCTCCTGACAATGTAACAGTCGACCAATCCGACAACCATGTAACGGTGTGTATGGATTTCATAAAGGGGAAGTGTACGCGGGATTCGTGTAGATATTTTCACCCTCCGGCCCACCTTCAGGCCCAGATTAAGGCCGCTCAACAACGGGCAAACGCTGTCGCTGCGCAGAACGCCCCGACCCAGACTCAGCTGGTAGGGCTACCGTCTGCTTACTTCACACTTATACAGTCTGTCTGTCTGTCAGTCTGTTACCTGTCTGTCAGCTTATTCCTCCCTCTGTCCGTCCATCTGTCCGTCCTCTGCTGTCTTGTGTCTGTAGTTACACTCTATCAGTACCTTGCATACTATGCTTGTTGAGTCTTACTTTACCTTATTATTTATTGCTAGACCTGAAACATGGGAATCTGATGCAATTTATTACAAACGATGTGAAAGGGAAGGGTGGGTGTCATTTATCTTGTGGACTTTCATTCATACCCATCATCACTCAGAAGAAAGCTTTCAGAGTTACTGATGTATGAGATGTTTTTTGTAATGGTTGCATCAAGATACCTAAGATTCTAATGCTGGGTCACTCCACTTGAAAGCTGCATTCCCTGATATGACATCCGTCAGTCCATCCATCGTCCCCTTGCTGAAAAACGCTGATAGTTTTTTGTTTAGTTTGAGCGTGGCACTACTACACTACCTCCACGCTCTATTTGATGTGGGCCGGGAGTCAGCCAACACACCCTCTCTCTCTACCTCTTTAGACTCTTAACACTGCATTGTGCAAGCTTGACCGCCAGCCCACATGCCCGCCCGCCCGCCTGTTGTAGTTGCAACCACTCTCTGCCTTTAGTCACTCACCTCTATGAAATGCCACCACTGTCTGAGATGGCCACCATCCTGCTAGGGGCTTGTTGGTTAGCTCGGGTATCATGCAAAGTGGACCAGCCAACATTGATGTCGTTAGCTACCTGCTGCCCATGTCTGCTGGTATTGCCAAGCACTGTAGATCTTGCTCTGTCTCCTGCTACTTCAATCCACAAATCTGCCACTCCAATCCGTATACAGACCACATCCATCAGTTTGTCCGTCTATCCGCAATTTCCAATGTAAAGCTGTAAATACCTGCGCTGGGAGCCCCAGACGATGCCCTCACAGCAACACCGTAGTCTGCCACAAACCATCTTCCTAACATTTACACGAAACACGTGTACATATATAATGGATGGCTAATTTCTCTAGACAATTCCAAGCGAAATGTTCGACTGTTACAGCGTTAAGAGTTTCAAAAGGGGGTTATATTAGTCAATTTCAGCAAATCAAGTCAGTGACCCAAACTGCATGTGAACGTTTGGTGTATCGCTTGGTTGTACGTACGTGCTAATATATACCAATCCACGCACATACATGACACATGCGACTTGCTATCTGAACACTGCAATCAGCTTCAAGCTTTGTCCTATATTTTTTTGAAAACCCAAGGACAAGCTCAATCAAAATTCTTCAATAGATTTGAACTAATCAGATGGAAAAAAATTCTCCTTCCACATGGATGATCAACCTTAAATTTTGGGAGTAAAGGTATGTTTCCAAGTTGAACAGACAAACTGTTGTAACCCCCCCATAGTTACAGCACTTTGTCTGCTGCACTGAAAATCATGACATGATCAACAATGGTTGCCATTGCAACAAGAATACATAGTTTAATATGATAGCTCTTGTAAAAATACATTATCGTTTTGTTTTTCAGCTTTGATGGTTTAATTCTCTTCTGTTGCAGATTTTTCTTATTTGACTAGAAATGCAGCAGGGTTTAGCAAATTGAACTTACACATCCACAAAATAAATGAGAGCTTTCTGTATGTTCTGATGAGCATCACATAGACAAACCTTACTCTTTGCTTTGGGTTGACTCTTTACTGAAAGTGTTTTATTTCTAATTTTTGTTATATGCATGAATTATTAATTTTGGCACTCTGTCTTCTTCTAAGGGTTCTACTCACGTTGTTGATAATAACAACTCAAGCACTTGGCATCTATCCAAACACTTACCTATATTTTAATTTCAAATTATGGGGAAGGATTTTTCCTTTACTGGATTAAAGGCATGATGTATGTCTCTCTCTAAAGCTTTTTGTAAAGATAACATTGAGTATTTATATGCATGGTATCAATCTTGACCGACGGTGCCTTTTTTATTTTCATCACCCAACATGCCTTGCTGCTTGCTGTTGTCATGTGCCGCCATCCCTGCCATGCCGCCATTTCATTGGCCAATTGCCATCATGTGCTCTGCATACTAATTAGCCGCAAGTGGTTGAGGTCTTGACCGCGGGCAAGAAGCGACCTCGTGACCCTACAGACGATCTTGTTCTGGTACTATTTCCCATCATGCTTTGCATGTAGCTGTAGAAAGCTTTAAGAGATTGTTTGCACAGTCACATGACACACAAAGTGACATATCTTGCTTTCTGTAGAATTAATTTCATTTTCCTTTCATTCGTGATCCAAATTGTCTGGCAGTATTCTCACAAGCATCACAGTACACGCAGGCTACTGCATGGCAGCTTCTGACTGGAGGACACCCAGTTTGAAACTCTTGTCTATCAAATTGGGACAGGGGTTGTAATCTATCCGTGGTCATGTGATTCTGCAACATCAATTTGATAGCCAATCAATGTAAAGATATTTCTCTATCTGTCTATAAGTAGAGTATTGGTATTGAAGCGAATGTGATTTATACAGCTGTCTTAGTTTTCCCCCAAGTAGTCCCCTAGTCTAGACTGTTCTTCAATGATGATACTTAGCCCAGTCTACTGGTCTTGTAGATGCTTCAAGCTCTTTAATATTAATCTTAGAAATGCTCAAGAGTTTTTTCTGTAAAGCAATTGAAGATGCTAATTTTAACACTATGTCTGATCTGTCGGTTGAGTTACTTGATCTTTCTTCTTCTATTCTTTCAAATCATTCCAAGAGAAATAATGTGCTGTCTGTCTGTTGTTTATGTTTGTGTATGATAATTTCCCCACACCTGCTTTGCTTTGGGCCAATCATTTTTGTCCTCTCTGCCACCCATAGGGTGCCATCCCTGGAGTTGTGCCCCCTTACAAACGGATGGCGATGACGGATGCTAAGAGTGGATTTCCCATGACGTACCAGCCTAGTGCTATAGGAGCATATCAACATGCCGCCCTTATGCAGCTAGGACAACAACCATATATACCAGTCAAGTGTAAGTCCACTTTTTCTCACCACTTGGCCACCACCGCCATCTTGGCTAACTCACAAATTACATGCTAGTACTGTAGGAATGTATGGTGTATTTTGTTTATATCTGTGTGGTATAGCTACCAATGCATGCACCGCCTCTGCTTGACAAGACACAGTAGTCATGGCAGCATCAGTCTGCCAGCTTCTCTGCACATGTGGCCCAGATCTGTACCAGACATGCAAGCGATGGTTCAGAATATTGCAGTATTAAATCAATTGAAACTGCAAAAGCTCTGAGTGGTGAACTACTGTGTATATATGATATGAGCAGAGGGGTTGGTGCATTCAATGTTGTCACACTCCCCTTTCATTCTGAAGCAATATCCTCTCTGAATGGAACCACCACCATAACCCTGGTTGTAGTGGCTACAGGAGCATGACCTTTTCAATGTGCATCAGTCACTAAAAATTCTATTTTGTTTCATTCTTGCTGGTTTTGTTGACACTTCTGAATGCTTGCATGTTAGGATTTGCATGAGAAGACTCCTCAGACCGTGTGCTTACCCTCCTGCACAGATCTGTTTGTAGGCTTCACCAGCCTGCTTCACTGGGTATTTACCATGTAACTAACTAAACAGTGGAAGTCTCACTCATGTCATATAGTCCACTATGTAGTACACACTTGATCACAATACATTGGACGATGGTTATAAAAGTTTTCAAAATTATGAATATTGTGGCTGAAAGGTGGACATACATATTTCAATGCTACTTGAGTGATGGCCCCTTTCTCAACATGCAAGCACCAGACGGTGGAGACAGTGTACAGAAACCAAATTATCACTAACAATTATTTGTTTCTAATATAGTTGAACTATAGTGCTTTTGGGATATGGAATAATTTTTATTTAACCACTTTACCTGTATTTTGCTCACTGGTATTTATGTAATGTAGCTTATTTTATTGACTAAAAGAGCCCACATCAGTCTTGGAGGCAGCTGCCAGTGAGTTGTGTACCTGACATCCAGAACTGACATACAACATACTTAAGGAAAGTCACAGGCTGAAATCTCATCATGTGCACATAATTATGAACACATTTTATGGAAGTATTTCTTCCCAAATGTCCATTACTGCCAAGTAGTGAGAACTCAAGTCTCCTGTATAGGAGATTCTGGGTCATGATCAACTCAATGGGTTATAGATACTCTACGCCTAATTGGCTTTCAGACAGCTTTTTTTATGACAGTGGTAGCATTTTAAAGTGCCAAGAGGGTTTTAAGTTCATTATGCTTGCGTTTCTGTATTCTTAAAAGAGAACTACTTTTTCGTGTGGTCTGATTTGACACTGTTTATTTATTACTATGGACTGAGGTTAGAGTGAGTGAGTTTAGTTTTACGCCGCTTTTAGCAATATTCCAGCTATATCACGGCGGAGGACATCAGAAATAGGCTTCACATATTGTACCCATGTGGGGAATCAAACCGGGTCTTCGGCGTGACGAACGAACGCTTTATCCACTAGGCTACCCCACTGCCCCGACTGAGGTTAGAACTATTATTTCAAGGGAGTACTCTGCCACCTGTTTTGTTGTCATATCAACGGGAGGGGGGCTACGGGGAGTTGCGTCTGTTATGCACACCAAAACCCCAACATTATGAGGTCAAACCCCCAGTTTGCAGCAGGATTATCACTAGGTTTGTCAGCACCATTCATGAATGGTAAATATCAAAGGCAGGAATCACTTCAGGCTTTCCTCAGGCTGACAGGAATACCGTTCCAAGTGGTGTTAAACCCAACTCACTCACTCACTCACTCACATCCACAGAACTTATTCTAAACTGACGGTTCATGTGTTGCATTTAAATGCTAAATAGACAATACATGTGACCATTTCGAACATTGTTAGGCTACATTTTCTACAAATGTGACATAAGTCACATTATTTTTGGGTGTATGTGCATGTTTGTTAATCACTGAAGCTGTCGGTAATTGCTAATAAATAAACATTATTTGTAGTTTGATCTTCTAAAAAACCCATTCCTCCTTACTACAGATTTAGAATATTGGTGAGAGTCTTAGTCCAAGACTGATGTGGCATGTTGACCTGACTGAGTTGTAATCACTGTCTTCATCTTCATTACACCTGTCTGAGCCATGGCAGTCTCCCTTGTGAACAACTTACAAGTGTTTATAATCCCTTCTTGGACAGAGACACTGATGTTCTGGAGACAGGTGTGATCAGGATGCATGCGTAGACCATAACACCATTTTGTTATTTTATCATTTTTGTTCTGTTTCATGCTGACTACACAAACCTGTGTGCTTCTTGCCATTCTGCATGTGTCTGCTTCACCTGCACAATTTGCATTATGTTGCCATGGCAACCTTTGATTGACAGATCCGCTGGTTGTTGCCCCAGCCGAGGCTGTGGTGGCGGCCCCTGCTTGTCCAATCCCCTCTAATGCAGCTAGTGTCATGTACTTTGATGACAATAAACAGGTAGCTATCTAATCACCTGCTACAAACACTAATCAACACTTTAACCAGTAGGAATAAAGCACGCACGCATGCACACACACACACACCAGGGGGCAGCAGGTATCAAGAACATTTGTGATGTTAATGTTTTACAATTTACATCAAGTGATGGCAGTAATTGTTTCAGGATGTCAATACTGTGTTGCTTCAATATATATGTAGTATTTCATCATTCTTTTGGTCAAAGAGCTTCACATATTCAGGGTGTTTGACAAGGCATTAGGACATAGTAACAGTCAGAAGTTGATGATGTTTCACTGATTTGTACCCAGATCATCATGTGTGTGATAACTGAATGCATTGAGGTTCCAATCTTTCATGCCTATAAAGTGACATTTGAGGCATATACTTTTTTGTCCGAAACATACATGTTGAAAAATATCTTTTGTTCATACAGTCATATGAACACATCTGTCTGTTCTTGAAGTATGCAGATCTAGTCAACTTGGTCCATATCCTACCTTGTTGAATGCAGCTGAGTAACTACACTCCACAGTGGTATTATTTGTCATGATGGCCTCGACCCCAGTTGACCCAACAATAGCAGTGGACAGTTTGTATGACGACACAATCTGTCAACTCATTATGATTTCTTCCCTCAAAGAGTTACTGGGTGCCTGTACTCTCCTAGAAACACAAAAAGTTGTGTTTTGGTTACTTTGTTGTTAAGCACAAAGATCTTTTTCCTTGGAAATACTACTGAGTCGCAAAGTACTGGCACATTATGCTCTTATATAATGTAAAGAGGAAACATTATGCTGATTGTGAAAACTGAAATTGTGTAATGGTTTGAACTCTTTAGATTTGCAACCAGTTTCCAACACAAACAAACAGGAGTATTTTTCTTGTGACATGGGTTAGGTCTTGTCACAGTGAAGAGAGGTGTCAGGGACATCAGCTGTCAGCACTGACAACATAGGTACACAGAAAATCTGTATTTAGCACTAGTCTAAGATAATTACCTATCAAAGTGTTCTTAAAACTTCAAGCAGTTCTAACATGAAGAATCTTATCTGGAATGTGCCAGATCTGTGACATTCACCCTGTCATGAATAGCATTAAGCTTTCAAGTGTAAGATACACAAACACACTCACAGCTGTGTTAAACTAGACTACACACACACAGCTGTCTCAGTAGGACCAATGCACATACACAGCTGTATATGTTTTTGAAATAAAACTCATTCCGAGTATGTACTTAAAATGTTTATTAATGCAAACTTGTTCTCGCCACTTAAAAATGTTTATTAATGCAAACTTGTTCTCGTCACTATAACATATCGCACACAGGTCTCAGGAATAATGCTCAGATGTGTAAGACCAAGACACAAAGGATTAACACTCAACTCAACTCAACTCTCAGTAGGACCAACACACACACAGCTGTCTCAGTAGGGACCAACAACACACCAACACACTGTCTCAGTAGGGACCAACATACACCAACACACACTCACAGCTGTCTCAGTAGGACCAACATACACACACAGCTGTCTCAGTAGGGACCAACACACACAGCTGTCTCAGTAGGACCAACACACACACAGCTGTCTCAGTAGGGACCAACACACACACAGCTGTCTCAGTAGGACCAACACACACACACAGCTGTCTCAGTAGGACCAACACACACACATGTCTCTCAGTAGGACCAACATACACACACACAGCTGTCTCAGTAGGGACCAACATACACACACAGCTGTCTCAGTAGGACCAACACACAGCTGTCTCACCAACATACACACACAGCTGTCTCAGTAGGACCAACATACACACACAGCTGTCTCAGTAGGACCAACATACGCACACAGCTGTCTCAGTAGGACCAACACACACACAGCTGTCTCAGTAGGACCAACACACACACAGCTGTCTCAGTAAATGCACACACAGCTGTATATGTTTTTGAAATAAAACTCATTCCGAGTATGTACTTAAAATGTTTATTAATGCAAACTTGTTCTCGTCACTATATGGCTGGAATAATGCCGATGTGACGCAAAACCCAACTCAACTCAACTCAGTAGGACCAACACACACACAGCTGTCTCAGTAGGACCAACACACTCACACAGCTGTCTCAGCAGGACCACACACACACACACATATGTCTCAGCAGGACCAACACACACATATGTCTCACAGCTGTCTCAGTAGAACCAACATACACAGCTGTCTCAGTAGAACCAACATACACAGCTGTCTCAGTAGGACCAACATACACACACAGCTGTCTCAGTAGGACCAAAATACACACACAGCTATCTTAGAAGGACCAACATACACATGCAGCTGTCTCAGTAGGACCAAGACACACAGATGTCTGGGAATGACCAACACACACGCAGATGTCTCAGTAGGACCAACACACATAGATGTCTTAGCAGGACCAACATACACACACAGCTGTCTCAGTAGGACCAACACAAAGATGTCTCAGCAGGACCAACACACACACAGATGTCTCAGTAAGACCAAGACACACGGCTGTCTCAGTAGGACAAACACACACATGGTTCAGCAGGATTAACACTCACAGCTGTGTTAAACTAGACTACACACACACAGCTGTCTCAGTAGGACCAATGCACATACACAGCTGTATATGTTTTTGAAATAAAACTCATTCCGAGTATGTACTTAAAATGTTTATTAATGCAAACTTGTTCTCGTCACTATATGGCTGGAATAATGCCGATGTGACGCAAAACCCAACTCAACTCAACTCAGTAGGACCAACACACACACAGCTGTCTCAGTAAGACCAACACACACACACAGCTGTCTCAGTAGGACCAACATACACACACAGCTGTCTCAGTAGGACCAACACACACACAGCTGTCTCAGTAGGACCAACACACACAGCTGTCTCAGCAGGACCAACACACACACACATATGTCTCAGCAGGACCAACACACACATATGTCTCAGTAGAACCAACATACACAGCTGTCTCAGTAGGACCAACATACACACACAGCTGTCTCAGTAGGACCAAATTACACACACAGCTGTCTTAGAAGGACCAACATACACATGCAGCTGTCTCAGTAGGACCAAGACACACAGATGTCTGGGAATGACCAACACACACGGAGATGTCTCAGTAGGACCAACACACATAGATGTCTTAGCAGGACCAACATACACACACAGCTGTCTCAGTAGGACCAACACAAAGATGGTTCAGCAGGACCAAGACACACACAGATGTCTCAGTAAGACCAAGACACACACAGATGTCTCAGTAGGACCAACACACACAGCTGTCTCAGTAAGACCAACATACACACACAGCTGTCTCAGTAGGACCAACACACACTCACAGCTGTCTCAGTAGGACCAACACACACACAGCTGTCTTAGTAGGACCAACACACAGCTGTCTCAGTAGGATCAACATACACAGCTGTCTCAGTTGACCAACACACACACAGATGTCTCAGCAGGACCAACATACACACACAGCTGTCTCAGTAGGACCAACATACACAGCTGTCTCAGTAGGACCAACATACACACACAGCTGTCTCAGTAGGACCAAGACACACAGATGTCTCAGTAGGACCAAGACACACAGCTGTCTCAGTAGGACCAACATACACACACAGCTGTCTCAGTAGGACCAACACACACTCACAGCTGTCTCAGAAGGACCAACACAGACACACACAGATGTCTCAGTAGGACCAACACACAGCTGTCTCAGTAGGATCAACACACACAGCTGTCTCAGTAGGACCAACACACAGCTGTCTCAGTATGACCAACACACAGCTGTCTCAGTAGGATCAACACACAGCTGTCTCAGTATGACCAACACACACAAACAGATGTCTCAGTAGGACCAACACACAGCTGTATCAGTAGGATCTACACACAGCTGTCTCAGTAGGACCAACACACACACACAGATGTCTCAGTAAGACCAACACACAGTTGTCTCAGTAGGATCAACACACACACAGCTGTCTCAGTAGGACCAACACACACACACACAGATGTCTCAGCAGGACCAAAATACAAACACAGCTATCTTAGCAGGACCAATATACACATGCAGCTGTCTCAGTAGGACCAACACACACAGCTGTCTCAGTAGGACCAACACACACAGATGTCTTAGAAGGACCAACATACACACACAGATGTCTCAGTAGGACCAACACACACAGCTGTCTCAGTAGGACCAAGACACACAGATGTCTCAGTAGGACCAACACACACAGATGTCTTAGCAGGACCAACATACACACACAGCTTTCTCTGTAGGACCAACATACACAGATGTCTTAGCAGGACCAACATACACACACAGCTTTCTCTGTAGGACCAACACACACAGATGTCTCAGTAGGACCAAGACACACAGCTGTCTCAGTAGGACCAACATACACACACAGCTGTCTCAGTAGGACCAACATACACACACAGCTGTCTCAGTAGGACCAACACACACTCACAGCTGTCTCAGTAGGACCAACACACAGACACAGCTGTCTCTTTAGGACCAACATGCACACACAGCTGTCTCAGTAGGACCAACATACACAGCTGTCTCAGTAGGACCATAATACACACACAGCTGTCTCAGTAGGACCAAGACACACTGCTGTCTCAGTAGGACCAACACACACAGATGTCTGAGAAGGACCAACACACACACACAGATGTCTCAGTAGGACCAACACACACAGATGTCTGAACAGGACCGACATACACACACAGCTGTCTCAGTAGGACCAATACACACAGCTGTCACAGATGTCTCAGCAGGACCAACACACACACAGATGTCTCAGTAGAACCAACACACAGATGTCGTAGCAGGACCAACATACACACACAGCTGTCTCATTAGGACCAACACACACAGCTGTCACAGATGTCTCAGCAGGACCAACACACACACAGATGTCTCAGTAGGACCAAGACACACGGCTGTTTCAGTAGGACAAACACACACATGGTTCAGCAGGATTAACACACACACAGATGTCTCAGTAGGACCAAGACACACGGCTGTCTCAGCAGGACAAACACACACATGGTTCAGCAGGATTAACACACACACAGATGTCTCAGTAGGACCAAGACACACAGCTGTCTCAGTAGGACCAACATACACACACAGCTGTCTCAGTAGGACCAACAGACACACAGCTGTCTCAGTAGGACCAACATACACACACAGCTGTTTCAGTAGGACCAACACACACTCACAGCTGTCTCAGTAGGACCAACATACACACACAGCTGTCTCAGTAGGACCAACACACACTCACAGCTGTCTCTTTGGGACCAACATACACACACAGCTGTCTCAGTAGGACCAACATACACACACAGCTTTCTCAGAAGGACCAACACAGACACACACAGATGTTTCAGTAGGACCAACACACAGCTGTCTCAGTAGGACCAACACACACACAGCTGTCTCAGTAGGACCAAGACACAATGCTGTCTCAGCAGGACCAACATACACACACAGCTGTCTCAGAAGGACCAACACAGACACACACAGATGTCTCAGTAGGACCAACACACAGCTGTCTCAGTAGGACCAACACACACACAGCTGTCTCAATAGGACCAACACACACACACAGCTATCTTAGCAGGACCAACATGCACATGCAGCTGTCTCAGTAGGACCAACACACACACTGCTGTCTCAGTAGGACCAACACACACACAGCTGTCTCAGAAGGACCAAGACACACACACACATACACACAGCTGTCTCATCTTAGCAGGACCAACATGCACATGCAGCTGTCTCAGTAGGACCAACACACACACTGCTGTCTCAGTAGGACCAACACACACACAGCTGTCACAGTGGACCAACACACACACAGCAGTAGACCAACACACACACTGCTAGTAGGACCAACACACACACACTGCTGTCTCAGTAGGACCAACACACACACACAGCTGTCTCAGCAGGACCAACACACACACAGCTGTCTCAGTAGGACCATCACACAGCTGTCTCACAACAGTGCCTATCTTAGCAGGACCAACATGCACACAGCTGCAGCACAGCTGCACAGAAGGACTCTGCCAACACCAACTGTAGCTGTCGACTGTCAATCCAGCAGACATCCTGCTATCTCAGCTAGACTAACCCCTTGGTAGCTGTACAAAACTAACAAACTAACACATACTCAATCGTTGTGATGCACCATCCTACTAATGCACACATGCTATTTAGCTATCATTTAGCTATTGTGAACAGTAACAGTTCCTTTGTCAAAGCAGAAGTACATTGATGCAAGATTTAGACAACTATGTTGGAAAATAACAAGCCATCTACATCCTTACTGAAGATGTGTCCGTCCATCTGTCTCCCCCTGTGTATCATAGGGAATCTGACACTCTGCTTGCCCCGAACTCTCCGAGCTTGTCAGTGTGCCCGGCTGCATTATGTTGCTTCATATCGCTCATAGTAGGAGGACTTTTCTCAGTTGACAAGAGAACATTCATTTAATCTTTGTTCCAAATTCAGGGCATTTGACATCACAACAAGTAGCAGATGTAACACGTGAGTCCGCTCTTGCATCCTGTTCCTCGCAGAGCTAGCTCACTGCTTCCATCTACCAGCAGACATGCAGCACCAATTTGCTTATCTCAACAAAATGCTTGTGTACAGAACATTTGACAAAGACACAAAGAATATGATTATATTGTTCTCATATATATATATATAACATGTAGTCTTGACTAATAATGGTATTTGGGTCAAGGTGAATTCTTTTCTGTCATTACTTGACACTAGATAAGTCACAAGGTGTAACATGACTATAACAGCCTGAATCCTTCCATAATGTACAATACAGGCCATACACACCACAAAGCATGGCACCATTCTCACACATGGCACTTTAGCCTCTGCATTGTGCAAATACAAACACTGATAAATGTTGTTAATGCATGAAGACTGGTTCTCTTTGATTCTGTCATTAGCTTTTCCCCTAGCCGTTATTTAAATGTGTAAATGATATGAAATCTAAACAGATGTATAATTTATACTGTTCAGTAAATTATTGTTAAATCTAATTATGCTGATTGAGATGGTAGTAGATGTATTCCTCCTGTGTAGGATATATGAGTGCTGGCCCTCTAGATGGGTGCATATGTCCTCAATGTCACCTATTCTTCACTTTCAGTTGCGGGACACCCTCCCAGTGTGCCGAGATTTTAAGTCCGGCCAGTGTGACCGGCCGCAATGCAAGTATGTGCATCTTCTAGAGGGTAAGTCAAAGGGACAAAATTCTAGCATGTCTTGTATATGTTTAATTTATGTAGACTATAAGCAAAATGCATTTATGGAAGTATGTTTGAAAGCTACGTAGCACTCTTACAACACTGCTCTCACTTTTTTTTCAGAATACGTTGAAGTGATGGATGGCCATGTGACAGTTTGTCGCGATTCTGTGCGCGGCAAGTGCCAGCGCCCTCTGTGCAAGTATTACCATATTCCCGTAATTCTGCCAGCCTCATAGGTCTGCCTGTCTGACCCAGGGGCTAGCTCGGACTTAAATGAGAAGGGCAAAATGTCTCAAGCATGATGGTCTCTACTTAGTGTTTCAGCCCAGTCAGTTGGTCTGATCAATGTCCATGCTGTGTTGTATCCTCCTGGATCGGGCCAAACAGGATAGCCAGCTTATGTCCAGTTGTGGTCAGACATGGAAAAGCACAGATTTTCTTCATTCAAAACCATTGTTGTTATGCTCTACTTATTTTATGAGCACTAAACTTTAGAAATATTTTTTGTTTAACTATTGAATTTTAGTTCAAGGATATTTTATTAATTTTTCATTGTCACAATTGTTGTGTGAAGATGGCTTTTGAAAATATTTATCAAAACTTTGTTCGCAGATGCACAAAGCTTTCTGAGAAATTATATGATCAAAGCTTGCTTTATACTGTCTTTTAAATATTTTGCTTATGAAGGCTAAAGTAGATGACTTTCTGGCAAGCTTTACCATCCCTTGCCTGCTGGTAATATTACACCCTGATCCAGGCCACACCTTAAGGCTGGCACCTGTGTCTGTAGGTCAGCACTTGCTAGATGCATCACAGGGACAGCACTTGTAGGTTATCATCAAGATTTACCCTTCCAAAAGTTCATATAATTCAAAGTTGAATTTCAATCAAAATGAATGGCAAATCTGCAGTGATGTGTAGGCTGTGTAGATGGAGGGTGGTGATGCGTCCAGCCTGTCGGCCAGCACTGGGATCCAAGGAGACACCTCTGGTGCATCTCTCAGACCTGGTTTTCAGTTCTAAGAGTTTTTTGTTTTAGATGTCTCGTTTCTCTCCTTGAGTCTCAATGCCCACCTTCAGGTACAGGTTGCAAACCAATCAAAAGAAAACCTTGCTTCAATGTACTGCTCACACAAAATTTGATACTAGATTTTAAGTGCAAATTGTGATGTAAAATGTTTTACTTGTGTTGTGCTGGGTTCTAGTAAACTGGTGGTGTACACCTACCTACATATTGACAAGATTTTAGAATTGTGTCATTTGAATGTCTCCATGTGCCATAAGACTGGACTGCCCCTCTTAAGGGTTGGCATCCACTGGTTTGGACTGTTGTGTTCAAGCCAGGTGATTGGAAGGACTTCGTTCCTCCTACTGTTACTGGTTCTATATCTTGGTGGTAGTTTATTGGTTTGTCGTCACAATGACGATGGTATAGTAGTATGTTATTTACATTTCCAGAACCCTGTCAACTTAAGAAAGGTGCATGTATAGTGTTAGATGCTGTTAGAGCACACCTTATTAATGAACTAGTGCTGGGTGCTCTTAAAGTATCTAATATAATCACATTTTTTAGAATTGTTATTGAGTGTCGTTTGTTTTTTGTAATACATATTTCAAAAACAAAACCAAATTTACTACTGTAAGCCATGTGATTTGCGTACATGATTGATTTTCATACATTTATTGCAAGACAAAACTGCCCAACATTTGGATATTTCCTATAACCTGAGTAAGTACAGATCCATATGCACATAGTGGCATAGATTCATGTCAAGACAATACATTTAGGTTTTGTTAAGTTATAACTGTATGAAAATGAAATGGTTTACAGTAAACTGTATACGTACAATGCCATTGAACTTTCCAAAGATGTCTGGAAGGTGAAGGCCATGACTTTTACATGAGTGAAGGTCATGACCTCTTCCATGTGTCCTTATATACCTGAGGTGATAAAGTTTGTACATATTTCTAGCAACAGTGTTCACACGGTGATCTTTTTGGAGGGACATTACATACATATCAACTTCAAAAGTTGTTGTTTTTTTATAGAAAAAAATTATTCTCTTTGTTTCTGTGAGAAATACTAAACATGAAATGTTGGCTGCTGCTGCTGCTGCTGCTGTGCCCTGACCACGTGATGTGCCACAAGTCTCCAAGAGACTGGCATGGCTCACTGTGTTACAGCTTGGAACGGATTCCAGCAGTTCCAATTAAACTTTTTTGTCTTTTTCTGTTTCTATCCAAAAGCCAGATTTTTAAAACCTGAGTGTGTAGTTTTGTGAATTTTATGTTATTAGTTTTTAAAGGGACACACAGTTAAAATGTTTTAATTTTGGAGAGTACCGTATATTACCGTCTATAAGGCAACCCCATAGATAAGCCGACCCCCAAACTTGACCCTTAAAATCAGTGTCAAAATGGTATGTTTCGTGCATAAGCCGCTCCCCCCCCTCTGCGATGGGGTCCTAATCACGTCAAACACAGACAACTGGCTGTTACCAATAATTATAACTTTCGTCCACATTATTAAAAATATTCACAATCATATTGCGTCTACTCATGCATCGATATGAAGTGTAGTTGACAGAAAAGGGATAAATATCATACATATTGTAGTTAGACGATAACATGTCAACAATGACTAATATGTAATAATATGTTGAAATAATGAAAACGTACAGGTTAATATGTATTTTATTCATCGTTCACAACATAAACGCTGTAATCGTGGCAAACATCCTGGCAGATGTACCGGTAACCTGTAACATCGTCCTGGCAGGGCACTAGCGAGCTAAAAAGTATTTCCGTGAAATTGTATCTCATAGATAAGACGACCTCCTTATACAGACATATTTTGATGGTCCTCAAAATTCGGCTTATAGACGGTAATATACGGTATGTCTTTCCAGGGGTACAGAAATTGATATTTTTTGATTTTCATCTGACATTTTATGAGCAGTGTATTTCAGTGTTGAGTTTTAGATATCCAGTGTCATATAGGTAAAATATCCTAATGTACCAACAGTTATACTAGTATTTGTGATACCATATGTATTTTGTAGTTGTACCCAATCGTATCACTATGGATACAAATCATTGTAGTTGTAATCTGTATGTATCACATGGATACAATTCATTGTAGTTTTTCTGTATGTATCACCATGGATACAATCATCATTGTAGTTGTACTGTACGTATCACCATGGATACAGTTCATTGTAGTTTTACTATGTATGTAATTCCATGGGTACGGTTCATCATTGTAGTAGCTAACCATATGTTGCTGTGGCAACACTAAGTTTTGAGATAAGAAAAGTCATGAAATACAGTGTTGCCATGGTGATATAACAACATCGTGTGCCGAGTGTTCTGTCATTCATCTCCACGGCCCTCTGAGGGCACTCCACCGATCCACGATCCAGCGAAATATTTAATGTGGTCCCATTTTGACATTATTCAAATGATTTAGATGTACATGTATGGATTCCAATAAATCGTGGTGCTCTTTTTCTTGTCAAAGTGGTTAAAGCAAAGGTTATGTGATGAAACTGGAGTGAATACCACATTTGACAAGATGGTGTACAGTTCTTCATGTTCTGGAGTCTGTGAGTGGCGGGGAGCTTGTTCCACTGTTTGTACCCATGTACTGTTGTCTGATTGTCTCATCATCACCGTGGAGACACATGATATCATATGTACATTGTAGACTTTCTTTTTGTTATTTCTCTGTTGTTTGAATTCCTATTGAATACAAGGGCTCTGGGTGTAAAACACACAGGGCCACTCTGTTAAATAATTGTTATTAACAATGAACTTGTTTATTTTTTTGGATGCCAGTGACGCAAGGACATAAAATGTTCGACTTTCAAGGTATTTTGGATCTGTTTGGCCTCCAGCGGAAATGTTCCTTCACCAATGCTTGTAAGCTTTGTGTGAGCTAGTTTGCCAAGAACTGTCAAACAGTTCGCCCGGATCAGCTAATTTGAATGAAGCGCCTTTGCAGAGCAACTAAAACAGAAATATCATCTTGAAAGATAGTAGTTTGACACTGCTTGGTATGTGTGCTTGCTACCTAGGTTCTGAAGGGGATGGACTTACTGACATAACTCTCTCTCCGTACAGGTATGGAGGTACATCTCTGCACAGATTGTACCAGGGTCACAAGCAGGAGTATGTTTGTTCGCTCATCGATACTACCTACCTTCCACTAGTTCTGCTACCTTGCTTCTTGCTACTCTTCAGTAGCACCCTGCTCGCTACATTGTACCAAAACTTGGCTTCTCTAGTATCTGTCTGCATAGCTCTATGTACGTGTCAAACACTCTCGCCAGATTGAAATAAATACTAAAATTACAAATATATTCTGAAACCAACCTAGTGTGTGTGATTATTGCTTAATGCATGCTTAACACAGATTCTTGTGTAGTCTGGCTGGCCGGGTGCAAAGGATGGACTCCCTCGCTCAACATCACAGGCATTGTGCCTGATAGTTCTGTTCTGTATAATATCCCCAAAAAGTGGAGTCAGTCAGATGATGAAGTTCCCTCCTCTGTGTCCTGCCAGCCTTGCTCACTGACCATGGTAGGCCCTAACATTGGCCAACTGTCTTTGGAGCCCACCTAGAATTGCACTGAATGGGAGTGTCCCCAACACTCATTTCACAACTGAAGTACTTATGCCTAAAACTAATTCACCTGAATATGTAATTAAATGAACTTATTTGAATTGCCAAAAACTATTAATCTGAATCCCAAGTAAAATGTACTACAATTCAAAACCCCGATATAGCAAAGAACCAGCCAGGGATTGGGATGGATTGTTGTACACATTAACATTTAGATGGCTGTCATCACTGCACATTGTCAACATAACATACCTGCACAGCTCTTGGTCACAGGGATGGCATTATAATTCAGGATTACGCTACAACTGGATCCAAATTTGCGCAATCACTTACATTCCAGAGCATTGAGCATCTGAGTAGAGTATCAGCTGCTGGCAAAATTCCTGTGTAAGCTTGCTTGCTGCCATCTTGCCCTGTTAGAATATCTGCTAGAGCCAGCCTAACATCCTTTGTCCGACAACCTTTCTTCAAACCATAGGATTTTCCGATTATCTGCTAACAGCTGGAACAAAGATGACCTTTTGTCAAAATAGACATAGCCTGTTTGTTTCCACTGTCATTATCTCCAGTACTTCAGTGGTATTTTCAGTCAGTATCATGCCCTCTAAGGACAGATGCTTGCTGCATTGGCCTGCTTATAATTTGTGCCAGAATTTAGATTGAAGAAATGTCATCTTTTAAGCTTCCGTGCATTGTCTCTAATGTATTCACACAATTACAGCATATTATCAAGACTAGGAGTTGGTCTCTAAACTTTTGAAAGGGCATTTGCAATGTTCGTGTTAGAAATCCAGGATGAGGTGCTCCTGATAACTTGGGGTCTCTATTGAGCTACGGTTCTCATTTTGCCTGTGTAATGTCTTAACCTTTTATTAACTGACATGCGATCCTATCACAAACCTTTACATTTTTGTCCTTTTTATGTATTTTTACTACTTCTGAACCTAATATGTATGGTAAAATGTTTCAGTTTTCACATTTTTGGTGTAAAATGTCCAAAGATAGACAATAGGCCCCCCGAGTTGGCCTGGGTTCTAGCGCAGTATTCCTTTCTTGATCTCAGAATATAATCACCACCATGGTGAAATGAGTAGATGGTCTGTCACTGGGTGGTGTACGCCTGTTGGTACAAAGATTCCTACATAGGTTTGTGCATGACTTAACATAGGGAATATGGGGGAGGACATAAGAGCAGTCAGTAGAGAGGGGCTCTGTCTCCAAAGTAATATGAAGCCAGTGGTCACAACTAACCCCAGTAAACATTCAAACAGTCTTTGGCTTTTTTTTTGCAATGTTTGTATGTTAGTGCAATTTGTGTATTGCTCATTACTAATGTAGAATCTGCCACTCTTCTGAGGCCATCTCTAACAGAGGGCACATGTGCAATATCATGGCTTCACCAATGTCCTAGTGGTCCTCATGTTCAATAACCACATTGTCTTTTTAATTAACCTTTTGGTTGAGACATGCCTTAAGACATGTTATTCCTCAGTGACCACCGGGTGTGGATTAAGAGCCCCTCTCCTACAGGTGGGCTTCTGTCGCAGGCTTGCGTTAGGCTAGTGGCCGGCCACCGCAGCCCTCTCTTGGTGCTCTAACAGCCAGGCTGTATCGTGATCTCCAATCCTACCCTCCAGTGAATTATTTCATGAAATCATTACACATGTCAATTCACAACTCATTGCTCTATCTCACACATGTGAGCAGGCGAACCAAAGACGTCTTCCTAGTGGTGTTCATGTCCTGACCAGGCCACAGTTAAGCAGTAAACAGACAACACAAAATACTGTCAATACTTCTTTAGTGTTGCTGTTGTTTAGTTGAGTGCTGTGGCAGTGAGGTGTCCAATACACTAAACACAACACCAGATTCAGACCCAACATGTTATTCCACAGTTTGTAGTTTTCTGCCTGACTATTACCTGGTGCGGACAGAGATGTGTAGTTGTACTATGAACAAGAGACTGCGGAAACAAGATCGTTTATCATCACTTAAGGTGGTTGACTTTGTTACTTTTTGTAAATAGTTATATTTTGGTTTTCAGACATTTTCTTTTCTTTAATTGGAAAATAAAGTTCACACACTGTAGCAAATAAAAGTATTTTCAGATGTATTCTTGTGTCACATGTGTGCATTTACTTCTGAACAAATACCAGATCTGTGGACAACTCCCTGGGGAGGACACATGCTTCCTCTCGCACACCTGACCCTTGAAACATTCTTTAACCATTACACTTTTATATACTCTTCCAAAAATAGAGCACCATGAACCATAAATGCTCTGATTGATAATAAAAAAAACATCATCATGAAAGTGTTTTCAGAACCAAAGCCTAACACCCAAAAACCCAAACTGTTTCATGTGAACCATGCAGCTCCTTCATGCACATGAATAGGGAGTTATTCTTCATGTTTACTGTTCAGTGGAAGTCTTGACTGAGCAATGAGTCCCATACCATGCTTGTGGGTTTCACAAAATGGTAAATGTCATCACTTTGGATTTGCCGAGCACATCAAGCTGATTGATGTAAATGGAACATACTGTACATAGGGGTGTTTTGATCTATGTGTCTCAGCATCTGATTTGCAAATTTTGGAACAGGTTTCTGCACACCCAACATTTTAATGATCTGCTCCACACAGGGTGCCCAAAGTATGCAATAGAAGATCAGGATCAATTAATGAAAAACCAGACTTTAAGAAATCAAGCCTAAACAAATAGCAGTTCTCTGACGTTCAAGTTACCGCTTAGATCGGCAGAAATGTTTGTACAACCTTCAACAAAGCGATGCATTCCAGCGAACAGGGAACAGCATTGTGATATCATTGATAGTCTCGTGTGATATTTTCAGATGAGGCAATATGAAAACTTTCTGCATAGGTGTAGGGGTCACAGGAGATCAAGCAAACATCACCGTAAGGCAACATTACATATTTTTGATGGCTCAATAATGATATGGGGTGGGATCACTGAGACTGCCAGAACGCAAATGTACAATATCCACGAAGGAGCCAATATTATGGTGTCCTAGTTGTGCTGTTAGCACGCCATGCTGGTTCACATTTTGTCACTGTGTGCACCTATCGTAATTGGCTTCCTCCATTAGCAAAACATCGACAAAATGCAGTAGGCAGCCGGGGGGTCCCATTTTGACAGATAATCAAGACTGGTTTTGTCATTGTCATTAAAGGTTAATAATGTGCTGTTTGCACCCAACTCACTGACAAGATGTTCTGTTGATTCTTATGATCCAATTTGTCCCTTTCTTTTCGTATCCACACATTACCATCAATACATACTTCTTATTACCATCAATAGATACTTCTTATATTTTTGTAATCACCTGATATTTTTATATCCCTGACTTCTTGGGGATCACTACATATCCTACTCAACAATACCCAATATCCTCACTACGAAACATACTGTCTCCCAGTAATGATGCTTGTGAGTCTACACGAGCCTGATGATAAGCATCAGTGCTTTTTTAACCAATTGTTCGAAGGAGAAGCAAGAGTTTCTACTTGCTGAGGATAACTGCATCTATTTGATTGAGCTAATTCAACCAAGATTCAGGGTAAACACATGATTCATAGGAAACTGTAAAGTTGGTATATATACCAAATTAGAAACATAATTGTAAAGTTGAAATAGATATATTCAAAGGTTGTAGTCCATGTGAATAGTATTCCTGTCACACACAAAATGAGTAATGTCACACGGGAGTTCAGGGGCAAGTTAACACTCATATTCTGCAACCACTTATCCTAATAATGTAATGGTCAATGAAAAGGCAAAGTCATTTCATAAACAATTTGGACTGCACGGTATTACCAGTATATCGCAATACACTTTTCAAAAGATATGTATTGCAATAGTTTTTTCTGAGAACTGGTATATTGGGTAAAGAACATAAATGAACTTTTTATGATTATCTTTATGGTTTTAATTAAAATCTACACAGACTTTCATCCACAACAAATGCTTTCCTTCGTTATTCAATGACAAAACAGCTTACTGTAATATGAATTGTATAAAAAGGGAAAAAAATCAATGACTATGCAACCTAATTTTGAGACTGCTGTTATCAGAACCGTAACAAATATGTTTAGGGACTTATATAATGTAGAAAAAACTACTGACATGCACAATTAGTGTCACTGTCAAGCACTGAAGTTTCCAATATAGCACATTACAGGTACCTCAATCGCAATATATTGCAATGCAATTTATTTGTCAATACACAGCCCTATAAACAATATATGGTTGCCCCCAATTTCCTGCTACATGACAGCAGTCTGGAAGTAATCAAGTCTGGAGCAGGCATCATTATCAATTCAGCAAGAATGACCATCAATTGGGTTGCTGAAGACCAATTGAAACACATATCTTTATTGTGTGTGCATAAGTGCTTTTGGACACTAATGTGTCAAGCAAACACCCTAACACAAGTCTGGCCACTATTGTGTCAAGCAAAGACCCTAACACAAATCTGACAACCATTGTGTCAAGCAAACACCCTAACACAACTCTGACCACTATTGTGTCAAGCAAATACCCTAACACAACTCTGACCACTATTGTGTCAAGCAAATACCCTAACAAGTCTCACCCCTACTGTGTCAAACAAACACCTTAACACAAGTCTGGCCACTATTGTGTCAAGCAAACACCCTAACACAAGCCTGGCCACTATTGTGTCAAGCAAACACCCTAACAGGTCTGGCCACTATTGTGTCAAGCAAACACCCTAACACAAGTCTGACCACTATTGTGTCAAAATAACAAGTCAAGTCACTATTGAGTCAAGCAAACACCCTCACACAAGTCTGAACACTATTGTGTCAAGCAAACAAGTCAAGTCACTATTGCGTCAAGCAAACACCCTAACACAAGTCTGACCACTATTGTGTCAAGCAAACACCCTAACACAAGTCTGGCCACTATTGTGTCAAGCAAACACCCTACTACAAGTCTGGCCACTATTGTGTCAAGCAAACACCCTAACACAAGTCTAACCACTATTGTATCAAATAACAAGTGAACTCACTATTGTGTCATGCAAATACCCTAACACAGGTCTGGCCACTATTGTGTCAAGCAAACACCCTAACACAAGTCTGACCACTACTGTGTCAAACAAACACCCTAACACAAGTCTGGCCACTATTGTGTCAAGCAAACACCCTAACACAAGTCTGGCCACTAATATGTCAAGCAAACACCATAAAAGGTCTGGCCACTATTGTGTCAAGCAAACACCCAAACAAACAAATCTCGCCACTATTGTCTCAAGCAAACACCCTAACACAAGTCTGACCACTATTGTGTCAAGCAAACATCCTAACACAAGTCTGACCACACTTGTGTCAAGCAAACACCCTAACACAAGTCTGACCACTATTGGGTCAAGCAAACAAGTCAAGTCACTATTGTTTCAAGAAAACACCCTAACACAAGTCTCACCAATACTGTGTCAAACAAACACCCTAACACAAGTCTGACCACTACTGTGTCAAGCAAACACCCTAACACAAGTCTGGGAACTATTGTGTCAAGCAAACACCCTAACACAAGTCTGACCACTATTGTGTCAAGCAAACACCCTAATGTTGCGGCCTTGGATTTACCCTCTGTATCAGTGAGAAGAGAATAAAGGCTGCGGGTGTGAGGTGAACTCGTTTATTTCTGTGGAATCAGGTGATCGGGTGATATCACTTCATATCAGCAGACACTCTGTAACAATAGTATTATCATCAGTTCAATTTCATTCATGGGTTAAAATACAAGCATACATATTACATATTAGGGTCAAGTCACTATTGTCTCAAGCAAACACCCGAACACAAGTCTGGCCTCCATTGTCTCAAGCAAACACCCTAACACAAGTCTGAAAACTATTGTGTCAAGCAAACATCCTAACACAAGTCTGACCACACTTGTGTCAAGCAAACACCCTAACACAAGTCTGACCACTATTGTGTCAAGCAAATAAGTCAAGTAACTATTGTGTCAAGAAAACACCCTAACACAAGCCTCAAAAATACTGTGTCAATCAAACACCCTAACAAAAGTCTGACCACTATTGTGTCATGCAAACACCCTAACACAAGTCTGACCAATAGTGTGTAAAACAAACATCCTAACACAAGTCTGGCCACTATAGTGTCAAGCAAACACCCTAACACAAGTCTGACCACTATTGTGTCAAGCAAACACCCTAACAGAAGTCTGGCCACTACTGTGTCAAGCAAACACACTAACACAAGTCTGACCACTATTGTGTCAAGCAAACACCCTAACACAAGTCTGACCACTATTGTGTCAAAATAACAAGTGAAATCACTATTGTGTCAAGCAAACACCATAACACAAGTCTGACCAATAGTGTGTCAAACAAACACCCTAACACAAGTCTTGCCACTATTGTGTCAAGCAAACACCCTAACACAAGTCTGGCCACTATAGTGTCAAGCAAACACCCTAACACAAGTTTCACCAATATTGTGTCAAACAAACACCCTAACTCAAGTCTGACCAATAGTGTGTCTAAATAACAATTCAAGTCACTATTGTGTCAAGCAAACACCCTAACACAAGTCTGACCAATAGTGTGTAAAACAAACATCCTAACACAAGTCTGGCCACTATAGTGTCAAGCAAACACCCTAACACAAGTCTGGCCACTATAGTGTCAAGCAAACACCCTAACACAAGTCTCACCAATACTGAGTCAAACAAACACCCTAACTCAAGTCTGACCAATAGTTTGTCAAACAAACACCCTGACACAAGTCTAACCACTATTGTGTTAAGCAAACACCCTAACACAAGTCTTACCACTATTGTCTCAAGCAAACAAGTCAAGTCACTATTGCGTCAAGCAAACACCGCAACACAAGTCTCACCACTACTGTGTCAAACAAACACCCTAACACAAGTCTCACCACTATTGTGTCAATCAAACTCCCTAACACAAGTCTGACCTACATTGTGTCAAAATAACAAGTCAAGTCACTATTGCTTAAAGCAAACACCCTAACACAAGTCTGGCCACTATAGTGTCAAGCAAACACCCTAACAAAAGTCTGTCTACTATAGTGTCAAGCAAACACCCTAACACAAGTCTCACCAATATTGTGTCAAACAAACACCCTAACTCAAGTCTGACCAATAGTGTCTCAAAATAACAATTCAAGTAACTATTGTGTCAAGCAAACACCCTAACACAAGTCTGACCAATAGTGTGTAAAACAAACATCCTAACACAAGTCTGGCCACTATAGTGTCAAGCAAACATCCTAACACAACTCTGACCAATAGTGTGTCAAACAAACACCCTAACACTAGTCTGGCCACTATTGTGTGCAGCAAACACCCTAACACTAGTCTGGCCACTATTGTGTCAAGCAAACACCCTAACACAAGTCTGACCACTATTGTGTCAAAATAACAAGTCAAGTCACTATTGCTTCAAGCAAACACCCTAACACAAGTCTGACCAAAAGTGTGTCAAGCAAACACCCTAACACGTGTCTGGCCACTATTGTGTCAAGCAAATACCCTAACACAAGTCTGACCAATATTGTGTCAAGCAAACAAGTCAAGTCACTATTGTGTGAAGAAAACACCCTAACACAAGTCTCACCAATATTGTGTCAAACAAACACCCTAACTCAAGTCTGACCAATAGTTTGTCAAACAAACACCCTGACACAAGTCTAACCATTATTGTGTTAAGCAAACACCCTAACACAAGTCTTACCACTATTGTGTCAAACAAACACCCCAACACAAGTCTCACCACAGCTGTGTCAAACAAACACCCTAACACAAGTCTCACCACTATTGTGTCAAGCAAACTCCCTAACACAAGTCTGACCTACATTGTGTCAAAATAACAAGTCAAGTCACTAATGCTTCAAGCAAACACCCTAACACAAGTCTGACCAATAATGTGTAAAACAAACATCCTAACACAAGTCTGGCCACTATAGTGTCAAGCAAACACCCTAACACAAGTCTGGCCACTATAGTGTCAAGAAAACACCCTAACACAAGTCTCACCAATATTGTGTCAAACAAACATCCTAACTCAAGTCTGACCAATAGTTTGTCAAACAAACACCCTGACACAAGTTTAACCACTATTGTGTTAAGCAAACACCCTAACACAAGTCTGA
The DNA here is from genome assembly GCF_003918875.1 of Haliotis rubra. Taxonomy (NCBI): domain Eukaryota; kingdom Metazoa; phylum Mollusca; class Gastropoda; order Lepetellida; family Haliotidae; genus Haliotis; species Haliotis rubra. Next base: position 414,579 of record NW_025767185.1, read on the forward strand.
CCTACATTGTGTCAAAATAACAAGTCAAGTCACTAATGCTTCAAGTAAACACCCTAACACAAGTCTGACCAATAATGTGTAAAACAAACATCCTAACACAAGTCTGGCCACTATAGTGTCAAGCAAACACCCTAACACAAGTCTGGCCACTATAGTGTCAAGAAAACACCCTAACACAAGTCTCACCAATATTGTGTCAAACAAACATCCTAACTCAAGTCTGACCAATAGTTTGTCAAACAAACACCCTGACACAAGTTTAACCACTATTGTGTTAAGCAAACACCCTAACACAAGTCTTACCACTATTGTCTCAAGCAAACAAGTCAAGTCACTATTGCGTCAAGCAAACACCCCAACACAAGTCTCACCACTACTGTGTCAAACAAACACCCTAACACAAGTCTCACCACTATTGTGTCAAGCAAACTCCCTAACACAAGTCTGACCTACATTGTGTCAAAATAACAAATGAAGTCACTATTGCTTCAAGCAAACACCCTAACACAAGTCTGACCAATAGTGTGTCAAACAAACACCCTAACACTAGTCTGGCCACTATTGTGTGCAGCAAACACCCTAACACTAGTCTGGCCACTATTGTGTCAAGCAAACACCCTAACACAAGTCTGACCACTATTGTGTCAAAATAACAAGTCAAGTCACTATTGTGTCAAGCAAACACCCTAACACAAGTCTGGCCACTATAGTGTCAAGTCAAACACAAACCTAACACAAGTCTGACCAATAGTTTGTCAAGCAAACACCCTGACACAAGTCTAAATCCACTATTGTGTCAAGCAAAAAAACACCCTAACACAAGTCTTACCACTATTGTCTCAAGCAAACAAGTCAAGTCACTATTATTGTCAAGTTTGTCAAACACCCCTAACACAAGTCTCACCACTACTGTGTCAAACAAACACCCTAACACAAGTCTCACCACTTATTGTGTCAATCAAACTCCCTAACACAAGTCTGACCTACATTGTGTCAAAATAACAAGTCAAGTCACTATTGCTTAAAGCAAACACCCTAACACAAGTCTGGCCACTATAGTGTCAAGCAAACACCCTAACAAAAGTCTGTCTACTATAGTGTCAAGCAAACACCCTAACACAAGTCTCACCAATATTGTGTCAAACAAACACCCTAACTCAAGTCTGACCAATAGTGTCTCAAAATAACAATTCAAGTAACTATTGTGTCAAGCAAACACCCTAACACAAGTCTGACCAATAGTGTGTAAAACAAACATCCTAACACAAGTCTGGCCACTATAGTGTCAAGCAAACATCCTAACACAAGTCTGACCAATAGTGTGTCAAACAAACACCCTAACACTAGTCTGGCCACTATTGTGTGCAGCAAACACCCTAACACTAGTCTGGCCACTATTGTGTCAAGCAAACACCCTAACACAAGTCTGACCACTATTGTGTCAAAATAACAAGTCAAGTCACTATTGCTTCAAGCAAACACCCTAACACAAGTCTGACCAAAAGTGTGTCAAGCAAACACCCTAACACGTGTCTGGCCACTATTGTGTCAAGCAAATACCCTAACACAAGTCTGACCAATATTGTGTCAAGCAAACAAGTCAAGTCACTATTGTGTGAAGAAAAACACCCTAACACAAGTCTCACCAATATTGTGTCAAACAAACACCCTAACTCAAGTCTGACCAATAGTTTGTCAAACAAACACCCTGACACAAGTCTAACCATTATTGTGTTAAGCAAGCAAACACCCTAACACAAGTCTTACCACTATTGTGTCAAAAACAAACACCCCCAACACACAAGTCTCACCACAGCTGTGTCAAGCAAACACCACCCTAACACAAGTCTGGCCACTATTGTGTCAAGTCAAGCACACCCTAACACAAGTCTGACCCTAACTCATTGTGTCAAAACAAACACCCTAACACAAGTCTGACCACTATTGTGTCAAAGTCACAAATGCCCTAACACAAGTCTCTGACCACTATTGTGTCAAGCAAACACCCTAACACAAGTCTGTCCACTATTGTGTCAAGCAAACACCCTAACACAAGTCTCACCAATATTGTGTCAAACAAACAAAACACTGACCACTAACTGTCAAGTCTGGCCACAAGTAGTATTGTGTCAAGCAAACACCCTAACACAAGTCTGACCACTATTGTGTGTCAAGCAAACACCCTAACACAAGTCTGACCACTATTGTGTCAAACAAACACCTAACACAACTACAAGTCTCCCTAACACTGACCACTGTGTCAAGCAAACACCCTAACACAAGTCTGACCAATATTGTGTCAAACAAACACCCTAACACTAGTCTGGCCACTATTGTGTCAAGCAAACACCCTAACACAAGTCTGGCCACTATTGTGTCAAGCAAACACCCTAACACAAGTCTGACCACTATTGTGTCAAGCAAACACCCTAACACAAGTCTGACCACTATTGTGTCAAAAACAACACCCTCAAGTCTGACCACCCTAACACAAGTCTGATAGTGTGTCAAGTCAAACACCCTAACACAAGTCTGGCCACTATTGTAGTCAAACAAACACCCTAACAAGCAAATTGTGTCAAGCAAACACCTAACACAAGTCTGACCAATATTGTGTCAAACAAACACAAGTCAACTCACTCATTGTAAACGTGAAGAAAACACCCTAACACAAGTCTCACCAATATTGTGTCAAACAAACACCCTAACTCAAGTCTGACCAATAGTTTGTCAAACAAACACCCTGACACAAGTCTAACCATTATTGTGTTTAGCAAACACCCTAACACAAGTCTTACCACTATTGTGTCAAACAAACACCCCAACACAAGTCTCACCACAGCTGTGTCAAGCAAACACCCTAACACAAGTCTGGCCACTATTGTGTCAAGCAAACACCCTAACACAAGTCTGACCACTATTGTGTCAAGCAAACACCCTAACACAACTCTGACCACTATTGTGTCAAGCAAACACCCTAACACAAGTCTGACCACTATTGTGTCAAGCAAACACCCTAACAAGTCTCACCACTATTGTGTCAAACAAACACCCTAACACAAGTCTGGCCACTATTGTGTCAAGCAAACACCCTAACACAAGTCTGGCCACTATTGTGTCAAGCAAACACCCTAACACAAGTCTGGCCACTATTGTGTCAAGCAAACACCCTAACACAAGTCTGACCACTATTGTGTCAAAAAAACAAGTCAAGTCACTATTGTGTCAAGCAAACACCCTAACACAAGTCTGACCACTATTGTGTCAAGCAAACAAGTCAAGTCACTATTGCGTCAAGCAAACACCCTAACACAAGTCTGACCACTATTGTGTCAAGCAAACACCCTAACACAAGTCTGGCCACTATTGTGTCAAGCAAACACCCTAACACAAGTCTGGCCACTATTGTGTCAAGCAAACACCCTAACACAAGTCTAACCACTATTGTATCAAATAACAAGTGAACTCACTATTGTGTCATGCAAATACCCTAACACAGGTCTGGCCACTATTGTGTCAAGCAAACACCCTAACACAAGTCTGACCACTACTGTGTCAAACAAACACCCTAACACAAGTCTGGCCACTATTGTGTCAAGCAAACACCCTAACACAAGTCTGGCCACTATTATGTCAAGCAAACACCATAAAAGGTCTGGCCACTATTGTCTCAAGCAAACACCCTAACACAAGTCTGACCACTATTGTGTCAAGCAAACATCCTAACACAAGTCTGACCACACTTGTGTCAAGCAAACACCCTAACACAAGTCTGACCACTATTGGGTCAAGCAAACAAGTCAAGTCACTATTGTTTCAAGAAAACACCCTAACACAAGTCTCACCAATACTGTGTCAAACAAACACCCTAACACAAGTCTGACCACTACTGTGTCAAGCAAACACCCTAACACAAGTCTGGGAACTATTGTGTCAAGCAAACACCCTAACACAAGTCTGACCACTATTGTGTCAAGCAAACACCCTAATGTTGCGGCCTTGGATTTACCCTCTGTGTCAGTGAGAAGAGAATAAAGGCTGCGGGTGTGAGGTGAACTCGTTTATTTCTGTGGAATCAGGTGATCGGGTGATATCAGTTCATATCAGCAGACACTCTGTAACAATAGTATTATCATCAGTTCAATTTCATTCATGGGTTAAAATACAAGCATACATATTACATATTAGGGTCAAGTCACTATTGTGTCAAGCAAACACCCGAACACAAGTCTGGCCTCCATTGTCTCAAGCAAACACCCTAACACAAGTCTGAAAACTATTGTGTCAAGCAAACATCCTAACACAAGTCTGACCACACTTGTGTCAAGCAAACACCCTAACACAAGTCTGACCACTATTGTGTCAAGCAAATAAGTCAAGTAACTATTGTGTCAAGAAAACACCCTAACACAAGCCTCAAAAAATACTGTGTCAAGCAAACACCCTAACAAAGTCTGACCACTATTGTGTCATGCAAACACCCTAACACAAGTCTGACCAATAGTGTGTAAAACAAACATCCTAACACAAGTCTGGCCACTATAGTGTCAAGCAAACACCCTAACACAAGTCTGACCACTATTGTGTCAAGCAAACACCCTAACAGAAGTCTGGCCACTACTGTGTCAAACAAACACCCTAACACAAGTCTGACCACTATTGTGTCAAGCAAACACCCTAACACAAGTCTGACCACTATTGTGTCAAAATAACAAGTGAAATCACTATTGTGTCAAGCAAACACCATAACACAAGTCTGACCAATAGTGTGTCAAACAAACACCCTAACACAAGTCTTGCCACTATTGTGTCAAGCAAACACCCTAACACAAGTCTGGCCACTATAGTGTCAAGCAAACACCCTAACACAAGTCTCACCAATACTGAGTCAAACAAACACCCTAACTCAAGTCTGACCAATAGTTTGTCTAAATAACAATTCAAGTCACTATTGTGTCAAGCAAACACCCTAACACAAGTTTCACCAATATTGTGTCAAACAAACACCCTAACTCAAGTCTGACCAATACTGTGTCTAAATAACAATTCAAGTCACTATTGTGTCAAGCAAACACCCTAACACAAGTCTGACCAATAGTGTGTAAAACAAACATCCTAACACAAGTCTGGCCACTATAGTGTCAAGCAAACACCCTAACACAAGTCTGGCCACTATAGTGTCAAGCAAACACCCTAACACAAGTCTCACCAATACTGAGTCAAACAAACACCCTAACTCAAGTCTGACCAATAGTTTGTCAAACAAACACCCTGACACAAGTCTAACCACTATTGTGTTAAGCAAACACCCTAACACAAGTCTTACCACTATTGTCTCAAGCAAACAAGTCAAGTCACTATTGCGTCAAGCAAACACCCCAACACAAGTCTCACCACTACTGTGTCAAACAAACACCCTAACACAAGTCTCACCACTATTGTGTCAATCAAACTCCCTAACACAAGTCTGACCTACATTGTGTCAAAATAACAAGTCAAGTCACTATTGCTTAAAGCAAACACCCTAACACAAGTCTGGCCACTATAGTGTCAAGCAAACACCCTAACAAAAGTCTGTCTACTATAGTGTCAAGCAAACACCCTAACACAAGTCTCACCAATATTGTGTCAAACAAACACCCTAACTCAAGTCTGACCAATAGTGTCTCAAAATAACAATTCAAGTAACTATTGTGTCAAGCAAACACCCTAACACAAGTCTGACCAATAGTGTGTAAAACAAACATCCTAACACAAGTCTGGCCACTATAGTGTCAAGCAAACATCCTAACACAAGTCTGACCAATAGTGTGTCAAACAAACACCCTAACACTAGTCTGGCCACTATTGTGTGCAGCAAACACCCTAACACTAGTCTGGCCACTATTGTGTCAAGCAAACACCCTAACACAAGTCTGACCACTATTGTGTCAAAATAACAAGTCAAGTCACTATTGCTTCAAGCAAACACCCTAACACAAGTCTGACCAAAAGTGTGTCAAGCAAACACCCTAACACGTGTCTGGCCACTATTGTGTCAAGCAAACACCCTAACACAAGTCTGACCAATATTGTGTCAAGCAAACAAGTCAAGTCACTATTGTGTGAAGAAAACACCCTAACACAAGTCTCACCAATATTGTGTCAAACAAACACCCTAACTCAAGTCTGACCAATAGTTTGTCAAACAAACACCCTGACACAAGTCTAACCATTATTGTGTTTAGCAAACACCCTAACACAAGTCTTACCACTATTGTGTCAAACAAACACCCCAACACAAGTCTCACCACAGCTGTGTCAAACAAACACCCTAACACAAGTCTCACCACTATTGTGTCAAGCAAACTCCCTAACACAAGTCTGACCTACATTGTGTCAAAATAACAAGTCAAGTCACTAATGCTTCAAGCAAACACCCTAACACAAGTCTGACCAATAATGTGTCAAACAAACATCCTAACACTAGTCTGGCCACTATTGTGTCAAGCAAAAACACCCTAACACAAGTCTGGCCACTATAGTGTCAAGAAAAAACACCCTAACACAAGTCTCACCAATATTGTGTCAAACAAACATCCTAACTCAAGTCTGACCAATAGTTTGTCAAACAAACACCCTGACACAAGTCTAACCACTATTGTGTTAAGCAAACACCCTAACACAAGTCTGACCTACATTGTGTCAAAATAACAAGTCAAGTCACTATTGCTTCAAGTAAACACCCTAACACAAGTCTGACCAATAGTGTGTCAAACAAACACCCTAACACAAGTCTGGCCACTATTGTGTCAAGCAAACACCCTAACACAAGTCTGGCCACTATTGTGTCAAGCAAACACCCTAACACAAGTCTCACCACTATTGTGTCAAACAAACACCCTAACACAAGTCTGACCACTATTGTGTCAAACAAACACCCTGACACAAGTCTAACCACTATTGTGTCAAGCAAACACCCTAACACAAGTCTTACCACTATTGTGTCAAGCAAACAAGTCAAGTCACTATTGCGTCAAGCAAACACCCCAACACAAGTCTCACCACTACTGTGTCAAACAAACACCCTAACACAAGTCTCACCACTATTGTGTCAAGCAAACTCCCTAACACAAGTCTGACCTACATTGTGTCAAAATAACAAATGAAGTCACTATTGCTTCAAGCAAACACCCTAACACAAGTCTGACCAATAGTGTGTCAAACAAACACCCTAACACTAGTCTGGCCACTATTGTGTCAAGCAAACACCCTAACACAAGTCTGGCCACTATTGTGTCAAGCAAACACCCTAACACAAGTCTGACCACTATTGTGTCAAAATAACAAGTCAAGTCACTATTGCTTCAAGCAAACACCATAACACAAGTCTGGCCACTATAGTGTCAAGAAAACACCCTAACTCAAGTCTGACCAATAGTTTGTCAAACAAACACCCTGACACAAGTTTAACCACTATTGTGTTAAGCAAACACCCTAACACAAGTCTTACCACTATTGTCTCAAGCAAACAAGTCAAGTCACTATTGCGTCAAGCAAACACCCCAACACAAGTCTCACCACTACTGTGTCAAACAAACACCCTAACACAAGTCTCACCACTATTGTGTCAAACAAACTCCCTAACACAAGTCTGACCTACTATTGTGTCAAAATAACAAATCAAGTCACTATTGCTTCAAGCAAACACCCTAACACAAGTCTGACCAATAGTGTGTCAAACAAACACCCTAACACTAGTCTGGCCACTATTGTGTGCAGCAAACACCCTAACACTAGTTTGGCCACTATTGTGTCAAGCAAACACCCTAACACAAGTCTGACCTACATTGTGTCAAAATAACAAGTCAAGTCACTATTGCTTCAAGCAAACACCCTAACACAAGACTCACGAAAAGTGTGTCAAGCAAACACCCTAACACGTGTCTGGCCACTATTGTGTCAAGCAAACACCCTAACACAAGTCTGACCACTATTGTGTCAAGCAAACACCTCAAGTCACTATTGTGTGAAGAAAACACCCTAACACAAGTCTCACCAATATTGTGTCAAACAAACACCCTAACTCAAGTCTGACCAATACACAAGTCTCACCACTACTGTGTTAAGCAAACACCCTTACTCAAGTCTGACCACTATTGTGTCAAGCAAACTCCCTAACACAAGTCTGACCTATAGTGTGTCAAAATAACAAGTCAAGTCACTATTGCTTCAAGTAAACACCCTAACACAAGTCTGACCAATATTGTGTCAAGTAAACACCCTAACACAAGTCTGACCAATAGTGTGTAAAACAAACACCCTAACAGGTCTGGTCACTATTGCGTCAAGCAAACACCCTAACACAAGTCTGACTACTATTGTCTCAAGCAAACAAGTCAAATCACTATTGTGTCAAGAAAACACCCTAACACAAGTCTCACCAATAGTGTGTCAAACAAACACCCTAACTCAAGACTGACCACTATTGTGTCAAGCAAACACCCTAACACAAGTCTGACCATTATTGTGTCAATCAAACACCCTAACACAAGTCTGACCACTATTGTGTCGAAATAACAAGTCAAGTCACTATTGTGTCTAGCAAACTCCCTAACATAAGTATGACCAATAGTGTGTCAAACAAACACCCTAACACAAGTGTGGCTTCTTTTGTGTCAAGCAAACACCCTAACACAAGTCTGGCCACTATTGTGTAAAATAACAATTTCAAGTCACTATTGTGTTCAAGCAAACACCCTAACACAAGACTGGCCACTACTGTGTCAAGGAAACACCCTAACACAAGTCTTGCCACTACTGTGTCAAACAAACACCCTAACACAAGTCTGACCACTATTGTGTCAAGCAAACACCCTAACACAAGTCTGACCTACAGTGTGTCAAAATAACAAGTCAAGTCACTATTGCTTCAAGTAAACACCCTAACACAAGTCTGACCAATAGTGTGTCAAACAAACACCCTAACACAAGTCTGACCAATAGTGTGTAAAACAAACACCCTAACAGGTCTGGTCACTATTGCGTCAAGCAAACACCCAAACACAAGTCTGACCACTATTGTGTCAAGCAAACAAGTCAAGTCACTATTGTGTCAAGCAAACACCCTAACACAAGACTGGCCACTACTGTGTCAAGGAAACACCCTAACACAAGTCTTGCCACTACTGTGTCAAACAAACACCCTAACACAAGTCTGACCACTATCGTGTCAAGCAAACACCCTAACACAAGTCTGACCACTATTGTGTCGAAATAACAAGTCAAGTCACTATTGTGTCTAGCAAACTCCCTAACATAAGTATGACCAATAGTGTGTCAAACAAACACCCTAACACAAGTGTGGCTTCTATTGTGTCAAGCAAACACCCTAACACAAGTCAGGCCACTATTGTGTCAAGCAAACACCCTAACACAAATCTGGCCACTATTGTGTCAAGCAAACACCGTAACACAAGCCTGGCCACTATTGGGTCAAGCAAACACCGTAACACAAGTCAGGCCACTACAGTGTCAAGCAAACACCCTAACACAAGTCTGACCACTATTGTGTCGAAATAACAAGTCAAGTCACTATTGTGTCTAGCAAACTCCCTAACATAAGTATGACCAATAGTGTGTCAAACAAACACCCTAACACAAGTGTGGCTTCTATTGTGTCAAGCAAACACCCTAACACAAGTCAGGCCACTATTGTGTCAAGCAAACACCCTAACACAAATCTGGCCACTATTGTGTCAAGCAAACACCCTAACACAAGCCTGGCCACTATTGTGTCAAGCAAACACCCTAACACAAGTCAGGCCACTACTGTGTCAAGCAAACACCCTAACACAAGTCTGGCCACTACTGTGTCAAGTAAAAACACCTTAACAGAAGTTTTGCCTCTATTGTGTCAAGCAAACACCCTAACACAAGTCTGACCACTATTGTGTCAAGCAAACACCCCAACACAAGTCTGACTACTATTGTGTCAAGCAAACACCCTAAGACAAGAGTGCGACAATTACTGTGTTAAGCGAACACCCTAACACAAGTCTTTTCCTTTCATAAACGTCTATTAAACGCTCGAGCATACTCATGTGTCTCGATGACACATGTGGTTGCCTGTCAGCCAAGCAAACTATCACAAGAGCGAGGACCATAATTTAAAAGACAGTGATAATAACAAACTTCAACCTATATCATCCGTCCGGTCTCAGTTACCTCCCCTGGGCTGGTGGATCAATGACAGTCGTGAGTCTAGACGTATCGTAATAAAGCATCCATAATTGCTTCCACCAGTTCAACTTCGGCACAACAATGGCGGCAGTGGTCGCCCGGCCAACAAATCAATGATAACTTTTTTTCTGTTCTTTACGTAATTCGGTTCTAAGCCACCGATGTCGGGTCAATAACGGAAACTTCACTGACCGGGGCTCAATCAATTCTGTAAAGGTCAAATCAATAGCAGTTCTCGCATATCGTGGGATTCCCTCATTGCACATTGCCCACATGGCGGCGCCACAATATATTGCATGTTTTTCTTCAGTGGTTATGATAAGGCTGTTTATAAAAGCTGCAATGGGTCAGATACCATGTGGTGCGTGAGTGACAACTACCAATTTAGAAAACAGACTGCAAGAACAAAAGCCGTACCTTCAACGCCATATATGACCAAAACCAACGAAGAAATTATGATATGAGAGTGCCATTATCGCTTCCAATCCGAAAAGAATACTTCCCGTTTAAGAGGGACAGCATGGCTATTTACTGCATCCAGCATCCAAGTAACGAGAAAGCATTGATGACTTTACTTCGGATCTTTGGAAAACATGACTAACCTAGTATAACTTCTACTTATCGTAATAGGAATGGTTTACCCACTTCCAGGATCGCAATGAAATGGATATTTTACCAATGACCACGTATGTTGAACAGTTATGAAAGACATGGCCGGTAAGTAGAAGTAGTCATATGTGGTCAGTGGTAACGTACCCCGTATTTTGTCAAATGTGTGTGTGTGCTTGTCCCATTTTATATCACACTTGATATCAATAATGTTCTTTCATTCACTTCCGCAGCCCATTCAGTGAGTGAGTTTGATTTTACGCCGCTTTTAGCAATATTCCAGCAATATCACGGCGGGGGACACCAGAAATGAGCTTCACACATTTTGCCCATGTGGGGAATCGAACCTGGGTCTTCGGCGTGACGAGCGAACGCTTTAACCACTAGGCTATCCCCCCACTAGGCTGCATTGGGAAAACGCCATTCCAATGTATGCTTACCTGACGGAGCAAAATATCCGAGACCAACTCAGGTGCCTTAAAATTCGCATGCGCCGTGAGCAAGTTGAACCCACAACTGGTGCCCGTCGGTAGAATGCTCAAGTGACAGCAGACCCAAAACTTCTGATGGACGTCTGCGTCAACTTCTTTCCTCTTTCAGAAGATGGAAACTCTTCCGGCATAGAGCCAATTGGTCCTGTTTACATTTTATTTAACTCTATTTATGAAGAAATTTGTGATTTCCCCAAAACGAAACTGATTTATTAAATGAAGCTTTCTGCAGACGGTTCGTTACATGAAGTGAAGTCTCTGCTGCCGCTCGAACTTTGGAGGAACTTCACACAGTTGCCAAAGAAAAAACATCTAATGATAATAACAAAAGACCAAAGAAAAACCGGTCTCTACTAGGACATAATGATACCAGAAGAAACATTTCCTGGACTGAGCTGTGCCTTAAAATAAGATCGTCAGCAAACCCAATGTCTAAAAAGCAAAAGTCAGTTTGGAGAAACTTAAAATTACAATATAACACACAACGAAAGAAATGGTACTTCTTCAAATTGTCGATTCCCTTAAGGCAAAATTAAAGGTTTGGACTGAAAGAAAAACAACATGGGAAAAGAAGAAAAAAAAATTCAAACAAAATAATCTCTTTAAAAATAAAAGCACTTTTACAGGCAACTCAAACAAAGGGTGGATGTGAACATGTTAAACGGCCTCTCATGGATGCCAATGAAAGGTTCTGGAAACAGTTGTGGTCTGTACCCGGCGACTGTAACCTTGAGGTACCATGGGTCCGTGATTACGATTCTCCTTCAGTAATGGGGCACATGAGAGACCACATGCGCAAACGGGTCAGTGCAATTGTGTGAACGGGTGGCAGTCGCAGACTTTTTTCGGACCAATGGACTTTTGGATCTGTTTGTGTTTTTCCTCGGATTTCGTGTTCCTGGACTATACTAAGTATGTGCCAAGGGTTTCTGACATTTGCAAAGTGACTGACGTTCCATGTAAGTTTTTGATACCCAACCTTTTTGGATTTTCCCTTTTGGTCCTGATGGCTTCGCCTGCGCGGAGTACGGCCATCTTGGAATTACTGGAATTACTGGACAATCTGAATTACTGGGACAGTCCTCGTCTGCCCGGCAGCGGGAGACGGGACAAGAAACTGTGTGTATGAGCCCAGACAATACAAATTCCAATCAGGGGGAAATACTAGTTTTAGAGGAAACTACCCCAATATCAGACAATGAAAGCGCTAGTGACAATGTGACCCCCGCAGGGGGCACTGATCATTCTGGTTCCACGAGTGGAGCCCATGACAAAAGTGAAGACTTTTTAACTAAAGCGCTGAAGAAAATGGAAGAAAACCAAATGGCTGTGATAAACAAAGTTTTGGATAGAGAGACAGAACTAGAAAGTTATGTCTTCTACGATCAAGATTCTAATCAGTGTATAGACACTAACAGTGCCACTGTTAGCTCATTAGAGGGGGAGGCGGGGGAGCCCGTCGCGGGGCCGAGCCACGCTCAACAGGCTGCTTGCGAGCAGCAGGCAGAGACTGACAGAGTTACCCCCCTTGGTTCAAACATAGTGGCGGCCAGTGAAATAAAATTTGACATTTCTAAGCTGGCAAGTTCCTTCAAAGTGAAGGACAAAGTGGGGCCTCATATTTCAGAACTTGCCGAACTGATTGACGGGTTACTTGCCACCAAGCTTGAGGAAAAACAGAAAGCTGACTTGTTAAGTAAGCATTTTCCTCCAGAAAACTGCCCAAAATTAAAACTGCCTCGTGTAAATACCGCTGAAGGGGTCGTTGTCGGCACAGGTACTACAGATATGTACCCCAGGTACGTTTCTGTATACAGACATGTACCCTAAACAAAGTCAAACTACAGAAACGTACCCTGTACCCTAAACGACGGACGAGTCCATATTCCGCGACCCAATACCGAAACCGTATGCAGTTATTCCTGTTCAGCTGATTGCGAGTGGTGTACGTTGTGCACCGTGAAATATTCGTTATACTGTGTATGCTCTTATATAACGCAATCAAATGCATATAATACAACAGTATGACAGTTCCGATCAAGAAAACGCCACAATGCAGAATGGAATCATCCTAGGGTACGTTTCTGGATTCTGATTATGGCCAGAGTACATGTCTGTAGTACCCGTGCCGACAACGACCCTTTCACCGTAAATACCGAAGGTTGGAGGGTCATGGATTTGCCGAGACCTGAGATCTAAGAAAACGCAGGATTCAATCTGTATAGGATTGATACCAATCGTCAAAGCTGTGAATAAGTTATGCAATGTGGATACTTTTGACACGTCCTCTCTCATCACTGAAATGGTTGATGGCATAGCCCTCATTGCATCAGCCAACTTTGACCTCAGTTTAAAGAAGCGTGATGATATAAGAGGTGATCTTGCGAGTGAGTACAAGGAATAGTGCGCTCACAAAAATCCCATCACAGAGCTGTTGTTCGGGGACAATGTGTCCGAACAGATTAAGGAGCTGACTGACACCAACAAGATGGTGTCTAAGATGAAACATTCAAGCAATCAGTTTCATTTCCATCCTTACAACAGATTTGAGGGCAGACCCCCCTTGAGATCCAGAGGAAGTAGGGGCTCCCCACGTTTTAGAGGTCGAGGACGAGGCCGCGGTCAAGTTTTTTTTAGAAAACGAGGGACCTCACTTCAGGCGACACTCAGGGTCAAGCAGGTTTCCCAGAACGAAGCGGACAAATCAACATTAGTGGAAGTGAGTGAGTCCCTAGCAGCTAAAGCTACTTGTATTGCAGGTAGATTAGCATTGCATGTTAATAAATGGGAAAACATAACCTCTGATCCCTACATTTTAGACATTGTCAGAGGATATCGTATACAATTCACAGACATACCCATTCAGTCCTCTTTCAGGGAGACTAAGCTTGGGGGCAAACAAGCAGATTTTCTTGATGAGGAAGTGACTAAAATGTTGTATAAGGGTGTAATTGGATAGACCACCCCCTCAGATCATCAGTACATAAGCACTGTGTTTCTCGTTCCAAAGCCGGATGCTTCCTTTCGAGTTATTCTAAACTTGAAATTACTGAATCAATCTGTTGAAAAATGCCATTTCAAGATGGAACGGTTACTATCAGCCCTCAGACTTATGACCCCAAATTGCTATATGGCGTCCATTGATTTACGAGAAGCCTATTATTCTGTTAACATTGCTGTACAAGATAGGTGTTTTTTGAGATTCATGTGGAAAGGGGCACTTTATCAATAAACCTGTATGCCGTTTGGTTTGACCTCTGCACCTCAAGTTTTTACTAAATTGTTGAAACCTGTGTACAGTTTGCTTAGGAAAATGGGATTTGTATCAGTTGCTTACATTGATGACTCCTATCTTCAAGGCCAGTCAAAATCAGATTGCCAGACAAATATCTATGTGACTAAGGAAATGTTGGAGAAATTAGGTTTTGTCATAAACAGTGAAAAATCTGTTCTCGTGCCCTGTCAAACAATTGTGTTTTGGGGGTTTGTGCTTAATTCTTCTACAATGGCAGTCTCTCTCACGGATAAGAAGTTAGAGAACTTTAAACAGAAATACCCAAAGCTTATGTCAAATCAGACTGTTTCCATACGTGAAGTGGCTGAACTCATTGGCATTATGATCTCCTATGCCATCGCAATTCCATATGGATTACTGTTTACAAAGCAACTTGAAATTGAGAAGAGTCTTGCCCTAAAGTCAGCTAGAGGTGATTTTGATGCAGTCATACAAATCACTGACACATGTAAACAGGACCTTCAATGGTGGTTTGACAATATAGTTGACAACTCAGCTCCTATTTCTAGAGGGTTGCCGACACAAGTGTTAACTACTGATGCTTCTTCAAAGGGATGGGGTGCAGTGTTGTATGAAGGAAATGTTAAAACTGGCGGAGCATGGTCAGCAGATGACTTCATTTTGTCAAATCACATTAATTACCTAGAACTAAGAGCAGTGTTTTTTCGGCTGAAGTGTTTTGCATCGGTTTTGAGGAACCACCATGTGCGTGTTAGAATTGATAACTCAACTGCTGTGACATATATAAAAAGGGGCGGATACAGCTTTTTGAAAAAGGGGGGGTGCATAGTTCATTTTTGCCCGAGACCAAATGGCAAGCTTAGAATGTGTGTTTTGGATAAGGTGGCAAATATACACAGCCTTCCACGACGCCTCTTGTGGCTTTGTGACCCAATGGTTAGTTGCAGACATTAATCTGCATAAGATTGTGCTACAGTTTGTTACAGTCAGGTGCATTAACTAGTTACTTGTATGTTACCTCTACACAAAGACTTGTGTCACAGGAAGCTACTGATAGAGGATGCATTTCTCAAACATACGTCTGCGATGCTTTTTCACATATTTGTGAACTATCTCATCAGAAACTATTTTCTTGTCCTGGTTCAGGTGGATCAGTGTCAGTCCAGTCAAGCGCTCCTGACCCATGGTACTCCTCAGATGCATCTTCAGCCTTTTAAGGCTAGAAAATGTCCTTTCTGCTTCAGTGCTTGTAACTGGAAGTGTAACGGCAATTGTGAGCAGCTGACAGATGTTAGGGAAAACATCCTCATCAGCAGATTTCAAGCTTTCGATTGCACCTTCAGGGTGGTATTCCTGTGACAACCAATGAAGGCGCCAACTTCGGAGTTCTGCCAGAAGAGAAGACACCATTGGCAAGTCATTCTCCAAGAACATTAGGTTTGCTTCCAACTGTAGTAGATCTGAACAACAGCACATGGCAGAAGACCAAACAGTTCAATTCCAGGACGGTTCTCTGGACTGAACCTTGTGTTCATCTCTTCTTGCAGGTGGTCAAGGAAAGGAATGATCAAATTGAGCTTGAAGTGTTCTTCGGGAGATTGGGATGGTGCATTCGCTTTCTGTGTCATCCTCTTCACAATCCGAGGAAGACGTATTTCAGCATCTAGCTGTTCTGCAATAGCACAAGCTTCCACATACCAATCATGACTCCTTTGATCCACATCAGCCCTCATGGTTTTAATCATTGATACCCTTTCGTCAATAAGTTTGTAAGCCATGCAGATGTCATTGTCCCTTTTTTGAAGTTTGACTGCCAGTGGTTTAACACCTTCAAGTGCATTATGGGCAAACAACAAACGCCATAATGTGTTGCGAATCTCTCAGAATGGTCAAAAGCCCTTGTGCTTTTATGGTTGTCTCTTTGTCCCATGCCCAGTTCTCATCACGATAAATGTCTGCATGGTTTCGAGGATATAGGATGGCCTCAAAACATGTGCAAATGTGGCTATACAACGTTTGAAAGACGTCAAAGCACACATGCCTCTCAACCCATCTAGTCTTGCAAAATCCCAAAAGACGAGTTCTTTTCGTATCAGTGCAAAACGCTTTCAGAACTCTCTCTAAAAACCTCTGGCGTTTTGGTGAATTGTCAAAGAAAAGAAAAACTTGGTTGATGGAGTTTGCATGAAGCCGCAATACTCAGATTCAGAACATGGCTGTTGCAATGCGTGTACAAAGCCGTAGGTGCCAATGTTTTGACATGAGCCTGAACGCCAACTCGAGATGAAGACATGCAGGATGCACCATCATAGCTTTGTCCTCGACACTTGGTGATATCAATGCCTTGGTCTTTCAGTGACTTTAAAATAGCCTCTGCAATATGCTGACCTGTTGTTCTTTCTAAATGTACATAATCACAGAATGTCTCTTTGATAGTCATTGTATTTTGATCAACATATCTCAGGCAAAGACCAAGAACCTCAACATTGGAAAACGTATCTGTGACTTCATCTGCAATCACAGAAAACACAGCCCCTTCTTTTTGAAGCTGAGTGACCACCTCTGAGCGAATGTGGTCACCAACTACTTCAATGAGTTCATTTTGAACTGTTTTGCTCGTATATTGGGTGTTTCTTCTGCCAAACTCTAAATGATGACGTAGTTTGTCATCTCTATCTGCCAGTAGATTTAATATGGCCAGAAAGTTTCCCTTGTTTGGCTGTTCTGTTGTCCTGTCATCTCTGTGCCCCCTCAGAGACAAACCTTGTCTGCCACAGAGTATCACTGTGTCAACTATTTGTTTCAGAATGTGGCAGTTCAAGTCGTACATCTCCTTATTCTGTTGAGATATCCGATAAGGTAACGACCTTTCAGGTTCTTTGTAAATGTGTAGGAAGTCCAACGCCGCAAGAACAGCTTGTTTGTGAAAAAAGGTATTCTGGTGAGTCTCAAATGCACCATTTTTCCCAGTTGCTTTAGACAAATTTGTGAAAGGATACTTTACTAAAGACCCTACGCACTTTCGCTCATCACCCAGGTTTGGAAACAGAACACACATTTTACATAAGCCTCCACCTGCTGCTGGACTGTACACTAGCCAACTGTACTTTATTCAACCAGCTGTGCTGGAATACAAGACGTGTTACTCGTTTCTGTTGTGGTCGAGCTCTTGTTTGCGAAACAAACCCATTATATTCTGAAGTGGGATGAAAGTGATGTTTCAGGTATTTGTACTTTTGATCTGTTCTCAAAGTACTGAGGTTAAGTTTCCCTGAAACAATATCCCCAACGTCAATGCCGTCATACCTTACAGACGTGCTCTTCGTCTCAACTGGATCAATGCCAGGCACCGACATTTTCGGCTTCTTGTTAGCTGGTTCACTGCTGCTGTCCTTCATATCCCTGGTATCGGATTGTGAGGAACCAGACATTGTGAAGCCTTTTCGGGTGCCTTTTCCATACACTATCAGCTGAGTATGTGTTACCCAGATTCACACTTTTCACTTCGGAAAACTCTGTATCTGGCAAAGCACACTTACTTTCCATCTCTCCAGTTTCAATACAGGCCACAAAATGGTTAGGTTTCCATCCCGCTGTGTCTGTGCTGGTCATGTGGGTCCAAATGATACAGATAGGTGGGGTCTTTATTTCCCCAACGAGTGGTGTGATGGTTTGGTGCATGACCTGTCGATCAATTGCTACACTCCGAATATTGGGATAAACCGATATGACCTTGCGCTGAAAAGCATTGCTTTCCGCGTATATGTGTATAAGAGAGGAATACCGTCCATTGTTTACAGTGTTAAGTACCTCTTTCCGAAAGGTTTGTTGCATAGATGAAGTCACAAGTGATTCATCAGCTGCTGAGGTAACAACGACATACTGTAACAAGTTCTGCTTTTCCTTGGCTTTCCCACCTGACATAGAAGCAAGTGATGACTGGTTGATGTATAGCTTCTCGTTCACGACAAGTTCATTTATGATACGCACCCGGCATTCGAGATGGTGAGTTTCATCACCCAAAAGTTGTTGGGAGAAGGCTCGAAGGAGACAATTTCCATCACCAATGCATGCAACTGGATGTCGAGATGTCGGAACATCAGCTGGATAAAGACCGACAGCCACGGAATCGCGAGCAAACTTTATACACTTTGGTACTTGATCAGGTAAATAGAACTGTTTGATACTCTGCGACCTCAGAGAAAACTGAAACCTCAAACATTCCCAGCCTTGTTTGGCTGCACTAACTAATGCTGAATGCAGCCGCTGGTAATGTACCACACGATTCTGGTCGTCCATAATAAAATGTTTTCTACATGTAACAATCTTACTTAGTCAACAAGATAAATTTAAAACCAACAGGTACACAAAAATTATTGCAAATCGGAAAAAAACCTATGGACTGAACACAATAGCACATTGACCATCTGTAAGCTGAAACTAAATTTATATGAAACAAAATGACAACTATGAAAACGAACTATGAAGCCCTATTTTGGCAACGTAACTAGAAAATGGAAAATGAAATCTAATCCAAAAATGATTGATTTAACATGAAATTATGAACTAGCAACACTGGGATGAGAAATCCTAGAAACAATTGTCAAAGGTCTATACTGCTCGAGAACCGAGATGAAAGACCAGTTATAAAGAATGCAGCCAGTTATTACTATTCGCAGCAGCGATGTGTTGGTGCGTCTGGTCAGAACGAAAGGCGAGCGAGAAGTGACAATGCCTGCTTTGGACTGTGAACCTTTTGGTGCATGCACAACACCTGGACATGGACCAAGTCAGACCAAGCGATTTGGTGTAAGGGCAAACCAGCCACCTGACTAGCTGAAAACTCTAGGGTATGCGCCAAATATTGGGAATGATTATTGTCGTGAAGAGATATGGCACTGCTGTCCCATTGAAATCAATGTTATAGACTGTTGTATTCAGAAATTACAGTTAACTGTTGAGATGGATTGGCGGTTTTTAAGACTTTCTTTTCATAATCATCTTAGTGTGAGATATCGATCATAGGTCCACCACAAACTTTGGAAAGGGCGGGGGGTGCACCCCCGTTTTCACGAGAGTTTCAATGGTCATTTAATAACTTTCAGGACAAATAAATCATCTAGGAGGCACAAAATCCCAAGCTTGTCACAGCACCCAAGATTATTTGGTTATTTGCAATGCAATAACCCTCAGCTGCTCATTTGCCTGGGTGCATCCGATAAGGAAAGTAGAAACTTTAATGTCTTGGCGGACAGGCACTCGCACCCAGTACAGGACTTACCTTTCTCAATGGGAAAAATACTGCAGTGATTTAGATAAAAATCCTCTTGAGCCAGATCCTGTGCTAGTGACATCGCTGTATGAGAAGGGATGTGGATATAGTGTGATTAATACAGCAAGAAGTGCCCTCTCAAGTGTATTGTGTTTACCAAATGGTGTACATATAGGTCTGCATGTGCTAGTCAAAAGATTCCTGAGAGGTGTGTTTAACTGCAGCTCAGCATTGCCCCGGTACAAACAAACTTGGGATGTTAAGGTAGTTTTAGATTAAATTGAAGAGAAGGGTTCTAACACGGAGTTAACTTTGAAAGAGTTATCTTTAAAAATGACTATGTTATTGGCTCTTGTAACAGGTCAAAGGTCACAGACTCTCAGATATCTGAGTTTAGATAACATGATTAAGTGTGAGAAGAAAGTGATTTTCAGACTGACGGAACTATTGAAACAATCACGGCCAGGTTTCCATTTACAACCTATTGTTTTGCGTAGTTTTGAGGTAGAAAATTTATGTGTTGTTAAATGTCTGGAAAAATACTTACAAAAGACTGAGCCACACAAACCTGTGACTACAGACACTATATCACGGTGGCTAAAAACTCTAATGAGAGATGCTGGTGTGGATGTATCAGTGTTTACAGGACATAGCACTAGGTCTGCTTCCACCAGTGCAGCATCCATGGTGGGGGTGCCTATATAGCAGATTATGGACACAGCTGGATGGTCTTTTGTCTCTCGTACAGACCCTGAAGCAAATATATCCAAGAAAGCCCACACAAGTCTAGAAAATGTGGCAAGTCTAGATTTCCTCAGCTTCAGGGTCTGTACCAATCTGCTGAATTCACAAGCCAGAATATGGCTTGTAATTATCAGTTGATCTCTAGCTGTCACTAGTGTTTAATATTAACTCATAGGGAGCCTCCCCCACCTCTCCCCAAGACCCCACACTGAGCCAAGACCTCCTGCTTCTGCCTGTCCTCTCACTCCAGACAAACAACGTGTGTGATTACACTAGAGACCTGATGACTTATAAAATCTGAGTACATGTATTTTCTTTAACTGTTTCACTTTACACTGGCGAGGAGAGGGGATCATTTCGAAAAGTTTTCCATCTCAGGGTAAAAATGAATTGGAACTTTGATGAGGATGAAAGCAAATATACACAGCATTCGTCCAAATCAGAATACAATGATTGAAAAGTACTTAAGTGGTGAAGATGTGTTGTTTTGTTCTCCATCCAGGACATTCGAAATTCTCCCTATTCAGACAAGTCAGTAGAAAATACAAGCCATGCTACTGTTGTTGTGTCATCCTTGATTTACATGATGAAGAGACAAACAGAGAAATATAAATCATTACAGTGTACCTCAACGATGTAGGCATTTGTGACTTTATCCATAAACTTTAAAAAGACATTGTCATGGGGATCAAAATAGATTTGGCGACACTTGATACTCATTACCCCAAATCGGCCAACACCACTGGCAGTAGGACCGGGAGGCGGTGGGGGCAGTAAATATTCCTGTCACACACAATTAAAGCAGTAATGGGTGATAAGAATCTTTGCATGTGTTGTGAAATTCCAAGAAATTATCCCTCTGCAGATTTGTTTAGTCTCTGAAAATGAAGAAAGTCTCAGGGCTCCTTTTCATTATATATTTTTTTTTACTATGAACTTTTTTCAGTAAAATATGTTCATTTCAGAGACTAGTTGTTAGTCTAGATGGTCTTCTACATGTGTGTTTGCCAAATTCTATGCCAAACCAGTTTTACCTGTATCATGTTCTTATAGCAATGCTGTTTTATCCTCTGGTTCTGCATGTTAAGTATTCTAGTAAAAGTGTTATGCTTGTATTGCGCTCCAGTGAGAGATCTGAAATGGTACCTCATCAGTATTACCTCATCGTAATATTCCAATGTCTCTTAATGATGATGTTTGAAGTAGTATTCATTTATCATTTGTTATAGTTTTTGAAATATTCTATTATGAATAGATATAGTTAGCTTTAACACCTTGTTACATATTTTGTCCAATTTACTGTGGATTAACTACAAAATCTCATGTGGTCTCTCATGTGACCTGGTACTGAAGGAGAATTGTAAATTTAAACTAGACTTACCTGTAAGGTGAAGTTTGAAAGCAATTCTCCGAGGTACAAGAGCACAAGTGAGATCACATGCCACGCCCTCCCGCCCAGGGTTCTTTTTCGGTGTTCTTTAGTCCATAGTAAATCTTTAAAGACTGACCCGTTTGCGCATGCGCAATCTCATGTGATCTCACTTGTGCCCTTGTGCCCTGGTACCTCGGAGAATTGCTTTCAAACTTCACCTTACAGGTAAGTCTCGTTTAAATTTACAATTATGCAATGCATGAAAAACTAACTGGGTCTGTTACATCTCACCGGATTGCCCGAAAAGTGTTATTAAAAAGTCCAAATCTAATACAGCCCCAGGCCCTGATGGCAATCGAACTGTTCCCCTGTGTCCAAACACCGTTACTTTACTGTTTACTATAATTCTCTCGCTGACACAAGTCATGTTCCTCAATGGTTCTTACCAAGAAAGGAGACTTTACTGATCCCAAAAACTTTCGCCCTATAACCTGTTTAAATCCACACAAAAAAACCATAACATCTTCACAGGGTGTTTGACAAACCTCGTGTCATTGTACTGTTATACCAATGATATAGTATAATAGATAGAAAGCAGAAGGGAGCAATGACGGGGGGATAGGGGTGCAACTTCTTGTACAGAAAATGATTTTGGGAGAGGCTGCAACATATCACAGCAACCCACCCATGTGCTGGATTGACATATGACTGCATATGACTCTGTCCCTCATGAATGGATTCCAAAGTCTCTTCTTTTATTGACCTGCCTGAGCGACTACTTGATTTACTCAAGTCTTTAATGAGTTGCTGGTCGACTCAACTTGAGATGTACTCGCAAGGGCAGGTGCAGACTTCAGAATCTATTCCAATCAGAAGGGGACTATTTCAGGGGGGACTCCTTTAATCCTTTGCATTTTTGTTTATCTTTAAATCCTTTGAGCTTTCTGATCTCCAACACCACTTACTCATCTCCTTTACATGGATGACATCGAACTCCTTGCCAAAGGAGATACCAATTTGAAAAAGCAGGTTCTTCTTGTCGAGTCCTTTTCTAATGATATTGGCATGACATTTGAACTCGACAAATGTAATACTCTTCATTTATTGAAGTTATTGAGCATCTTGTGGCAGATCAGGCCAACACCTATTTTGGAATGCAGGTTCGAGACAAGCTCCAGAATGACCGAATTCAAGACAAACTTCGGGTCGAGGATAAACCTCGCTTAAAGAAAAACTGGATCTCAGAAGCTAAATGCTCGAAACAAGGTCAAAGCCACCAAAACTTTTGCTGTGCCAGTCCTTTCCTATTCCTTTGGAGTTTTTGATTCGACAAAACAAGATATCCAGAGTCTTGATTGCCTGACCAGAAGGGTCATGTCTGATAACAGAGCACACCACTTTCGTCCCTCTCTTAATCGTTTATATATGTCAATCAATTCTGGAGGCCGGCGTTTGATTAATGTGGAGGCTCTTCATGATGGAATATTATTGTGCAGTTTTGCACATATTTATTTATCGGATGATCCTCTGGTTATGCATGTCAAAGACTCATGACGAAAGCAAGGAATTGCACTGATCAATATTTTTGTTGGATAGAATCTGAAATTTGAGGTTAATTTTGTTGATGGCGATGTATTGCTGGATGGTACAGCGATGGGAGTAAACTAGGTGAAGTCCTTCACCAAGTCTGCCCAGAGTCGGTCATTTGTGGAGAAGCCATCTGAGAAACCACTGCATCGTGTATATATGCAGTGTGTGGAACAGAATAGCAACCCAACCGACTCCTTCACCTGGATGAAGTCAGCTGGTGTCAAATGTGAAACAGAGGGCTTTCTTTTTGCTGCCCAAGACCAGTCACTTCCCACTCGCCATCGCCAAAATGTGATTCTTAAAGAAAATATTTGTACGAAATGTCGATTGTGCACTGAATTTACAGAGACTGTCTCACACTTTGTCGGTGGATGCCAGTCCTTGGCACAAACAGCATATCTTACATATCCAGGGCGTCATGGAAAATGGCAGCTTTAAACTTCTTTGGAATAGGCCCATATACAGCCTCAGAAGAATTCCTCCCAACAAACCTGATCTTATCCTTTTTGATAAAGCCAATGAATTAATTTATATCATTGAATTTCCTGTCCCTTTGACAGCAACGTGATTGGCAAGATTCAGGAAAAGCATGCTAAATATGCGGACCTCGCCTTTGAAATGTCTCGCTTGCATCCCAAGTACACTGTCGTCAGGCTCCCCATTGTTCATGGTGCCCTTGGTTTGATACCTTCTGATTTTTTGGCGCAGACCAGGAGAGTGTCCGGGTTCTCATCCTGGAGCACTTCCCTTCTGACACTCTGGTAAATGCAGAAAGCTGTAGTGTTTGGAAGCCTTCATATTCTCCGGAAAGCTCTTGGTGAGTACGAGTAGGCAGTCCCATTTGCTGTCTGGGCTGTGTGTAGAGGGGGCGAGGGCCCTGGGCTGATGAGGAGCCTTACCAGCCTGACTGTGCCAGGACCACCCGAACCCTCTCTGATGAATACTATTTTTAATCTGTAAACAATAATAATATAACACACACGCAAGCACGCATGCACACACACACACACGCACGCACACGCGCGCGCGCGCACGCACGCACACACACACACACACACACACACATGCAATATGTCAAATATTATTCTCATCTAATTTGCCCAGCATGTAATAATAACATGTAAAAACTGTGAGTTCCAGGATGACACGGTACGTCTTCACGAGCTTGTGTTGAAGTCAGAGGCAGCATGCTGTCAAAGTCACCAACTGAACATCTTTGATGTTCTTGGCCGAAGAGTTCCCAGACTTTGAAACAGCTTAGATAGTGCCAAGGGTCGTAACACATAGTTAAGAAACCATAGATTAAACTTTAGAGATGATAGCATGTGGTAGAAGATTTTAACAAAGTAGAATATCGTAGAGTTTTCTACCTGAGTAAATAAACTATAAGTCAGTCAGACAGCCACTGAATGATTTGTGACTGTCTATCGTCCGTATTTTATATCTATTCCAGATATCACAGATATTCACATGTACTGATAAAACTGACGGTAAAGTGGTTTTCATGAACTTCAGTAGCGCTATCGGGACATTATCATTAACTTTGTTCGAAACATTGATGATAAATGTGTATAATTGTTGACCTGTTGCGTGTATGCCACTAAAGAATACGTGGTAGATACTGATCTTGGATTATGTCCAATGCTGATTATCAGTTGTGACCCTATTGGCAGGTTTAAGATATAGATGATATTATATGAGCGCACATGTCATACAATGTTTACGAAACGAGTGCCTAAATGTTGGTATTTCCCGAGCGAGAGCGAGGGATATACCGATATTTAGTCACGAGTGATATGATATGGGCATGAATATAATATTCTGTTAATTACCGAAGTCGTCAAATATTGAGGAAAATAAACTCAAATATACTTTCAAACGTAGGCTGGCTACCCGCCGTCGCCGCTTGTAGAACGCAACGTCACAGACGAAACATGACCTCATAGCATTGTTCATGACGTCACGTCACCATGGCAAGTGATATTTTGCCCTAGGGCATCGTATGAAAAATATGAACCCCGATACTTTAGCCCTCGTGGGTAATAATTGGAACATGGTCGCTTAGTCTCTAATATTTACAATTTCCAATCGCACATAACGTGAAAGACATTTCCCCAACTGCGGCCCAAGGGGACGTTGAATTTTATGTATATTTTGAGAAAATCGCTTTCAGAAACGCATCTACTAAGTAGTTGGTATCTGTCTTATGCACCTCGGGTTTCTTTTATCCTGTTGGTTTTTTTACATCAAATCCCCAATAGTCATTTTGAAACGCCGTCGATACCCTAAAATCGCTAAGAATGCTTTGGAAAATACGAGCACGAACGCCACGTTATACCATGTAAGTCATGTTTCACCTAATTAGATTGGGGCGGTGGGGTAGACTAGTGGTTAAAGCGTTGGCTCGTCACGCCGAAGACCCAGGTTCGATTCCCCACATGGGTGCAAGGTATGAAGCCCATTTCTGGTGTCCCTCGCCGTGATATTGTTGGAATATTGCTAAAAGTGGCGTAATACCATAGTCACTCACCTAATCAGATCCCGTACAAGTCAAACTCGGCTTCCTTACATGAATCACTGAATTCCTCAAACATTCTACAATAAAATGACAAATGGTCTATGTCACCAACACCAAGTGTCTCGGTTGAAAAAGACGAATCGAAAAAAGTAAAATCGGAGAACAGTATATACTTGTTTGAAGTGTAAACAGCGAAGTTACGATTTTTCACTGCATCGTTTATTCATATCATGAGAGATCCGTCGTTCTATGTACACTTGCTCATTAGTTTGAGAATATGCATGGGAAGAGTATCTTAACATGAAATACCAAATAGTGTTTTGGAGGATGAACATGGCACTTAACGTGAGCACCAATCACGGTATACTTTACATACTTTGTGTTTTTTTCAGTTTTTGGCTGTGTTCCGTCTTCTAAGCTCTACAGATAACCTTAGAGAAAATATAGTCTGTAACCATATTAAGATCAACGTGAAATTCACTTGCTTCGTTTCGCAACTAATACTTAATAAACACCAACTTATATTCATATACAATTTAAGTTTCTAATGTACGAATGTAATGTTATGTTTTCTATGAAGCGTTGTGATTTGAAAAACTTTTGAAACACGTTCATGACCTTTACCTCTCCATACTTCGACCAGAAATCAGCGGCTGAACTCCGTTAGTCAATGTGTAGGGCGTTGATACTGTTTCTCTGTTCACGATACTTTAAATGTTATGGTAACTGTTCAAAGTTAATATCCTATGTGGCAGAATAGTATACCCGGTCTGAGTGTAAATGTCATCTTACTATGTCGACAGATTTTGTTGCCCACATATAACCGTCAGCATACCGTTAACTATACTCATATGATCTCTTAAAAATCGTTTGCACACATGTTAACATATACATGATATTTTAATGCCAGTTGCCGATGACGCTTTGTATTGGTGACTTATATATTATTCGGATCTACTCTTATCGACTTTCGACCGCACGTTCTGAAGTACACGTAACTGAAAAAAACGGTGAATGAAAAATCTCTTCGCCATCCAAAAATAGTGTTAGAAGAAACAGAAAAAACTGGGACTCCTTGATCCTTAGGTTGAGTTGTGTTAGGGTCAGGGCAGGTTATCCCACATCCTTTGCACTTTAAAAATACGTGGACTATTAATGGCTGAGTTTACTAGCACAAATAGAATTTTATTAGACTTGCACAGACTAGAGGCTAAAGTTATTATACGTATAGACAATAATCATGGCAATAACTTTCTTACTTAATGAAATCAGTAGGATTACTTACTAGGACAACTGTGTTCAATGACATACAAACAATGTTTTTATTTGTGATATTTTCCATAAAGGTTGTTACATAAGGGGTGAAAAGGACATTACTATTACCTAACAACTTCACCTATTTGGGTAGAGGGGCGGTGGGGTAGCCCAGTGGTTAAAGCGTTGGCTCGTCACGCCGAAGACCCGGGTTCGAATCCCCACAGGGGTACAATGTGTGAAGACCATTTCTGGTGTCCCCCGCCGTGATGTTGCTGGAATATTACTAAAAGCGGCGTAAAGCAAAACTCAGTCAGTCAGTATTTGGGTAGAACTGAGTGACAGTCGAATTCAAGAACATTGGATGGCATGATTCCAGAAAAGCAGCCACTTTCAAAATGTCGGATCTCCCTTTGTAAAAGCCACGGAGAAGAACACACCTTATACAATATACCACTGGATCATGTCGTACTGCAGCACTCAACCATATACAATTAGGCTATTGACAACAGCCTGAAGAGAATCGAATCTGGACCGGGTCATCTGGTGATTGATATTATTTCAGTAATTTACAAGACAGTGAGACAGGGTAATATTAGTTTCTGCATATAAAACAATGCCTAGCATACAGTAAATAATACAAGTGCAATTCTAAATATCATGTCTAGATATGTTTTATCGCAAAAACACATTTTCATTTGCGAAGTTTGCAAAAGGCAAAACAAGAACACAAACTCTTACTGCCACCATGATCAAAGCATGAGACGTACAATACATCAGTGTGCATGTAACACGATACAAACTCTTACTGCCACCATGATCAAAGCATGAGACGTACAATACATCAGTGTGCATGTAACACGATACAAACTCTTACTGCCACCATGATCCAAGCATGAGACGTACAATACATCAGTGTGCATGTAACACGATACAAACTCTTACTGCCACCATGATCCAAGCATGAGACGTACAATACATCAGTGTGCATGTAACACGATACAAACTCTTACTGCCACCATGATCCAAGCATGAGACGTACAATACATCAGTGTGCATGTAACACGATACAAACTCTACTGCCACCATGATCAAAGCATGAGACGTACAATACATCAGTGTGCATGTAACACGATACAAACTCATACTGCCACCATGATCCAAGCATGAGACGTACAATACATCAGTGTGCATGTAACACGATACAAACTCTTACTGCCACCATGATCAAAGCATGAGACGTACAATACATCAGTGTGCATGTAACACGATACAAACTCTTACTGCCACCATGATCAAAGCATGAGACGTACAATACATCAGTGTGCATGTAACACGATACAAACTCTTACTGCCACCATGATCAAAGCATGAGACGTACAATACATCAGTGTGCATGTAACACGATACAAACTCTTACTGCCACCATGATCAAAGCATGAGACGTACAATACATCAGTGTGCATGTAACACGATACAAACTCTTACTGCCACCATGATCAAAGCATGAGACGTACAATACATCAGTGTGCATGTAACACGATACAAACTCTTACTGCCACCATGATCAAAGCATGAGACGTACAATACATCAGTGTGCATGTAACACGATACAAACTCTTACTGCCACCATGATCAAAGCATGAGACGTACAATACATCAGTGTGCATGTAACACGATACAAATGGAAGTAATCGTGCGCTTTTGCTGGATTGGCTTCATTCGAATGTTGCAATATTTTCACTGCCAAAGCTGTGAGTTCAAGACAGGGTTAGCAACTGTTAGCAATATATTTAATGGAACTAAAAACAAATCGCCCGCAGAATATATTATGCTGCAGTGTTGTCTGAGAACCAAGATTATGATATCAGCCTAACATAGCATTTTCATTTTCAATTTATGAAATTACAATGAAATAGAAATCCATGGTCATTGTGAATTAATTAGATCATACATCTAAATGTGAGTTTGGAGTTATTTTTGTTTCAGTGTCAGTTTCTTTGAAAACAGTGTGATGAACATGTTGAGGATATCTGTGATATTAGAATGGTAGCCTCAGAAAGGCAGCGACCCATTCTGAAAATTATACAAGGATCCAAGGAATCAAAACAAAATGATGGATTATCCCTGAGGATATGGTAAATTATGACGTTGGTAAGTATTCATGATAGAAAGAACGTTTGCCTGATATCACAAAGATACACAGCACATGTTTGCAACCGACCCCTTCACTCATAAAAACTGAAATTACGCCTGAACTAAGGAGTTTTATACATTCATGTTTAAATGCTAGTAAACGTTTAGCAGCCGACATGTTTTTGGGGCGCCGCATAGTGCTTGACGTATTGTCACGTGTGCCAGTTAAGTGAACACGAAATAATATTATTTATGAGTAATGACATAGCTAATACACAAGCCGTTGTGATGGGTCGCAGAAAACAATATCAGTCTACTGCATACAGTTCATATTGATACCATTCTTAATTTCTTTTAACCATTACTGCCCATACACGTACATTGTTGATGTGACGCCTTAATCTGAAACGAGAGAGGAAACGCATTAAACAGTTGTTAAAAAGAATACGAGTATTCAAAATATTGTAAAGTAACAAACAGGGACTACATGCAACAACATAAAACACGCAATGTGTTCCAGGACTGTATGTAGCTGAGGCAGAGACATATGGGCTTCTAGCGATAAGCCTGGGCTCCTGTCTACCTAAAAGTGTGAAAGCATTCAAAATAGCTTGCTATGCGAATAATAACTGGAACTAGTTATCCCGCTGCTTCCGATGAAGGTGAAGGTCATAAGGTCTGAATGTGGACCATGATTGGTTACATTGATAAAAGTAAACTCCAGTTCTTTCAGTCTAAGTAAACTTAGGTTCAGTATTAATCGTTACACTGCTATACTGAGTCTAACAAAACCTTGCGGAAGGTCGCGTCAGCTGACCTTTTCAATAGACCAATCAGAACACAGCTTACCAAATCGCGAAAGTTGACATTCGCACATACCTTTTGAACTTTTACCTCGAAATTTTTTGTACCCGAACGATTCCGAATGCTATTTTCCGTACGATCGCTTCCGTGTGATGCACATGGAGCACGCCACAACAGTGAGTAAACAGTCGCTGAGAATAGCGTTTTATCAGTATTCAAGGATGTCAGCTTGCGGAAATATTAGCAAATGATAGCCATGTCAACAGAAACCCAAAAGCGTATATTCTGCAGGTCATATATCTGTGTTTTAAGTGGGTTTTCATTTGTTATGAGATCAGTGTTGGCGACCGGGAAAGAGAAAATTCATTTTGTAAGTCCCGCCAAACCCTAAATAGTAGCCGTTGTCTGATTCGTTAAATCCGTTCGGCCGTCTCGCGTTTGATTGGACGGTCATAGGTCGCTCAAAGGTTACCTGACGCGACCTTCCACAAGGTTTTGTTAGACTCGGTATAGCAGTGTAATGAATAATACTGAGCCTAAGTTTACTTAGACTGCAGTTCTTTGGCCCTTTATGCAACATTATATGTTCCATGGCTAAAACGCCCCGAAAATCAACTATTTATGGAGTTCTTCAGTCTGTCTTGTGCAAATACAATCTTAGAAAGTACTTATATGGACCTACTTATACACTGGTTCATTTCCCCCAAAACGCCAGTGGAGACAAACAAGTACAAGAACAAAGTATCACTTAATGCAGGACTGTCTCGTTATATGCGACCTCATACATCACTGACATATCATATACTTTTGAACTTAGCATTTATATATCCTGAACACAGATCAGCCTTGAAAATTTCATCCCGAAATAAAGTCTCAAAATAATGTTTGTTTTGTAACAAGCACGCTTATGATTATGACAACCATATGATACTACACTGTGAAAAATTATTACCTCTCCGAAATAGCCTTTTCTCATCTGTGATTGATCTACTTGGTGTTTTTGAAAACTTTTGAAATTGAAATTTTGAAATGTTGGAAGACGAGGAAATGTTGCCAAAACTCCAAGTATAGTTTGGCATGAAATGCATGTGGACCCGTTTTTGTTGTAAATATCTCTTCATCCAATGATCCAATCGATCTCAAACTGTGCAAGTGGATGTTTTGTCAGACAACCTAATCACATTGTAAATCACCGATTTTATGCATTTGTATTAAAGAATCTGTCTATGTAACTGTCAACAAAATAAACAGCAGAACGCAGACTGCTTGCAGAGGGAGGGAGCCAATGACCTGTAACAGCGGCAGTGTTGGGTCATAAAGGTAAATGCACGTGCAGTTCATGATAGTTACCTGTGCACTGCACAGTGATAGACCGTTTGGATCATTCACATTGACTACTTCTAGCTGTCATCATGAAAGCTTATTCAGATGATGCTAAACGTTTAATTAGAAATGTGTTGAATTTTTTTTTTAAAAGAGAGCAAACGTAGCAAACCGATTTATAAGGTGTCGGATTACATGAAACGTACAACTTTTGCTCTTGGCATGAAAAAGAACATCGTGCTAAAAATTGTGAAAAATAAACCAACAACCAATAAACAAAACCTTGTACAAAAGGGTAGGCATCCAAAGTTAGATTCTTTTGACATCAGGGTCATCAGAGATGTCATTCGCCGGCTATTTGCTAGAAATGAACACCTGTCCACAAGAAAGTTAAAACACATCCTTGCAGAGGTTCACGACATTAATGTTTCCAGGTTTATGCTAAGCAAACTACTGCTCAAATTTGGATACAAGTACAAGAAGGTAGCAAACCAGAAACTTGTAATGTGGAGAGATCTGATATTGTGAAAATAAGGTGTAACTATCTGAGAGAAATTAAGCAGGCAAGAGAGGATGGGTTCGAACCTATATAACTGAATGAGACCTGGGTCAATGCAAACCATACTGCTGCCAGACAGTGGCTACCCACTGATCCCAGTGATGGTAGGAAAATACCAACAGGCAAAGGTGAACGTTTAATCGTTCTTCATGCTGGTTCCCACCGTGGATTCCTACCTGGGTGTGATCTGGTATTTCGGTCAAAGAGCACAGATGGTAGGGACTATCATACAGAAATGAACTCAACGGTTTTCACACAGTATGTTGAGGAACAATTGTTGCCAGCTCTGCCTTACAAAAGTCTTGTTGTCATGGACAATGCTCCCTATCACAGTGTTCGAGATCCAAACAATAGGTGCCCAACTTCCAATACAAAGAAGTCAGATATGCAGCAATGGCTAACAAATAACAATATACAATTTTCAATTAAGGCCACTAAACCACAGTTGTACTCTTTGATTAAACCTAACAAACCTCCACCCACATATAACATTGACAACATGCTACGCCAACACGGCCATAAGGTCTTGAGATTACCACCGTACCACTGTGATCTCAACCCAATCGAACTTATCTGGGGAGACCTTAAAAGTACAGTGGCCCGGAAAAATCAATCATTCAAGTTGAATGATGTCAAGCACATTGTCAACACTGCTATATGTGACATTGACATTGCACGCTGGCATGCATGTGTTGAACATGTCAAGAAGGTGGAGAAAGAGTACTGGCTCAAAGATGGCTTGAAGGAGCAAACAGTTAATCCAGTTGTCATTCGTCTGGACACTGATGACTCCTCTGTGGAAGAATGGAGTGAACTTGATGAAGTTTAATTCTGTTATTATATTTACAGATAATAATAGTATCCAGCCAGATATGCTCAAAGAAATATAACTTCTTTTAACAATGACAGCACTGACTAATTCCAACGACTTATAGTGTAACATGAAACACTCATTTCACATAAAATTATCATGAAAATATAAATATTAACTATCTATATGCTTAAAGCTATTAGAAATGCATTGCTTAATTTGGAATGTGAACGACATCAAAACATAACACTTTTGTCTTCATTCTATCTTTTCTTCAATGAGTGTGCATGATTGTGTGTGCTTGTGTCCGAGGAACGGGGCTTTAACAGTTGTTGAGTTCTAACCATAGGTGGTCCGATTAATGATTTAGTGTAAATATACTTTCTGTGTTCTTTAAATGCATTTCCACTTAGGTACTGCATAAACAAAATATGACATTAACATTACAAATTTAAAGATTTTAACCTACAGAATAATTCTCACTAATGGGTTTTGTGGTTAATGTTGAACAACTCAGAGAAACAAACTCCGTATGATGGTTAACAGTTGGCACCCACCTTACCCTATTCACGACCTGTGACACCTCTTCATACCTGTCACGTGCATAGCTGACCTACATTGACGAACGTTGACCTTTATGACCCAACACTGCCGCTGTTACAGGTCATTGGCTCCCTCCCTCTGCAAGCAGTCTGCGTTCTGCTGTTTATTTTGTTGACAGTTACATAGACAGATTCTTTAATACAAATGCATAAAATCGGTGATTTACAATGTGATTAGGTTGTCTGACAAAACATCCACTTGCACAGTTTGAGATCGATTGGATCATTGGATGAAGAGATATTTACAAAAACCGGGTCCACATGCATTTCATGCCAAACTATAGCCTATCTATAAACAAAATGGCAAAGACAAAACAGATCCCAGGAACTATAGAGGCATCACTCTTACATCTGTCATAGGAAAGCTTTTTGAAAAGATCATACTTAACAGAATAGAACAGTGGATTGAGCAAAAAGATCTTAACTTTCCCGACTGTCTACAGTTTGGCTTCCAAAAGAAGAACGGAGCTCAGATGGCTACATGGACACTCCAGGAATGCATCACTCAATACATGAACTCTAAATCCCCTCTTTATGCAACGTTCTTGGATAACGAAAAGGCTTTCGACCGAATATGGCAAGATGGCTTGTTTCGCAAACTATTTGACCTGGGCATAAACTCAAAGTGCTGGCGACTTATCCGTCACTCGTACAGTACAGCACAAGCATATGTTGTGCTTCAAGGCTGTTCGTCAGATCTATTCCATATCTCACGTGGTGTAGGACAAAGAAGAGTTTTGTCTGCATGGCTTTTTCTGGTTTATATTGATGATCTGATGAAAGAATTGCGGACTACTACGTATGGTATAAACATGGCCAATATGAATATACCTGGACTTTTACTAGCTGATGACACGATCTTCGTAAGCTCTACCATTCACGGTATGCAATCTCTAATTGAATCACTCTACGAACATGCCCCCAAATGGCGCCTCGTTTATAATCCCAGCAAAAGCTGTTCCATAATATTCAGCAGGAAGCAAAGCAGACACTTAAACCCAACATTCAAACATGGACAAAGCATTATAAAACAAGTACAAGAAACAAAATATGCAGGAGTATTGTTCACATCAAATGGAAGTTCCTCCTGTCGAGCTAAATCAGCCTGTGAAAGAACTTCCACAGTCATGAACTCTCTAAACACGTCTGGTCTTCACTTAAATGGATTTAATCCCATTGTAAGCACCAAAATATGGAAACGTGTCATACTCCCAAGTGCCATATGGATGTGAACTATTTCTCAACCTCTCGAAATCAGACTACACCAATCTTGAACGAGTTTAAAGAGCTTTTGCTAGACGAGTACAGGGTTTCCCCAAGAGGTCACCGAGTGCTACTACCATAGGCACTCTTGGACTATGATCAATGAGGACTTACATCGATAAATGTAAACTGTTGTTTGCTGGACGATTGTGTAGACAAAAAGTATAATTCATATCCAAAAAAATATTCCTATGGAAACTTGGTCAATATCTTGCAGGATTAAGAAGCTATCCAAATGACTTTGTCTCAGAACTGTTTGACATTATTCACAAGTACAACCTAAACGAAGTGATGAAAACCTGTGTGACGTGTGGAGACTTCATAGACAAAACCCGTCGGAGATTGACAGTAACACAAACACTTTCATCCTACGAAAACTATAAGTATCGATCTACTCTGGCTACAATACCTGAACTGTTTGACTGCACTCTTATCCATCCAGAATTAACTACACACATACTATGGAAAATAGCGTATGTCCATCACCAGTTCCAAGTAAAACTAGCATCTGTTGTGAAAATAGCTAGCATGAAAACCTTTGCGAGACAGTGTGCCCTATGTGACAAGTATGTACAAAACTGCGCAAAACATGTACTCCTAAACTGTGCAACTTTCAATGAAGACAGAAATAGCGTCTTTGAGGCACTTGCATCAATGTTATCAGTGCATGACTTTGTTACATTCTGTGACCAGAGTGATGAAACGATCATGAACTTTATACTAAGTGGTGAACATAATGAACTTAATCATTTGGATTTTCAGATTTGGATTCAAGTAATCCTTGAACTTTCTGTATTTGTTCACAAATGTAGACCATATATATGTCCAGACTCCAGCTAGTCATTATATCAGTATCAAGAATATACTGACATGTATGTCTGCAATATCCTTGTATATCCCAGTCTTATGACTGACTGACTGTTTTGTATTTTGTTGTTCATTTTGTGTACTGCTCTTCATGGCAATGGAGGAAATAAAGTATATATATATAAAGTATATACATGACGTCATTGGAAACTAAGTGACGTAATTATGGCGGCAGAGAACAGAATGCGGAAGTAAACGCAAGAAGGTGGAAGTAAATGCGAAGGAAGCAAGAGAATGGTTTTGATAACCGCATTTAGTGTCATTATATTTCTGTACAAATCAATTGTCAGCTATGAATGAGATTGCCCTGTATGTGTTTTATGTTTGATTGAATACATCAAGGACGTATATACGTCTTTGAATACATGTATCAATAGTCTTCGGATTGATTCCAGGAGGAAATAAAGAATCTCTCTCTCTCTCTCTCTCTCTCTCTCTAACGTTATAAAATGACGTAATACTAAAGTTGTGACAACGAAACGCTCCCTTTGTGTCGTGAACATGCCATTAGTGATGTCATACGAACGACAACATTGTTATTCATATTTGATATATTCATTGAGGTGAGTTTTATAAATAGAATACTGTTGCTTACAATATGAACTTATCTTTTTCTATGGGACTAGAAATGAGACCCATCAAAATCAGTTGGCACCAATTTTGACAGAATCAAAGGGCGATAAAATGTGGCCTGTTTAGCTCTAGAAACAAAGGCTCACAATGGCATAACGTTTCAACACTTACGTGAACATTCTACTTTTAATGTGAGAAACATTAGTGTATGTTTCAAACAGATGGCACTCTGCGAGAGGTAGCCAATATGTTCAATATTTTTCGGCCTCTGACCTGAAGGTTTCTGCAGATACAAAATGTTAATGATGCTAATGACGCCCATGGCCAACGACACGTGTCCAGGATCAGATAATCAGCAATCTGGCTACAAGCAAATGGCCCCCAAACAGCGAATGCAATCTGGCCATCTGGTCTGCATGGTCAGACACCACGTGTTTATATAGCCATAATGCGACAAACTCTATAGAGTGTATAAATATGTCCGTGGTCTCGTGTAAAGGTTTTCTCTTTGTTGACTTTCAGTATCGCGTCCTACATAAAGAATTTGGGAGTTGGTCTGAGATGATGATATGTGACGGGACCGCCATCGTTACCTCAAAACGACATTGAATATTATCCACGGAAGGGTCACTACCGAGAAAATAAGTGGTAACGTGTGTTCTTGCCATGCTGGTCCATGTTTTGTCTCTCAACAATCGAGTCTACCATGCATATATCGAGGCCAACTACCCCTGCAGCAGAACATCGTGGGAAATGTTATGGACAGAATAAATATCGTGCGCAAATATGGGAGGATTTTAGAGAGTATATAGTACTTAAAACGAACTTTCAGTAGTTTGTGGACGTGTAAAATTTCATTCTGAATCCTGCGTGTACAGTCACGAACACGAATTTCATCACACATTGACATCACAGGTTGGTTCGAATCAATTGAAAGAGATTAATTCGTTGATGGGAACTTTGAACTACAACTTTGGTGATGGCCGAACCTCGTAAACGTTATGTATGCCTGTCTGATAATGAGCGACTGTATATGCCACCAGAGACCATATAATATGGTCACTGATGCCACTGGAATGGGGGTTTGGCGTTCATCGTTACTACATGCAATAACTTTCGGGTCGTGCCAATAGACTGGCAACACCAGAGACCGACCATGTTCAGGACTCCCGCGAGTACAGCTGTAGGACCAGTAATGCTGCCACATCATCCATTTGCACGACTGACATGGTCAGGACAACTGGTTACAGGACTGGAGGTTATTCCTCTTCACAAATGAGTCCTAGTTTCATGTTAAAAGCAGCAGTGGCTGTCAACGAGTTTAGTGGTGGGAGGCATCACCTCTCTAGTGGTCATCAGTGGCAGTTTCATTAAAGTACGATACCGTGACGAAGTGATCCGACCTTGTGTCCTTCAGACCTCTGGATGTCACAACACTCTACTTAAAGCAGAACAATGCAAGCCCTCACGTTTCACGTGTGGTCACAGCCCTGATCCGAATGGAACACAAGATTACTTTTCAAATGTAAGACGTGTGAGCTGGGTAGCAGTGATGTGGGAATAAAGTAAAGGATATGCTGTGTTGTGTTTTGCTAGACAGTATTACCCAAATACTGTAAAATAAACTGACCCAGCATGCTTTTGTCACACTTTAGGATCAATAGTCAGGAAAACTATTGGGGCCCCCCTTAATATTTTGGCGACATACATGCAGCTGCATGGGACACTATATGCAACTGTACACACGGAGAAAGGCATTGCAACACCTATGATTTCTAACCCCAACATAGTAATTTATATTTCAATCGTACTTATGTCTGTTTGTATGAATAATGGACGCATTGAGTTTATTTATGCACGTGCCTAGACCAAAGGCGGGCATCATGCATCACTTGGAAAGTTGATTTCGTTGTTGATAAGAAAATATGGGGCCTCCTCTACGACAACTGCTCAAAGATGGCAAGTCATTGGTATGCGGATTACTGGCATGTCACTGAGGGTTATTACATGAGATGTTTGTCATCCATCGACTATCAGTCGATTATTAAGAAAACACCAGTAAGCTAATGATGTTAAGCACTGTCAGCGTTCCTCCTTGTGAGGATACAGCCCCTGCTCAGAATCGCAATACTTTATCCGTTCATGTGGCCTGTTAAAACAGTGGCTTCCACTGGCGACTGTGCTAGGCCACATCATGCACGTATCGTTGGTGATTTCTCAAGTAAAGAGGCGTTAACAATTCTACCTTGCCTCGCATGACTCCAGATCTCAAACCAACAGAGCATATCTGGGACATTACAAAATCTTGATGTATTGGCACAAGCCCTCTATCAAGAATGGAACGCAATACCTCAAGGTCAAATGTAACATATGATTCGGGCAGTGAGGATGAGGGTCAGAAATGTTAATGCTGTTGGCGGAGGTTACTCCAGATATTGACACACTGCTCGAATATTCATACATATGTGACGTCTTAAAGAACTTATGCCATGGGGGCATGGATTCTTAGTCGTTGGTTATGGAACAGTAACCTGACTTCAACGAATCTACGTGAATATGGATGCGTTCTAACCAAGGGACCAAATTGGTATATATACAGGCAACATCTTCTGTGGTGAAGTCCCTGAGATAATGGTTGGCGAAGACCATATCCAATTTCCAGAAACATCCCTCTATATGTGATGAGATCGAGCAGTTTCCATGTAGTGCTAAAGTGGACGCTGTGGTTCTGACTTCGTGCGGGTTAGACGCGCTTGGTGGATATATATGCTGCAGATTTCCTTATGCGCCTTTTCCACGTCACCAGATATGCTCAAGACACGGCTAAGACAGATTAAAAGCG
The DNA here is from genome assembly GCF_003918875.1 of Haliotis rubra. Taxonomy (NCBI): domain Eukaryota; kingdom Metazoa; phylum Mollusca; class Gastropoda; order Lepetellida; family Haliotidae; genus Haliotis; species Haliotis rubra. Next base: position 453,686 of record NW_025767185.1, read on the forward strand.
TCAGCGACATTTATACAGCAAGATGTACACGTCCAAATAGAGTTAAAAAATACATTGAAAACATGTATGTTTTGAGTCCTGACTTGAATGTGGCAATACTCTCAGAAACTTTCAGATTGTATGGGAGTGAATTCCACGAGGTTGGGGGTGCATATGAAAAAGTCTGGTTTCCAAAGTTTTAAGCCTGAAGATTGGCACAATCAGAAGCTCTTGATTAGATGATCGAAGGCAGCGTTTATTTGAGTAAGGAGTAAGCAGGTCAGATAGATATGGGGGAGCAAGACCGTGACGGGCCATGTATGTCAAGCAGATGATTTTGTAGTCACCTCTTGCCTTGATGGAGAGCCAGTGTAGCTGTTTAAGAACAGGTGTGATGTAGCCATGTTTGGGAATCCGACTGATAATACCAGCGGTCGTATGCTGCACCTTCTGTAGCTTTTCTAATAGCTTGTGACTGATCCCAAACAGCAAGCTGTTGCAGTAGTCGAGCCTGGAAATCACAAGCGCCCGGACTAAGGCATGGGTGGCTTCAGTTGTAAGTAATTGACGAATGTTGCTGGATCTAGTCCCGCTGCCCTGTAGGCTCTCAAAATCACTGCTCTCAACCAGAACAAGATCGTTGTTTTTGAAACTTCTGTAGGTGTATTAGACTATATAGGGATAAACAGTCTCTTGAACTTATTTGTTCTTAACGACGTCCTCTTCAGATAAACCTTGAGAGCTCTAACCGGACACAAGGATAAAACTTGTGTATCTTCTGATCCAAGTCTCGACGAAAGAGCAGGGACATGAAGCTGTCTGTCAGGCTGTCCTGGAAGTTGGGTTTTAGCAATAAAGTCACATCTGAGACCAAGATGAACTACAGCGTGTTCGCCTGTGTCAGACAGAAGTCAATCGCATGAATCTCTGAAATTCTAGCTGCAGTGGCTAGTGCTAGGAGAAACAAGTTTTTCTGAGTGAGCAACTCAAATTCTGCTTGCTGAAGAGGTTCATACACATCACTAGAAAAGTGTTGAAGGACTATGTTTAAGTCCCATGCTGGTGCTTTAAATTTCCTCTGCTGATCTTCTTATCTTCTAAACGCGAGATTTCCAAATGTTATTTCAAAATGGTAAATCATAACAATCTTTTGAAACTGTAAATATCTAAAGACATGCTGGTGTGTGTCTGCGACCCTTATTGCAGGTAACCTTTCAATTTCTCCTGAAACCAAACGTGAAAAAGCAGCAGTTTTGAGGGCCATGGATGGATGTCGAAGACATTTCTTGAGGAAACCAAAATGTACGTGTATCACATGGAGGCTATGGGTATAAAAATCAGTTGAGATCGCGTTTCTGGCAGTCGTAATTTGGAAGCACCAGGCATGCCCCGATTGTCAGGAGCGGAGAGAGAACAGGCTATAGGCTGATTGCAAGCCGTACAGCGTGCCCTGGTTGTTGCGAACACTTACAATGTGCACGTCAGTACCATCCATCGTCTGCAGCAGTGCTACAACACTACCAACAATACTGCAGACAGTGCCCGCAGTGGATGCCCCTGAGTGACAACTCCCAGGCAGGACCACTACATCCATCACCACCCACCACCGTCAAGCACGATTGCAGTGGGCTACACAGCACCAACATTGGCGGCATCAACAATGGAGGTTGATAGTCTTCTCTGACGAAAGCTGATACTGCATTTCCACCTGGGATGGCAGAGTGAGAGTGTGGCGTCGGAGCAGTGAACGCTACAGAGATAAATGTGTCATGGAGAGACACTTGGGGTGGTCAAAGCATTATGGTTTGGGTGCTATAGGTCTGAATCAGAGAACTGGACCCCATGTGTTCCAAAATGTTTGTGCAGGACGAGGGAATGACATTACAGCGCTGCGCTATATTGACCAGCTCCTAAGACCTCACATCATGCCCTTCTTCGTGAGTCACCAGAACCACGTGTTCAAGCAGGACAATGCCTGCCCCCATACAGCCAGAGTCACTATGGACTTCTTACGTCAGCATAACATCAGAACCATGCCATGCCCGGCTCTCAGCCCTGATTATGAACCCTATTGAACACCTGTGGGATGAAATCCAGAGACGGCTGAGGCAGGTGGTTCCAAGACCGACAACTCATGCTGAACTTGAGGCAGCTTTCCTCAGAGTGTGGGCAAAAGTACCAATGGCTTTCGTGAACCACCTCCTTCACTCCATATACCGGCAGTGTGTGGCTGTTTTGAACAACCAAGGAGGGCATACCCGGTACTGAACATGTCACGTCCCCCATGTGCCGGATCCACCCACTACAAACAATACATGAGAATGTGCCATAGACTATTGTCAAAGTGTATCCAGGCAAAGGAACTGATATCATTTTCATTTTTCATCTATGTGGCAATGAAACTAAAACACAGTTCACGTTCTCACAAATCTTGCGTTTCTTTTGCAGTTCAGTATAGATTCCTGGTAGATCGTCTCAAAGCTAGGGAGAGAGCCCTGGTTGCTCTAGCTGAGTACCCTCCTCTGGTAAAATCTGTGAGTAAAATCCTGGAGTCAAATCTTCTGGTTGAATGATTTCAACTGCATCCTTCGAAAGAAGTGACTCTATCACTTATGACAACTCCGGCATGAGATTCTCTGAATATTCTATTGTTGAGTGGTTGGTGGTTAAGGGAGTAACCCGTGTACCCACCCCAGCCCTACTTAATGGAATGTCAGAAAGCATGACAAAAATTTAATGTTTACATGACACTTTCCTACAGTTGATACTGGCCTGTTGCTGATGGAGACGGTATATAACCACCTTATAACTATCAGTTACCACCTTTATGTCATGACACCTTGTGAACTATCAGTTACACAAGTCAACATCAGTTACACAAGCAACATGCCTGTCAACCATCAGTAACACAGGTCGACATGCCTGTGAACTATCAGTTACACAAGTCAACATGCCTGTCAACTATCAGTTACACAAGTCAACATGCCTGTCAACCATCAGTTACACAGTCAACATGCCTGTCAGCCATCAGTTACACAGGTCGACATGCCTGTCAACTATCAGTTACACAAGTCAACATGCCTCAGTTACACAAGTTATGCCTGTCAACCATCAGTTACAACATGCCTGTCAACTATCAGTTACACAAGTCAACATGCCTGTCAACCATCAGTTGCCTGTCACAACACAGGTCGAGTTAATCAGTTACACAGGTATGCCTGTCAACCATCAGTTACAAGTCAGTGCCTGTCAGCATGCCTGGTCAACCATCAGTTACACATCAGTTACACAAGTCAACATGCCTGTCAGCCATCAGCCTGTCAACTATCAGTTACACAAGTTAGCATGCCTGTCAACCATCAGTTACAGGTTACAAGTCAATGCCTGTCAACCATCAGTTACACAAGTCAACATGCCTGTCAACCATCAGTTACACAAGGTCAACAATCAGTTACACAGGTCAACATGCCTGTCAGCCATCAGTTACACAAGTCAACATACCTGTCAACCATCAGTTACACAAGTCAGCATGCCTGTCAACTATCAGTTACACAAGTCAACTATCAGTTACAACATGCCATCAAGAATGACCTAGTTGGAGAAGCAAAAAAAGTAAAAAGATGTCCAGTTTGTTTTCAGATTGGTTTATTAAAAAGAATAGGCGACATGGACGGCTTGTTTGTACACTTTGTTCATGAACATGGAATGTACCACAAATGGTATCACAGATAAATCCATATGTACAAGAAAAACATCTCAAGATGCAAAATAGGAACAAACGATATAGGTAGCCTGGTGAAGATTGATTTCTGAACATGCAAGCAAGCCAGAAGGACTGACGTTAACATTAACAGAACAACTTGTAACAGTCATTCACCAAAAAGTAACTTTCCTTTCACTGATGGTTTTCAATGTACACCTAACAGAGATCTGACCCCTAGGTATGGGGCCTAGCGGGTCATACATAGCAAGCCGAAAATATGTGGAAGGCTTACTGATATCCCCGACCGTGACTCCTAACTTCAGATGAACAACATTTTATAATGTTCATTCTTGAAAAAAGCGTTATCACAATTTGCACAGCACATTTCCTATAAACAAAGATACCATTATCCAAATCTGACAACTTCCATAAAATGACTGTAAAGTTACTGGTTGCACAAATTCGATGTGGGACTTCCCCAACCCCCTCAAGTTCAAGATGTGTAAGTTTTGATAATTCTTGATAAATTAGAAATATCACAATATAACTTTGCAACGCACCTCTTCTTCACACAAGGAATGTGGTCCCCAAATTTGAAAACTATCCAAGAGTTTTCAAGTTGTTGGCTGAAGAAACTTTTCTAATTTCAAATTTGTAATTGTCTGCAATTCTAAAAAGAAACACCCTAAAATATCGTAATCCTAATTTGCACTGCACCCATCCTTTAGACTAACGAGGTGGTCCCTAAATTTGAAAAAAATCCAACCAATAGTTTTCAAGTTATTGTTTGAACAAAAATGTCTTCAGATGGACGGATGGACAGAGTTTGTTGGTACAACGACAATGACAGAACAAACACTCTGTATGATTTGACAGTATAATATATATACAACTGCTGCTATGTTGGAACCTGACGTGCACACACATAAATAATGAATAGCTGAATCTAACAGATGACCCTGAATGTGGAACAGGTATTAGTCATTAGAAATCCATGCAAGCACTTGAGGTACTGCTGATATCCATTACGCATCCACCTGCATACTAACAATATACTTATGTTGTTGAGAGTCTCTCACTGGGCACAGTGTCCAATCTACTTTACATTGAGAGGATGAACCAGTCATGACAGCTGCCAAATTTGAATAATCATTCAATACCATATTATGATATTCCATATGATATCATGGTATTCTTAGTGTTCTATTTGCCAATTAATGAGGTTGTGATTCAATCTGGTTTCTCGTATTCATTTCATGACACCTTTCGGGCCAGGATTTAGCATTAATTTCATGTTTTCTTTCTCTGACCAAGAACAGTAATAGGCCGGACTTATGGTGTTTTCGCTACCCAGACTATGGCAGGCTATATATTGTGTTGGATTCTACAGGCTGAATTTGTAAATAACATTGACACAGGCAGTATAAAGTACACATGTCTAACTAGTGTCATTGACCTACCAGTATGTACAGATCAGTGCACAAACATTCACACTGACACTGATGTTCTTATGAAAAGTATTGGCCGTTCCGGTCATCAGGTTCTGTAGTGGATGTGGGGCCAGTAAATCATGTAGTGGAGGGTGTAGGCCCTGGGCGAGATCGTTGAGATGTGCTGGATGCAGATGTACTCCCTGCTGATGGACGCTCACGCTCCTTCTGATATTCCATTTCTATCTTGGCCTCGATCTTCTCCCAATCAACTTCGATCTGAAACATGTAATTATATTACTGAAACTACCAAAATAATAATATAAACAATTAAATGAAATTTTCTATCTGCTCCATAAGTGATCCTGAAAGATCACCCAAACTGGGGACACCAAATTCTAACAAGCAAAGAAAGTAACTTTCAAAGAATATCCAACTGAGGACAGGCAGTCTGTGTGAGCGACTATATTTTGCACGTGTGCTGGATCAATACATGACCAGCACAAACTGAAAGAAAAATATCTGCAAACATAGTATTTAAAGCACTATTTACCAAGTTCACTGCTTAGTATAACTGCAGAGCTACAGATAACTTTTTTGGTCATTGAGTTATGTACTCAATTGGGTATCCTAATTTTCCTTTAAGTAACCAAATAAATTGTACTCACCTAACTCAAACTCAAATTGGGTATTTTGCCATTTTCCATTAATTGTAAAAATAAAATAAAGTTTAACGGTTGCTTTATGTGTTTGTTATTTATATTTGATCTGTAATACGAGAAACGTTAAAAAAGACTGCAAGTTGCCAAGTTCAGATGCAGAAATAGAACCTCTCAATATACCTCAGTTATTTTATCTACTTTTGTTTGTATGTATGTAATATCAAAATTATTGAGTATTTACAAAACTTCAAGCGTACTTGTACGCAATAAACTTAATAGGAATTGAGTTTTCATATAAATATTTGAGAAATTTACACAGATATGTAGCTGACCTGTACCTCTGTAATTGTTTGTCATCACCTGACTTTTGACTCACACATGGATTGTAACATGAAAAAAAAAAGAAAGAAAAGAAAACATGTTTATCACTAAGACCACTTGGAGTGATTTGTTGTCAAGATATACTAGTGAGTTTGGACCTTATGTACTGAACTCAAAGATGTCATGGTAGGAGAGAAATGAACACATTCCTCATTAAAGTGCCACACAAAACACCCATGACCAAAATAATGTCTGGGTGTATTTCTAAGATCCCTAAATCAGAACATATAACACCAGTTCTCAAAGCCTTGATCCCTGTCTCCTCTTGGATTGTCTACAAGACTTATGACTCATGACTGTATCTTCAATGAAAGTTATCCATCATATCAAAAGGACCTGATATCCCCTTTACTCTCCAGAACTCTCACTCCGATCGTCCAATCATCACCAACTCAATCAGCTTCTATCCACCTCTGTGATGTCTGATCACGCGTTTTCAGTTTGCAGTCCCATGTTCTGGAACTCTCTACCTTCAGAATTAAGGACCACTATATCCAATGAGGATTTCAAGTGTCTCCTCAAAACCCACCTCTTTTGGTCTTTCACTAGACTCTATGAATTTTGTCCGCACATATGTTCCTTGACTTTTTCTGATTTTGTCAAAGCGCCAGTGAGCACCTATTGATGGATACTTGGCGCTATATAAATACAGTACTATTATTATTTTTTTCTTTTTAATTTAGAGTTTTACAGAAGATACCAAGTATGCTGAATAGACGAATACTGCAAAGAATACTATTCACACTTTGCTGAGGATTAAATCATAGATTCAACAGAAAACTATGATGTGGGGTCAGATTTGGTTAAAATATTTAAGCTTATTGTAAGCATGGATCCCAGTTTTCAGTATGTCATTTCATCTTGTGGAAACCATACCTGCTAGTGACAGGTGTTGTGCACTTGCCAATGACTCGGTCCATGATTTGCAAAATGGTTGATAGGTGCTATGAACACTCTTTTTTATGGTTACCCAAGTATCATGTGCATGCGGTTAGATTAAAGTGTCTGTTTGCCTAAAGAGGAGTTACCTAATTATTATCTATCCAGTTTTAAATGGACACAATTTCAAAGAAAGAAAGACTTAGTTTTGAAACTGAAAACCTCCACATAATTATCAAATCAGAGATATTCAGAAAACAGCATATAATAATGATATGACAAGATGTTCCCTGTTCTGCACTGTGCCAGGAATACTCACCCCTTCCTTGTACTGCAAGAATCTCTTATTGGTCTCTTTTTTACCAAATCTATCAAGGTACTTGAGACGATGACCAAGCACAGTATCAACATGAGTCTTGTGCTTCACAGCAAGCTCTAGTGACCTGAAGCACAGTAATTATCTCATGTTAGATGACATTCACAATCAAGCTCTAGTGGTTTGAAATACGGGATTAAACTCTAGTGACCTGAAACAGAGGATCAAACTCTTGTACAGTGAAACACAGATTTGTACTCCAGTCAGCGGACATAGAGGATCAAGTTCTTGTGACCTAAAACTGAGGATCCAACTCTAGTGCAGTGAAACACAGGTTTGTACTTCAGTTAGCTGACATACAGCATCAAGCTCCAGAGATGTGAAATACAGGATCAAGCTCTAGAGCCCTGAGACACAGACTCAATCAGGCTCTGAGTGCATGTAACAGAAGCAGGCTCTGGGCGCATGTAACAGAAGCAGGCTCTGGGTGTATGTAACAGAAGCAGGCTCTGGGTGCATGTAAAAGAAGCAGTTTGTGTACTTGTAACAGAAGCAGGCTCTGGGTGCATGTAACAAAAGCAGGCTCTGGGTGCATGTAACAGAAGCAGGCTCTGGGCGCATGTAACGGAAGCAGGGTCTGGGTGCATTTAACAGAAGCAGGCGCTGGGTGCATGCAACAGAAGCAGGCTCTGGACGCATGTAACAGAAACACAAACACGGTCTGGGTGCATTTAACAGAAGCAGGCTCTGGGTGCATGTAATAGAAGCAGTTTGTTTACTTGTAACAGAAGCAGGCTCTGGGTGCATGTAACAGAAGCAGGCTCTGGGTGCATGTAACAAAAGCAGGCTCTGGATGCATGTAACAGAAGCAGTTTGTGTACTTATAACATGAGCAGGCTCTGGTTGCATGGAACAGAAGCAGGCTCTGGGTGCATGTAACAGAAGCAGTTTGTGTACTTGTAACAGAAGCAGGCTCTGGGTACATGTAACAGAAGCAGGCTCTGGGTGCATGTAACAAAAGCAGGCTCTGAGTGCATGTAACAAAAGCAGGCTGTGGATGCATGTAACAGAAGCAGTTGGTGTACTTGTAACAGAAGCAGATTCTGGGTGCATGTAAGAGAAGCAGGCTCTGGGTGAATGTACCAAAAGCAGGCTCTGGATGCATGTAACAGAAGCAGTTTGTGTACTTGTAACAGAAGCAGGCTCTGGGTGCATGTAACAGAAGCAGGCTCTGGGTGCATGTAATAGAAGCAGTTTGTGTACTTGTAACAGAAACAGGTTCTGGGTGCATGTAACAGAAGCAGGCTCTGGGTGAATGTAACAAAAGCAGGCTCTGGATGCATGTAACAGAAGCAGTTTATGCACTTGTAACAGAAGCAGGCTCTGGGTGTATGTAACAGAAGTAGGTTCTGGGTGCATGTAACAGAAGCAGGCTCTGGGTGCATGTAATAGAAGCAGTTTGTGTACTTGTAACAGAAGCAGGCTCTGGGTGCATGCCACAGAAGCAGGCTCTGGGTGCATGTAACAGAAGCAGTTTGTGTACTTGTAACAGAAGCAGGCTCTGGGTGCATGTAACAAAAGCAGGCTCTGGGTGCATGTAAAAGAAGCAGGCTCTGGGCGCATGTAACAGAAGCAGGGTCTGGGTGCATTTAACAGAAGCAGGCTCTGGGTGCATGCAACAGAAGCAGGCTCTGGACGCATGTAACAGAAACAGGGTATGGGTGCATTTAACAGAAGCAGGCTCTGGGTGCATGTAATAGAAGTAGGCTCTGGGTGCATGTAACAGAAGCAGTTTGTGTACTTGTAACAGAAGCAGGCTCTGGGTACATGCAACAGAAGCAGGCTCTGGACGCATGTAACAGAAACAGGGTCTGGGTGCATTTAACAGAAGCAGGCTCTGGGTGCATGTAATAGAAGTAGGCTCTGGGTGCATGTAACAGAAGCAGTTTGTGTACTTGTAACAGAAGCAGTTTGGGTACTTGTAACAGAAGCAGGCTCTGGGTGCATGTAACAGAAGCAGTTTGGGTACTTGTAACAGAAGCAGGCTCTGGGTGCATGTTACAGAAGCAGGCTCTGGGTGCATGTAAAAGAAGCAGGCTCTGGGTGCATGTAACAGAAGCAGGCTCTGGGTGCATGCAACAGAAGCAGGCTCTGGGCGTTGTTACAGAAGCAGGGTCTGGGTGCATTTAACAGAAGCAGGCTCTGGGTGCATGTAACAGAAGCAGTTGTGTACTTGTAACAGAAGCAGTGTCTGGGTGCATGTAACAGAAGCAGGCTCTGGCTGCATGTAACAGAAACAGGCTCTGAGTGCATGTAACAAAAGCAGGCTCTGAGTGCATGTAACAAAAGCAGGCTCTGGGTGCATTTCTAGATGCATGTAACAGAAACAGTTTGGGTACATGTAACAGAAGCAGGCTCTGAGTGCATGTAACAGAAGCAGGCTCTGGGTGCATGTAACAGAAGCAGGCTCTGAGTGCACTGTAACAGAAGCAGGCTCTGGGTGCATGTAACAGAAGCAGGCTCTGGGTGCATGTAACAGAAGCAGGCTCTGGGTGTATGTAACAGAAGCAGTTTGTGTACTTGTAACAGAAGCAGGCTCTGGGTGCATGCAACAGAAGCAGGCTCTGGGCGTTGTTACAGAAGCAGGGTCTGGGTGCATTTAACAGAAGCAGGCTCTGGGTGCATGTAACAGAAGCAGTTGTGTACTTGTAACAGAAGCAGTGTCTGGGTGCATGTAACAGAAGCAGGCTCTGGCTGCATGTAACAGAAACAGGCTCTGAGTGCATGTAACAAAAGCAGGCTCTGAGTGCATGTAACAAAAACAGGCTCTAGATGCATGTAACAGAAACAGGCCCTGGGTGCATGTTACAGAAGCAGGCTCTGAGTGCATGTAACAAAAGCAGGCTCTGAGTGCATGTAACGAAAGCAGGCTCTGAGTGCATGTAACAAAAGCATGCTCTGAGTGCATGTAACAAAAGCATGCTCTAGGTGCATGTAACAGAAGCAGGCTCTGGGTGCATGCAACAGAAACAGGCTCTGGGCGCATGTAACAGAAGCAGGCTCTGGGTGCATGTAACAGAAGCAGGCTCTGAGTGCATGTAACAAAAGCAGGCTCAGTGCATGTAACAAAAGCATGCTCTGAGTGCATGTAACAAAAGCATGCTCTGGGCGCATGTAACAGAAGCAGGTTCTGGGTGCATGTAACAGAAGCAGGCTCTGAGCGCATGTAACAGAAGCAGGCTCTGAGTGCATGTAACAGAAGCAGGCTCTGAGTGCATGTAACAGAAGCAGTTTGTGTACTTGTAACAGAAGCAGGCTCTGGGTGCATGGACATGGCTGAAGATTAATTCAATGCAAATTTAGGTCTGAAATACCGCAGAACACATGGTGAATGGACGTAGTACACCTGGCAGTGTATTTGCAGTGGTTTAAGAATTGAATACTTGTAATAACTCAACTGGTATATAGACCTATGACAGCTAAGATGACTTCTGCTGAAAACATTATGCTTTTAGAGTATGATTTTAGGATTTCTGGCACTGAAGTAATCAGTTTTTACAGAAAATGTAAGAATTTCTTCAAACCATGTTGATTATTGATCCAAGAAGAGGAGTGTACCTGTCCCAGTTATACAGCTGGATGTTGAGCATGATGGCCCTGAATGTGAGTCCAGCCTGCAGCAGGATGGCTTCAGCATCTTGTGGACTTCCACACAACAGAGCCATTTCAGCATTGCGGGCCTCTTTCACAGGAATATCTTTGATATTCATAATGAACTGCACTTTGTCAGTCTGTAAAAAAGGTATTACAAAAAAGTGATTATTACTTACTTCACAGGCCAACTTCACAACATACTGAGTGACAGCAGGGAGACTATATAAGGGGCAGGGGTCACTCCTCGGAAAGCCCCTTAGCGTATGCCTCGGCTCGTCACGTGACCAGTGTAGCCAATATGGCGGAAGCGTAGTTTTTAAGATTGAGCCCGGTTTATTTTCAACAGCTGATTACATACGCTGAGTGTTGTGACAACTGAAACCCTACATGTAGAAGATAAGTTATCTATTCTGTCACTTCATTTTAAGTCAAATAATTGTTATTAGTGTCAGTATTAGTACAGTAGATTTGTAGTAAAGTTTCAAGTCGGCATGTTGTAGCTCACTGGCTTCAATTCTCGGTACACAGCGAAGAAAGACTAAATTCTATCGCTAAAAAGTTCTTACACATATTCGTTTAATTTTTAGAAGGGAAATATACCTTTAGTTGAAAGGTGTTTGCAAGTAATAGTGATAGTTTTATAACTAAAAAAAATTTGTTAGGGTGTATTTGAGGTGTGTGAAAAATATGACATATCGCCGATCTGCCATTGAAATACTACAGGGCGTTGTTTGAGTGTTTCTAGTTATTGTTCTAAAACATCTTTCACATACACCTTTAATTTTTATGAGGGGAATATACCATCAGGTGAAAGGTGTTTGCAAGTAATAGTGATAGTTTTATAATTTAAAAAAAATTGTTAGGGTGTATTTGAGGTATGTGAAAAATATGACATATCGCCGATCTGTTCTGAAACGCCATTGATGCTTGTGATGCTTGAGTGTTATAGTTCTAAAAGTTCTTTCTTTCTTGTTGATCTTAGTATTTGACAAAACTGGAAATGTGTTTACAACGCTTTGTGATAGTTCTAAACTTTCTGTTTTTGAGGGGTCTGTGACAGTGTCAGTTAACATTCTGTCAATGCCCATGCCATTCCACACATGCAATAAGATATCTGAATTAGTTACTAATGTAAAAAAATGTCTCAATGTAGATTTTTAAAAAAAAGGACAGCTGATGTTAACACATGTGTTCTACCGATAGTTTTGCGTTCTTTAACATGTTTGGGGAGGGATGGCCGTGGTGTATCATTTATTCTTTCATTCATTCACATATGTATTTCTTTATTTTGTTCTTTTTTTTTCATTCATTCACATATAATTCTTGCTCTTCATTCATTCATTCATTCATTCATTCATTCATTCATTGTAAAATTCCGACTGATACAATACACTGGCTGAAGTACTCTTAAATGCAGCCGAAGTTGCGCTGGGAACGAACCAAGTCGCTGTGTGCGTTGGAGCATGACGAGGCATGCGCTAATTAGTACAAATGGTAAAGAAAGCAAGCGAGTGACCTATCCCTGTTGTAGAGTATCCCTGGTGACAGGCATCACAGCTAATTAGCGAGATTTACATGGTAGGGCATCGATACCAAGAATTGACTTTATCAGTTGTTTTAACCCCTTACATAATTGTAAACATTTAGTTACGTTGATGGTCATAAATTTTCAATGTCAATTATCCTAAAAAGTAAATATATGTATATATTAATATTCTTGTGATTTAACAAAGAGAAACCTTGAAACATATCCTATTGTTCTGGGCCCCGTTCTTCAAAATCCTAAGATGATTTTAACTCCCATAATTTAACATAGACTTACTACAGTCGTAGCACTACGATTGCTTTGAGGAATGGGGCCCTGGCATATACAGTTTTCCTTTTTTTTAGCACATATTATTTCCACTGTCCACAACCTTGATATTGCTGCAATGTTGCTAATGCTCACTCACTCATTAAATATAACACAAAGACCCCAGTTAATGGAGCCATTTATCAGATTTCTTCATCATGGCATAATTTCTCACCGCATATATTTTGGTGTTTTGTCAAAGACGTTCATCAGAAATTTCATTAAAATGATGAGCTCATTACTTTAAGTTGACCAAAAATACACTTCTTGTGATACATGTATCGTGGTCAAACATTGTTATAATAAACTTAATATGGACTTTAACATGTCAATAAAGGGGGTTTCTGAGAAGACATTTATAATGAATGGCTTCTGATTCATGTCATATTCTGCAGAAACAGACCAAGACATGAGCTCACTTGACATCCAGCTAATATCTCGGCTATTATGTATGTCCCTGAACTAGTCAGATATGACTTGAGCCTTGATGTGTCTGACAAACACAACAGTTTCATCCTGTATGAGTTCGCCAGAATTAGCACAGCCTTGAAATTTTGAGGTAAGTCTTGAAAAATGGATATTATGCAATGATTCTTCCAAACCAATTAAGTTGACAATTCCTCTTTTCAGAGGTAAAAAAATCCAACTTTGGAATTCATCGAAAACATAAAAACATTTTGCATATGATAGTCGGTTACAAAAATTGTTTGCTTCCATTCATCTTAAAAGTAAGAGCTTGCAAAAGGCAGAGTTTTAGGACAGAAATTCTGTAAAAAGCCTGTAATGCTCATTAATGTTGTGTGTGTTACTGACCTCTTTGATGGCAGCATATGCTACCTCTGCTGTGTTGAGTTCCTTGGCATAGGATGCCATTGCTGCCAGACATGCCCACAGTGTGTCCTCCTGGGAACAGCCACATCATTTGTCACACAAATAGCAAACATTTAAAAAAACATTACTTAACTGATCACTTTGTTGATATATTTGAAACTGAAAAGAGTTTGGTCATCCCTATGGTTGGAAAATGTCTGACCAGAGAAAAGAAATAGATACCTTAACAAAGCGACAGAGACGGAGGGAGTCTCCCCAGCGACTAGAGTTGGCATAGCTGTGGAGGACTCCAGGGTATGGGGACACTGTGGTGCTGATCAGAGAGCCTTCACTTCGACGCAGGATTAAATGATTGCCGACAAAATCAATAAGTTGCGGTGCCTTGCCAAATTCACTGAAACAGAAAATGTACATATGAACAAATGGAATGCTAACCATGCTCACTAAGGTTACACAATGAAACTGAGACAATGCTCTCCTGATGTTTGTGCACACCAGGGAGGGCACAACCATGAAAGGTCAGTTAGGGAGTGACTCACTTTTGTCACAATCCAATAAGCAAAAAATCCAAAATTATCCTATAATAAGACACATCCAACTGTGGCCACCCAAACCTGACTTCATTCTTTCAACCAGCATGGGTGCTAGGGCAGTACATAACTACTTAGTAAGCAAACAATAACGGGTAAAAATTGGAAGTCTTACTGACAGTGAAGTGTTCCTGCATGTTGTAAAACAAGGTGGATGTTTGCACTACATGCACACATTGTAACAGCCCAACTTTCGCTAAATGATTCCAAACACCAACAATAGTAGCATCATATATTATTCTAAAAATATTACCTTATTATAGTCCGTTTGCAAAATCGTAACTATGAAAATGGCAAATAAATATACATTCAAAAGCAACAAATTGTCTTAAATAACATGAAAGTTAATCATTTGTCCACACCAAATCATCACCATAATTTCAAACACTGGCATGAAGAAGAGGAAAAGTAGTTTGACTAACAATCATATAACTGGTGGTGTTTTAATGACAGTTGTAACAAGGGGGTATGCAGTCAGGGTTTTACATGGCGCTGATTCCTGCGTATTTGATGCAACAATTTTCTAAAAGACTCTCAAAATGTTATTGTATGAGTCAAGATTGACGCAAGTCTTATGAGTGACCCTCAGAATTCAGTTCAATAAAATCGAAATTTGATAAGCAAACAATGATAGCTTTCGTTTTATTGCAAACTGTATTGGAAACACTCGTGATATTAACAGAAAGTACGGGAACACAGAGTGGCTAAAAATAGAGCCACGCTAGAATGCGGTAAAGGTACCAGCCAATAACATTTGAGTATGTCATTCACTATATTTAGACAGCAAATAGCAGTTCAGTACGTCATTTGCTATATTTAGACTATGCTTTGGTCATTTAAGCATTGTCCATCCTGCTAAGAAGCAGCGGTCTCGTGACTTGTTTTTCAGTAATGAAAGCAAGAAAAACAGATCTCCTGACGTTTCTAATGATGAGCACTAAAACCAACTGCTAAATCATAACCTGTGATATGTGCATTCGGGCAAAAAAAAAATCCAACTCCTTTACATTTGCTAGTCAAAATTTTCAGTAGTAAAGATCAGTGTGAAGCACATTTCTGATGTCCCCCGCCATGAATTTGCTGGAAAATTGCTAAAAGCGGCATAAAACCAAACTCTCTCACTCTAAAGATCACCTTGACGCAGTTAAAAGTCACGAAACTCAACAGCATTTCAGCACATCTGTCAAAAATGCAGGAAAGGCAGACAAGGTTCACCGTAGTGATGGTCACATTAAACAAATGCTTACTGTTTGTCATGGCTCAAAACATATTACTGCTGATACTTGTAAAGATTTGATGAATCTACCACTTATCTACAGCAAATTGAAGCCATAAAGAGCAGTCCATACATTAGCCTTATGTTTGATGAGACGTGTGACATCACCACAGAGAAAAAAACCTTGCAATTTATGTTAGGTATATTGATAGTGAACTATGTGTGAACCAGCTGGATACGGTATACTGGACTTTATGATTTTGATTTACACAAAGAAATATTACACTAAAATTTTCATGACTCCCAAATCTTGAAAATGACTCCCCAAAATAAATATTGTGAGTCATCATGACTCCCATTTTTCAAAGTCTGTGTAAAACCCTGTGCAGTGTATGTAGAACAGCCCACCATTCGCAAATCGCCCATGTTTTGCCAACCCACTATCTTCTTTTCTGCACTAAGAGTCCGTCAAAAGAAATGTTGACATTAGGAGTGTATCTTTCTATAGTAGTTATTTAATGGAATATACAAAGGGCGTCTAAAATATTCTCAAAGCAATGTTAGGAATGTTCTTGGGTGTACTATTCAGATAATTATAAATGCAGATAATACAAGTACTTGCCACTAATATGGCAATGTCCCCCACCACTAAAGAAGAATGAAATATTTCTAACATATTTACTACTTTTTATTTTTTGGCCAGATACAAGATGCCTGAAATGACTGGTGTCTGCATAATCACCCAATGTAGGCTGTCGACATACTTGAAGATACTGGGTGCAATGTTTTATGAGATATCGTGTTTACATAAGTTTGAAAAGTGGTCAAAGTGTTGTGGTGACCTCGAGGATAAGGTCAAGGCCACCCAAATCGACTGGTGTTCGCATAATCCCCCAATGTAGGCTGTCACCAAATTTGAAGACATTGGGTACAACAGTTGATAAGATATCAAAACATGAATCGGGACGTATGGACTGCTGTTGAATACGGGGGGAAAAGAGAGAAAGAGGGAGACAAAAATATACAGAATGAGCTCAATCCGTCATTACACTACGGTACATGATGAAATTCACAGATGATTTGAAATCCCATCCTCTGTCACTTTTATGATTATTGCAAGCCAGGAGGGGGAAGACACTTTTTGGCACAAAATACCAGAAACAAGCAGCAGTGCTTCTAGGCCTTTCTTATTATAAAAGGAAGCACTTATTACAAGAAACAGTCCAGCATTTCTACAAATCGTGTTCGGACATCTCACAGCTTACTAATGTGAAACAGATGGACAGTTTTCAACAAAAACTTGTAAGAAATGGAAATCAGAACATGAAAACAAGTGAATATCTTTGCGGCAATTGAAGAATTTCATAGTAACTGAGCATTCTTTAATTGTGTCCAAGCACTGAATCGGGAAACTTTTGCACCACTTTGGGTACCAATACAAGAACATTTCAGGCGACAGCAGGCATGTGTTATGTGAACAGAAGGATATAGCGTTGCTGAGAAACCATATGCGTAAAGTGGAAACAGGGATATGAGGTGATTTACTCAGATGAAACATGGATCAATGCATGTCAAATGATGTCATACTGTGCAACATCATTGGTGGTGGGGGAGAAGAGGGATGTTCCCAATGTGCCTACAATTTATTCTGCCCACAGTCTTTTCAAAACAACTTTATGGTTGAGTAGTTTGAAGTTTATCCTGGTTCATCCATCAACAGTAATGAACGGTTCATGGCAGGGGAAGGCTAAAATCGCGATGCTTCTTGGTTCAATGAGCGTAGTCTTTGCAGCACTTGCAACGCATTGTTATGGCTGAATGAACATGGCACACCTCACTCAGAGGCTCTGACTTATTACAAAGAAAACAGAATTAACATGCACGCTCTTTAATTTGGGCACATATAAAAATATGAATAAAGTTATTTACACATTTTCACGTCTATTCTGCATTATACATTTTCACACAACACACGGATATACCTATTTATATACAAAGGTATCTCCCAAGTTCGCCGTATACAGCAACTGTAGATGATTTGGTACTGATCTGCAAAATATGCCTGCAAAATTTTAAGTGAATTCTTTCAAATTCAGAACATTTCACAATACCCCACACTTCACAGCCATACATCATAGTAGATGTAACAAAAGTGTCGAATAGTTCACACAAGGTTTTCAATGAAAAGTCGTAACTGACATTTTTAGTAAAGCATTCATAGCTTTCAGACCTTTGCCTGCTAGAGTTCTATAAGCTTGTGTAAAGGAGCCTGTGCAAGAAAGCACTATAACTAGATAATTTAACTGGTCAAACTTCAAGCTGGGATTCCTTGTAAAACCAAATTTCTTCCGATCGAATCTTCCCTCGAAACGAAAAACCATAATTTTACTTTTGTCTACCTTAACATTAAGGCTCCAGTCTGTGCAATAATTGGAAAGCGTATTAAGTGATTGGGATATGATAACCATATCGTCGGCAAATAGTAGTATAAAAAGGTTAACATAGTCAAGCAGCAATCCCGCGTCGATATTTTCCTGTAGTGTTACTTCAATATCTTCAAGATATAGGGAGAAAAGAATCGGTGACATTACTCCCCCTTGTTTAATACCCAGGGAGCATAGAAAGAAGCCAGATAACTCACCATTGTGGTTAACACATGATTGCACAGTGTCATACATAGACACAATAATTTTCCATAGTCTACCTCTGATGCCCACCAGAACATAGAAATCAGGTTTTGTAGTATAAAAACACTCTAAACACTCTACTATAACAATGTTTTGAAAAGAAATCTAGGAGCACCTTTAGAATACAGCACCACAACTTCTCGTGAGGACATTCTCTGCTGTAGGTCACTTGTCATTAAGACAAGCAACCAGTTTGTGGGAACCCGTTGGACGTGAACCCGCGACCTTCGGATTGTTAGCTCGACAGCTAACCGACTGAGCTACGTCCACACTGTAGCACGTGCAAATTTATCGAGTCATTCCTGTGACGTCACGGAAATGAACGGAAAGAGTCGAATAGGTCACGGACAATTACGAAGGTTACGGGTAGACTTGGTGTCTCGTGATCTTAATCTACGGACAATTGCCAAATGGACCCAATGCCATTTGGCACACTCGTCCCATTCCGTAATCTACATGATAACGTGTTGCGTGGAATGAGCTGATATGCCTCAAACTGAAAAGGGTTGTTGACGTCAGGCGTCAGACGTAGATTTCACGGTGCGTGCATGAATGACGCGCTTTTATATAAATCGGTGATTTTGTGACAGAAATGTGATGTAGGGACTGACTGACTGAGTTTAGTTTTACGCCGCTTTTAGCAATATTCCAGCAATATCACGGCGGGGGACACCAGAAATGGGCTTAACACATTGTGCCCATGTGGGGAATCGAACCCGGGTCTTCGGCGTGACGAGCCAACGCTTTAACCACTAGGCTACCCCACCGCCCTGTGATGTAGGGAGCACTGTAAGGATAATGTGGATCGCACTAAGGAACGAGGGGGACATGAGCATGTGTAGTGACGGCACGAGGGTGAGTTAGCCTTCAAATCATTACTGAAGAAATGTTGCGTTGAAAGAGGCTTCAGTGCAAATTCCAGGCCAATTTCCATTAGCCCAAAATTTCTACATTAAACCATTTCATAGTGTACTTTCGACGTTTTGGGTTTCCCGTTTTTGTGTGAAAAAAAGTATTAAAATGCAAAAGGAAAAACAACAAATGGTACTCACGTATTACACCGGACATGTACCTACTACAATGGATTAGGTCCCTAACCCTAACCCCTCAGCCCTAACCCTAATCCCTTGAAATAATCCTAATAAATAGAATGCATTTACCGAACCACCGGACATGTACCTACTATATTGGATTAGGTCCCCAACCCCAACCCTAACCCTAAAACCTAAACTTAGCCCTAACCCCTTGAATTAATCCTAATAAATAGAATGCATTGACCGAACCGGCACAAACATGACTGACGTGTCTAGTGTAATGCATTATTACCGCTTCGAAAAATAAAATACTAATAAAACACTTTTCTGTGTAATGGTGCAAATTACTGAATGACAAAAATATATGTAAATTTAAATATTACAAAATACAAAATACACAAAACATAACACCTCAGCACCCCGCAATACAAATAAATATAAGCGTATTAGTGAAAAAAGAAAAATATTTCAAACTGGTGCTTGCAAAATATATACAACTACTGGAAGCTCTCAACATCGTTGGGCTTATGCAATGACATAGCTCGTAGAGATGAAACACCAGTGAGCGGAGCTTATACGCACTCGCTGAGCCAGACAACCATGTTGCCATGCAGGCGTCATAGGGCATTGTTTCGAGAACGTGCTTTCGAACAAAATTACATTACATTACGTAAAAGGGTATTATGGCGTATTTTTAAAGTTTGTGGTGCTGTATTCTAAAGGTAGGCCGAAATCTATCTAGTCCCGACATGGATTATGCTTCCCGGCACCGTATCTTTAGCTTTGGCGGTACTCCCCTTCTCCCTTGGAAATTAGCCTTCCCGGGACATCTGAAAAATATATTTTAGCCTTCCTTGCACGACACCTAATGAACTAGCCCACTATGATTGAGTGGCTATGCTTTAATTAATCTGATACATTAGAATAACCAACATGATTGGCGTTATCATTATTCTTTCAGGGATGCGTGTAACATTAACAATTTAAATTAAATAGATATTAATGATTTACACATTTGCAATCACATTGACAATAACTTAAGAAATTTTTGAGAATTTAACACATTTCACAGCTTCAGTCTGTGGAGATGGCTGTCCAGTTCACGGTAGATTCGTCTACAGCGACGGACTGCAAATCCATGGTCGGACTGAATGCGCTTCACCCGATCAACCTTCTTGATCTGGGTCACAAACTCATAGATGTTTGGATGAGCTTTCTGGATTCAATTTCATTCTGCTATGGAATCCCTCAAACTTAGTCTAAGTGGCTGTTGGTTGGCTGTCCTTGGACCTACTGTGTCACGTTGGTGTCATGCAAGGACCACTTGCTTCTCAATGGGTGGGTGAATGTGTACAGACACATAGGCGAAGTGGTCTCCATGTCTTGCATCGACCCTTCAATCCACGAACCACACACTTCAAGACATTCAGGCGGTACCGATATCCATCATGGAGTACCTGTTCACCTCCCATCTGTGACATAACGAACGTAACTCTCTGAAGGTTGGCCATAGTGGCAGCAGTTCAGTGAAACTGTTGATCTTCATATAGCTTGTTTATAACTGAAGAAAACACTATACATCTTTGTTTCTGCTAAGGAATTATACAGACCATTAACTAAAAGAGATTATCTTGAGACACTAGTCTGGGTTAGACAAGAGATTATCTTGAGATACTAGTCTGGGTTAGACAAGAGATTATCTTGAGATACTAGTCTGGGTTAGACAAGAGATTATCTTGAGATACTAGTCTGGGTTAGACAAGAGATTATCTAACTAACTTCTGAGAAATTAAAAGTAAAAATGTGGAGCAAGAACATGTGATTTCAGTCTGAGAAGGATTACCAGTCCAAACATGATTCATTTCTTTCCTTATCTTATATTACTAAATGACTTTTCTAAAATGGTTTTAACCAAGAGTGGAAGCAGACAACAGACTCTGAACTCATTGGGTCAGTTCATTAGATCCTAAGGGGTGTTTTTCAACTCCCAATCTGCCTACAGTTACAATTATACCCAAAATGGACTGTAGGCAGTAGTGGGTTTCTTACCTATGCATGAACTAAAAGTCTGTGTACACTCTTGAATAATAAAATGCACGTACAAAATTACCCTGACCTAGGTATTGTTAAATGTGACAACCTCTGGTAAACTACCTTTAGGTAGAGGTGAGAGACTCATCCTTCTGCATGCAGGATGTAAAAGCGTAGGATTTCTTCCAGGATGTGCTTTGGCATTTTGTGTCAAATCTAAAGATAACTGAGATTATCATTACGAACTGAACAGTGAAGCCTTTCTGGAATGGGTGGAGAAACAGCTACTTGCAGGCCTACCTCTGAAGTCACCCCTTTCACAGTGTACAAGACCAAAACAGAAGGGTCTCAACAACAAATACCAGAGAGCAACACAAATACCAGAGAGGACGACTAGTGGTGTGACGATTGATCGATACGCATCGATACATCGATCCATGGGCCTCTGATACACTGAATCCATACAAAGTTTTACATTGTCGTATAACCTGATACGATACTTCAAATGGGCAACGATACATCGATGTTTAACTTTGAATATTGCTGAATCGTGATATCTGTTAAGAAAAAAGATTCACTTTTGTTTGATGATTAAAATATTTGCTTACTTATTTTCCCTTCATAAGTAAACGTTTTCTCGGAAATTCTTGCATCAAGAACTGTGTCAGAGAGGGCTCACATGTTATTATCATTCACAAAGTCTGTGTATAAACTTATTATCTCGTTTCCAAATGAACATTGAAAAACGTTGCCGGAATTTCACGAAATACTTTAAAATGGTTTTGTTTTGATACTCAGGTGTTTTATAGTTGGTGTTAGAATGAAATATTTTAGTATTGTGATGCGTATCGTATCGTCACCCTTATATCGGGATTCGTATCGTATCGTAGCTTCAGTGCACGATACTTTGGCAATATATCTTCGTGACTAAAATTTTAGCATCGTGATGTATCGTATCGCAGGTTGTATGCCAATACCAGCACTAAGGACGACGTGATATCTTGGCTAGAGTGATATTCCATTTCCCACTATGAGTACCAAACTTGTGTAGTATGACATTGTGAAGGCCAACAAAACAACATTGCCCTACCTTCACATGGACACAATATCCTGAGACTACCTCCCTATCATTGCAACCTAAACCCATAAGAACATGTTTGGGGCATTGTGAAGGGCAATGTTGGCAGAAGCAATACAACATTCAAATTATGTCATGTGAAGAATCTGGTCAAAAATGGTTTAGACAATATTGGTAAAAACAAAAGGGAAAAATGCATTGACAAAGTTGAGACCGAGATCGAAACATCATATTGGGAAAAAGACGGGTTTATATCATGCAACGGTCAGTCAAATTGTTATTTTAGTTGACAGTAACAGTGACCTTTAGCTGTTCTATTTATTAAGCTTACCCCCTTGGTAAAACGAACATTAAAACACCAACATTTACATGTTCATTTGTAAAAAACTACTTTTCCTCTTCTTCATGCCAATGTCTGAAATTATAGAGAGGATTTGGTATGTACAAATGATTAACTTTCATGCCATTTAAGATGATTTGTTGCTTTCAAATGTATATTTATTTGCCATTTCATCAGTACCATATGATTTTGCAGCAAATGCACAATACATGATTTCACAAAATCCTGCATTTTGGCTGTCCACACACAATAATTACAAAGGAGGTAGTATTTGTCAAGATCACATAGTATAATCTATGTTGCATTTTATATTTGTGGTGTGATAGATTTGGAGTGAGGACTTGGCAAGCTAGAGCAGTGATGTAAGCAGTGAGCGATTGTTTGTGTTGGAGGTGTGCAGTATCAGACCATTGTATGCATCTGGGAAGTAAGCTTGGGTCAATCAAGTCGGGTATAATAGCTTGGGGGTATATAAGGACTGATTTGAAAGTTGTGAGTGGCAACCAGTTTGAAAGTGTATGTGTGTGTCAGGCTGACTGTTTTTTCCTGTATATTTGACTGGTAGTCCGGGGTAGGTGATAAACCCTGTAAGGCTGTCCCGCCGATCGATAGGGATCGACTGTTGAACCGGAAGCTGGCAAGGGTAATGGAGGCAAAGAACGGTTTGATATGGCATGAGTAGCGCTTAAAATGTTGACTTTAATATGTTTTACGTGAGTAATTATTAAATATGAGGTTGGAAATCTGACAGAACAACCCTGTGAGGAAATGGGTGTCTTAAAAATATTAAAAATATTTTTCGAACCGAAGCAAGGGAATTACGTTGCCAACCTTTGCTCGCTTTGCTTGCATATAGGAAGACTGGTCATTTTCTCTTTGTTGCGCAACCCTATTTGCACTACAGTTCGCCTGTGGTTGGGGAAAGGGAGTGAATGTGTTTGATGATTTAGAGAATGAAGTTGTGAGTGATAGCATATATGAATTAGCGTAACCAAGGCAGATAGAGTGAATGAATTATATTATGTTTTTATTTGGTGTTTACTCTAGTATGTGACAGTATGGTTACAATCATTAACAATGAGATCCATTGTTATACCTTACTAATTCCTTACTTCAATCACACCATTGCTATACCAGATGGTTCTGACCATATCACTATCCTTGGATAATGGACAGTAATGTAGTCCTGAATCATCTTAATATGTGTGGATCAGAAGGAACTTCCAGGGATCTGCTGTTATAATGGTATGTTCATTTTGATGTGATGTCTTTTCCAGTTCAAATGATGTCTTTTCACTTCTGGTTAACCATATGCCAGTTCCAGATCTGGAACTGTAGTAAGATTCCAGGTGCTTACCTATGATCTGCTGAACTTCAAATGGACAACAAGAAGACAAAGTCATCAATATCCCCCTCAATGGCAAAATACTCTTCATGATTATGTCTACGAGTTATGATTATGTCAAATATTTAGGTGTGTATATAGAAAAGTGGAAGGAGAGTATTGAAAGGTTTTTAAAGTTCTGCTCCAGAAAATAGCACTATCACCAATTTCAGTCAAAGTGAAACTTGTTGCCTTGGAAATGCCAAAATATTTTATTCAGAATTCCAAAACTATCAAAAGGCACCAGAACACCACCAGATATATGTATGTGCCAAGTGTGGTGAAGAAACATTGAACGGTTTTAGAGTTCTGCTCCGGAAATGAGCACTATCACCAATTTCAGTCTAAGTCAAACTTGTTGCCATGGAAACGCCAAAACTATTTTATTCAGAATTCCAAAACTACCAAAAGGCACTAGTACACCACCAGATCTATCTATGTGCCAAGTTTGGTGAAGAAATAGTGAACGGTTTTAGAGTTCTGCTCCAGAAATGACAAAAGTGCATGGACCGACGGATGGACGGAGTCCATTTTAATACCCCCCGCAAAACGTGTTGCAGGGGATAATAATCATCAAAGGTTAACCTACCCTCTAAAGCTGTGTCTGCTGGAATTCTTCCTCAAACCCCACTTTTTCCAAAATAAACCACCACCACCCTAGGACGATTAGCTCATCTAAAACTGTTTGAACATCACACAGGTGAAACTACTATACATGTGGTGGGACTTTCACTGGCATCTGGAATCTACTAGTTCTACTGAAACTGAACTCCATGAGACTTTCATGAGTCCTTGTCCAAAGCCATCTTACATGATATTAAAAGAATATATCTAAAGAGCCTATGCTGTTCTAATGCAACCAGATAGTGATCTAAGTGGACATAGGTGTGGATCAGGAAGATTCAGTCTTGCTAAGGCAGATATGGAGTTTTGTCAATGTGGAAGCAGTCCTAGAGTCGCTGACCGGGAGAGTTCTGAAAGACATACAGCTCCAATCCTCTGCACGAGTTAGTCCAGTAGAAGCAGGTGTATGTATCTCCAAAACTGTAGCAGTTGCAGCCACATCAAGCAGGAATGCTGTTATCTGAAGAAGTGCTGCCATGCTAAAAGATCATATGGTTCCTCATTCAATGCATAAAACACAAATCCACATAGAGTTTGGACATCAATCTAGTGAAAAAGATCCCGTCAGTCTGTAAAGAATTGGATGATTTCCATTGGATAGACCATCATGCTAAAGACCAGAGGTGAAAGCTGATCTATATCCTTTGACTATTGTAACATGATCAAACTTATCATCCTGCCACCATAGATGTTACCATAGCCATTTTCCAGACCTCTTCATCTGGCTGAACTTCCATTTATTGTCACATGCATGGTGGCAGCAGAAGGTCTCCAAGCGCTTCCACTGTAGAATTGGAAACCTTTACTTCAGCTATGAAAATTAACATGAAGATGAAGGCTTTGGAGGCTGCGGAAAATATATCTACTCTGGTAGTGTGAGTGGGTTGTTCACGAGAAGTGAAAACCTTGGCCTGCTTGACCAAACTGGAGTTATATGGGCAAATATCTTGTCCAGCTGACCACACACATCCTTTACTTCAGCTATGAAAAATGAAGATGAAGGCTTTGGAGGCTGCGGAAAATATATCTACTCTGGTAGTGTGAGTGGGTTGTTCACGAGAAGTGAAAACCTTGGCCTGCTTGACCAAACTGGAGTTATATGGGCAAATATGTTGTCCAGCTGACCACACACATCTGCAGCAATGGGATGTTCAACCAAGTCTGTGAGGGGACAAGCAATACATCATCTCCTGCAGCAATGGGGTGTTCAGTGTAGACAGTGTGGGGATAAGCAATACATCATCTGCGAGAATTGGAAACCTTTACTTCAGCTATGAAAATTAACATGAAGATGAAGGCTTTGGAGGCTGCGGAAAATATATCTACACTGGTAGTGTGAGTGGGTTGTTCACGAGAAGTGAAAACCTTGGCCTGCTTGACCAAACTGGAGTTATATGGGCATATATGTTGTCCAGCTGACCACACACATCTGCAGCAATGGGATGTTCAACCAAGTCTGTGAGGGGACAAGCAATACATCATCTCCTGCAGCAATGGGATGTTTAACCAAGTCTGTGAGGGGACAAGCAATACATCATCTCCTGCAGCAATGGGGTACAACCAAGTCTGTGAGGGGACAAGCAATACATCATCTCCTGCAGCAATGGGGTGTTCAGTGTAGACAGTGTGGGGATAAGCAATACATCATCTGTGAGGGGACAAGCAATACATCATCTACTGCAACAATGGGGTGTTCAACCAAGTCTGTGAGGGGACAAGCAATACATTATCTCCTGCAACAATGGGGTGTTCAGTGTAGACAGTGTGGGGATAAGCAATACATCATCTCCTGCAACAATGGGGTGTTCAGTGTAGACTGTGAGGGGATAAGCAATACATCATCTACTGCAACAATGGGTTGTTTAACCAAGTCTGTGAGGGGACAAGCAATACATCATCTACTGCAACAATGGGGTGTTTAACCAAGACTGTGAGGGGACAAGCAATACATCATCTACTGCAACAATGGGGTGTTTAACCAAGTCTGTGAGGGGACAAGCAATACATCATCTCCTGCAACAATGGGGTGTTCAGTGTAGACAGTGTGGGGACAAGCAATACATCATCTCCTGCAGCAATGGGATGTTTAACCAAGTCTGTGAGGGGACAAGCAATACATCATCTCCTGCAGCAATGGGGTACAACCAAGTCTGTGAGGGGACAAGCAATACATCATCTCCTGCAGCAATGGGGTGTTCAGTGTAGACAGTGTGGGGATAAGCAATACATCATCTGTGAGGGGACAAGCAATACATCATCTACTGCAACAATGGGGTGTTCAACCAAGTCTGTGAGGGGACAAGCAATACATTATCTCCTGCAACAATGGGGTGTTCAGTGTAGACAGTGTGGGGATAAGCAATACATCATCTCCTGCAACAATGGGGTGTTCAGTGTAGACTGTGAGGGGATAAGCAATACATCATCTACTGCAGCAATGGGGTGTTTAACCAAGTCTGTGAGGGGACAAGCAATACATCATCTACTGCAACAGTGGGGTGTTTAACCAAGACTGTGAGGGGACAAGCAATACATCATCTCCTGCAACAATGGGATGTTCAACCAAGTCTGTGAGGGGACAAGCAATACATCATCTCCTGCAGCAATGGGGTGTTCAACCAAGTCTGTGAGGGGACAAGCAATACATCATCTCCTGCAGCAATGGGGTGTTTAACCAAGTCTGTGAGGGGACAAGCAATACATCATCTCCTGCAGCAATGGGGTGTTCAGTGTAGACAGTGTTGGGATAAGCAATACATCATCTCCTGCAACAACGGGATGTTCAACCAAGTCTGTGAGGGGACAAGCAATACATCATCTCCTTCAGCAATGGGGTGTTCAACCAAGTCTGTGAGGGGACAAGCAATACATCATCTCCTGCAGCAATGGGGTGTTTAACCAAGTCTGTGAGGGGACAAGCAATACATCATCTCCTGCAGCAATGGGGTGTTCAACCAAGTCTGTGAGGGGACAAGCAATACATCATCTCCTGCAGCAATGGGGTGTTTAACCAAGTCTGTGAGGGGACAAGCAATACATCATCTACTGCAACAATGGGGTGTTTAACCAAGTCTGTGAGGGGACAAGCAATACATCATCTACTGCAACAATGGGGTGTTCAACCAAGTCTGTGAGGGGACAAGCAATACATCATCTCCTGCAACAATGGGGTGTTCAGTGTAGACAGTGTGGGGATAAGCAATACATCATCTCCTGCAACAATGGGGTGATCAGTGTAGACAGTGTGGGGATAAGCAATACATCATCTACTGCAACAGTGGGGTGTTAAACCAAGTCTGTGAGGGGACAAGCAATACATCATCTACTGCAAAAATGGGGTGTTCAACCAAGTCTGTGAGGGGACAAGCAATACATCATCTCCTGCAACAATGGGGTGTTCAGTGTAGACAGTGTGGGGATAAGCAATACATCATCTCCTGCAACAATGGGGTGATCAGTGTAGACAGTGTGGGGATAAGCAATACATCATCTACTGCAACAGTGGGGTGTTCAGTGTAGACAGTGTGGGGATAAGCAATACATCATCTCCTGCAGCAATGGGGTGTTCAGTGTAGACAGTGAGGGGATAAGCAATACATCATCTACTGCAACAACGGGATGTTCAACCAAGTCTGTGAGGGACAAGCAATACATCATCTCCTGCAGCAATGGGGTGTTTAACCAAGTCAGTGAGGGGACAAGCAATACATCATCTCCAGCAACAATGGGATGTTTAACCAAGTCTGTGAGGGGACAAGCAATACATCATCTCCTGCAGCAATGGGGTGTTTAACCAAGTCTGTGAGGGGACAAGCAATACATCATCTACTGCAACAATGGGGTGTTTAACCAAGTCTGTGAGGGGACAAGCAATACATCATCTACTGCAACAATGGGGTGTTTAACCAAGACTGTGAGGGACAAGCAATACATCATCTCCTGCAACAATGGGGTGTTCAGTGTAGACAGTGTGGGGATAAGCAATACATCATCTCTTGCAACAATGGGGTGTTCAGTATAGACAGTGTGGGATAAGCAATACATCATCTACTGCAACAATGGGGTGTTCAGTGTAGACAGTGTGGGGATAAGCAATACATCATCTCCTCCAACAATGGGGTGTTCAGTGTAGACAGTGTGGGGATAAGCAATACATCATCTACTGCAACAATGGGGTGTTCAGTGTAGACAGTGAGGGGATAAGCAATACATCATCTCCTGCAGCAATGGGGTGTTCAGTGTAGACAGTGAGGGGATAAGCAATACATCATCTCCTGCAGCAATGGGATGTTCAACCAAGTCTGTGAGGGGACAAGCAATACATCATCTACTGCAACAACGGGATGTTCAACCAAGTCTGTGAGGGGACAAGCAATACATCATCTCCTGCAGCAATGGGGTGTTTAACCAAGTCAGTGAGGGGACAAGCAATACATCATCTCCAGCAACAATGGGATGTTTAACCAAGTCTGTGAGGGGACAAGCAATACATCATCTCCTGCAGCAATGGGGTGTTTAACCAAGTCTGTGAGGGGACAAGCAATACATCATCTACTGCAACAATGGGGTGTTCAACCAAGACTGTGAGGGGACAAGCAATACATCATCTCCTGCAACAATGGGGTGTTCAGTGTAGACAGTGTGGGGATAAGCAATACATCATCTACTGCAACAGTGGGGTGTTCAGTGTAGACAGTGTGGGGATAAGCAATACATCATCTCCTGCAACAATGGGGTGTTCAGTGTAGACAGTGTGGGGATAAGCAATACATCATCTACTGCAACAATGGGGTGTTCAGTGTAGACAGTGAGGGGATAAGCAATACATCATCTCCCTGCAGCAATGGGGTGTTTAACCAAGTCTGTGAGGGGACAAGCAATACATCATCTACTGCAACAATGGGGTGTTCAACCAAGTCTGTGAGGGGACAAGCAATACATCATCTACTGCAACAATGGGGTGTTCAGTGTAGACAGTGTGGGGATAAGCAATACATCATCTCCTCCAACAATGGGGTGTTCAGTGTAGACAGTGTGGGGATAAGCAATACATCATCTACTGCAACAGTGGGTGTTCAGTGTAGACAGTGTGGGGATAAGCAATACATCATCTCCTCCAACAATGGGGTGTTCAGTGTAGACAGTGTGGGGATAAGCAATACATCATCTACTGCAACAATGGGGTGTTCAACCAAGTCTGTGAGGGACAAGCAATACATCATCTCCTGCAGCAATGGGGTGTTTAACCAAGTCTGTGAGGGGACAAGCAATACATCATCTCCTGCAGCAATGGGGTGTTCAACCAAGTCTGTGAGGGGACAAGCAATACATCATCTCCTGCAGCAATGGGGTGTTCAGTGTAGACAGTGTGGGGATAAGCAATACATCATCTGTGAGGGACAAGCAATACATCATCTACTGCAACAATGGGGTGTTCAACCAAGTCTGTGAGGGGACAAGCAATACATCATCTCCTGCAACAATGGGGTGTTCAGTGTAGACAGTGTTGGGATAAGCAATACATCATCTCCTGCAACAATGGGGTGTTCAATTAATGTAGACAGTGAGGGATAAGCAATACATCATCTCCTGCAACAATGGGGTGTTCAGTGTAGACAGTGTGGGGATAAGCAATACATCATCTACTGCAACAATGGGGTGTTCAACCAAGTCTGTGAGGGACAAGCAATACATCATCTCCTGCAGCAATGGGGTGTTTAACCAAGTCTGTGAGGGGACAAGCAATACATCATCTCCTGCAGCAATGGGGTGTTCAACCAAGTCTGTGAGGGACAAGCAATACATCATCTCCTGCAGCAATGGGGTGTTCAGTGTAGACAGTGTGGGATAAGCAATACATCATCTGTGAGGGACAAGCAATACATCATCTACTGCAACAATGGGGTGTTCAACCAAGTCTGTGAGGGGACAAGCAATACATCATCTCCTGCAACAATGGGGTGTTCAGTGTAGACAGTGTTGGGATAAGCAATACATCATCTCCTGCAACAATGGGGTGTTCAGTGTAGACAGTGTGGGGATAAGCAATACATCATCTCCTGCAACAATGGGGTGATCAGTGTAGACAGTGTGGGGATAAGCAATACATCATCTACTGCAACAGTGGGGTGTTAAGCCAAGTCTGTGAGGGGACAAGCAATACATCATCTACTGCAAAATGGGGTGTTCAACCAAGTCTGTGAGGGGACAAGCAATACATCATCTCCTGCAACAATGGGGTGTTCAGTGTAGACAGTGTGGGGATAAGCAATACATCATCTCCTGCAACAATGGGGTGATCAGTGTAGACAGTGTGGGGATAAGCAATACATCATCTACTGCAACAGTGGGGTGTTCAGTGTAGACAGTGTGGGGATAAGCAATACATCATCTCCTGCAGCAATGGGGTGTTCAGTGTAGACAGTGAGGGGATAAGCAATACATCATCTACTGCAACAACGGGATGTTCAACCAAGTCTGTGAGGGGACAAGCAATACATCATCTCCTGCAGCAATGGGGTGTTTAACCAAGTCAGTGAGGGGACAAGCAATACATCATCTCCAGCAACAATGGGATGTTTAACCAAGTCTGTGAGGGGACAAGCAATACATCATCTCCTGCAGCAATGGGGTGTTTAACCAAGTCTGTGAGGGGACAAGCAATACATCATCTACTGCAACAATGGGGTGTTTAACCAAGTCTGTGAGGGGACAAGCAATACATCATCTACTGCAACAATGGGGTGTTTAACCAAGACTGTGAGGGGACAAGCAATACATCATCTCCTGCAACAATGGGGTGTTCAGTGTAGACAGTGTGGGGATAAGCAATACATCATCTCTTGCAACAATGGGGTGTTCAGTATAGACAGTGTGGGGATAAGCAATACATCATCTACTGCAACAATGGGGTGTTCAGTGTAGACAGTGTGGGGATAAGCAATACATCATCTCCTCCAACAATGGGGTGTTCAGTGTAGACAGTGTGGGGATAAGCAATACATCATCTACTGCAACAATGGGGTGTTCAGTGTAGACAGTGAGGGGATAAGCAATACATCATCTCCTGCAGCAATGGGGTGTTCAGTGTAGACAGTGAGGGGATAAGCAATACATCATCTCCTGCAGCAATGGGATGTTCAACCAAGTCTGTGAGGGGACAAGCAATACATCATCTACTGCAACAACGGGATGTTCAACCAAGTCTGTGAGGGGACAAGCAATACATCATCTCCTGCAGCAATGGGGTGTTTAACCAAGTCAGTGAGGGACAAGCAATACATCATCTCCAGCAACAATGGGATGTTTAACCAAGTCTGTGAGGGACAAGCAATACATCATCTCCTGCAGCAATGGGGTGTTTAACCAAGTCTGTGAGGGGACAAGCAATACATCATCTACTGCAACAATGGGGTGTTCAACCAAGACTGTGAGGGACAAGCAATACATCATCTCCTGCAACAATGGGGTGTTCAGTGTAGACAGTGTGGGGATAAGCAATACATCATCTACTGCAACAGTGGGGTGTTCAGTGTAGACAGTGTGGGGATAAGCAATACATCATCTCCTGCAACAATGGGGTGTTCAGTGTAGACAGTGTGGGGATAAGCAATACATCATCTACTGCAACAATGGGGTGTTCAGTGTAGACAGTGAGGGGATAAGCAATACATCATCTCCTGCAGCAATGGGGTGTTTAACCAAGTCTGTGAGGGGACAAGCAATACATCATCTACTGCAACAATGGGGTGTTCAACCAAGTCTGTGAGGGGACAAGCAATACATCATCTACTGCAACAATGGGGTGTTCAGTGTAGACAGTGTGGGGATAAGCAATACATCATCTCCTCCAACAATGGGGTGTTCAGTGTAGACAGTGTGGGGATAAGCAATACATCATCTACTGCAACAGTGGGGTGTTCAGTGTAGACAGTGTGGGGATAAGCAATACATCATCTCCTCCAACAATGGGGTGTTCAGTGTAGACAGTGTGGGGATAAGCAATACATCATCTACTGCAACAATGGGGTGTTCAACCAAGTCTGTGAGGGGACAAGCAATACATCATCTCCTGCAGCAATGGGGTGTTTAACCAAGTCTGTGAGGGGACAAGCAATACATCATCTCCTGCAGCAATGGGGTGTTCAACCAAGTCTGTGAGGGGACAAGCAATACATCATCTCCTGCAGCAATGGGGTGTTCAGTGTAGACAGTGTGGGGATAAGCAATACATCATCTGTGAGGGGACAAGCAATACATCATCTACTGCAACAATGGGGTGTTCAACCAAGTCTGTGAGGGGACAAGCAATACATCATCTCCTGCAACAATGGGGTGTTCAGTGTAGACAGTGTTGGGATAAGCAATACATCATCTCCTGCAACAATGGGGTGTTCAGTGTAGACAGTGAGGGGATAAGCAATACATCATCTCCTGCAACAATGGGGTGTTCAGTGTAGACAGTGTGGGGATAAGCAATACATCATCTACTGCAACAATGGGGTGTTCAACCAAGTCTGTGAGGGACAAGCAATACATCATCTCCTGCAGCAATGGGGTGTTTAACCAAGTTGAACAAGTCTGTGAGGGGCACAAGCAATACATCATCTACTGCAAAAATGGGGTGTTCAACCAAGTCTGTGAGGGGACAAGCAATACATCATCTCCTGCAACAAATGGGGTGTTCAGTGTAGACAGTGTGGGGATAAGCAATACATCATCTCCTGCAACAATGGGGTGATCAGTGGAGACAGTGTGGGGATAAGCAATACATCATCTACTGCAACAGTGGGGTGTTCAGTGTAGACAGTGTGGGGATAAGCAATACATCATCTCCTGCAGCAATGGGGTGTTCCAGTGTAGACAGTGAGGGGATAAGCAATACATCATCTACTGCAACAATGGGGTGTTCAACCAAGTCTGTGAGGGACAAGCAATACATCATCTCCTGCAGCAATGGGGTGTTTAACCAAGTCAGTGAGGGACAAGCAATACATCATTTCCAGCAACAATGGGATGTTTAACCAAGTCTGTGAGGGACAAGCAATACATCATCTCCTGCAGCAATGGGGTGTTTAACCAAGTCAGTGAGGGGACAAGCAATACATCATCTACTGCAACAATGGGGTGTTTAACCAAGTCTGTGAGGGGACAAGCAATACATCATCTACTGCAACAATGGGGTGTTTAACCAAGACTGTGAGGGGACAAGCAATACATCATCTCCTGCAACAATGGGGTGTTCAGTGTAGACAGTGTGGGGATAAGCAATACATCATCTCTTGCAACAATGGGGTGTTCAGTATAGACAGTGTGGGGACAAGCAATACATCATCTCTTGCAACAATGGGGTGTTCAGTATAGACAGTGTGGGGATAAGCAATACATCATCTCTTGCAACAATGGGGTGTTCAGTATAGACAGTGTGGGGATAAGCAATACATCATCTACTGCAACAGTGGGGTGTTCAGTGTAGACAGTGTGGGGATAAGCAATACATCATCTCCTGCAGCAATGGGGTGTTCAGTGTAGACAGTGAGGGGATAAGCAATACATCATCTACTGCAACAACGGGATGTTCAACCAAGTCTGTGAGGGGACAAGCAATACATCATCTCCTGCAGCAATGGGGTGTTTAACCAAGTCAGTGAGGGGACAAGCAATACATCATCTCCAGCAACAATGGGGTGTTTAACCAAGTCTGTGAGGGGACAAGCAATACATCATCTCCTGCAACAATGGGGTGTTTAACCAAGTCTGTGAGGGACAAGCAATACATCATCTACTGCAACAATGGGGTGTTTAACCAAGTCTGTGAGGGGACAAGCAATACATCATCTACTGCAACAATGGGGTGTTTAACCAAGACTGTGAGGGGACAAGCAATACATCATCTACTGCAACAATGGGGTGTTCAGTGTAGACAGTGTGGGGATAAGCACACATCATCTACTGCAACAATGGGGTGTTCAGTGTAGACAGTGTGGGGATAAGCAATACATCATCTACTGCAACAATGGGGTGTTCAGTGTAGACAGTGTGGGGATAAGCAATACATCATCTACTGCAACAATGGGGTGTTCAGTGTAGACAGTGTGGGGATAAGCAATACATCATCTACTGCAACAATGGGGTGTTCAGTGTAGACAGTGTGGGGATAAGCAATACATCATCTCCTGCAGCAATGGGGTGTTCAGTGTAGACAGTGAGGGGATAAGCAATACATCATCTCCTGCAGCAATGGGGTGTTCAGTGTAGACAGTGAGGGGATAAGCAATACATCATCTACTGCAGCAATGGGATGTTTAACCAAGTCTGTGAGGGGACAAGCAATACATCATCTACCTGCAACAACGGATGTTCAACCAAGTCTGTGAGGGGACAAGCAATACATCATCTCCTGCAGCAATGGGGTGTTTAACCAAGTCAGTGAGGGGACAAGCAATACATCATCTCCAGCAACAATGGGATGTTTAACCAAGTCTGTGAGGGGACAAGCAATACATCATCTCCTGCAGCAATGGGGTGTTTAACCAAGTCTGTGAGGGGACAAGCAATACATCATCTACTGCAACAATGGGGTGTTCAACCAAGACTGTGAGGGGACAAGCAATACATCATCTCCTGCAACAATGGGGTGTTCAGTGTAGACAGTGTGGGGATAAGCAATACATCATCTACTGCAACAGTGGGGTGTTCAGTGTAGACAGTGTGGGGATAAGCAATACATCATCTCCTGCAACAATGGGGTGTTCAGTGTAGACAGTGTGGGGATAAGCAATACATCATCTACTGCAACAATGGGGTGTTCAGTGTAGACAGTGAGGGGATAAGCAATACATCATCTCCTGCAGCAATGGGGTGTTTAACCAAGTCTGTGAGGGGACAAGCAATACATCATCTACTGCAACAATGGGGTGTTTAACCAAGTCTGTGAGGGGACAAGCAATACATCATCTACTGCAACAATGGGGTGTTCAACCAAGTCTGTGAGGGGACAAGCAATACATCATCTACTGCAACAATGGGGTGTTCAACCAAGTCTGTGAGGGGACAAGCAATACATCATCTCCTGCAACAATGGGGTGTTCAGTGTAGACAGTGTGGGGATAAGCAATACATCATCTCCTGCAACAATGGGGTGTTCAGTGTAGACAGTGTGGGGATAAGCAATACATCATCTACTGCAACAGTGGGGTGTTCAGTGTAGACAGTGAGGAGATAAGCAATACATCATCTACTGCAACAATGGGGTGTTCAGTGTAGACAGTGTGGGGATAAGCAATACATCATCTCCTGCAACAATGGGGTGTTCAGTGTAGACAGTGAGGGGATAAGCAATACATCATCTCCTGCAACAATGGGGTGTTCAGTGTAGACAGTGTGGGGATAAGCAATACATCATCTACTGCAACAATGGGGTGTTCAACCAAGTCTGTGAGGGGACAAGCAATACATCATCTCCTGCAGCAATGGGGTGTTTAACCAAGTCTGTGAGGGGACAAGCAATACATCATCTCCTGCAGCAATGGGGTGTTCAACCAAGTCTGTGAGGGGACAAGCAATACATCATCTCCTGCAGCAATGGGGTGTTCAGTGTAGACAGTGTGGGGATAAGCAATACATCATCTGTGAGGGGACAAGCAATACATCATCTACTGCAACAATGGGGTGTTCAACCAAGTCTGTGAGGGGACAAGCAATACATCATCTCCTGCAACAATGGGGTGTTCAGTGTAGACAGTGTTGGGATAAGCAATACATCATCTCCTGCAACAATGGGGTGTTCAGTGTAGACAGTGTGGGGATAAGCAATACATCATCTACTGCAACAATGGGGTGTTCAACCAAGTCTGTGAGGGGACAAGCAATACATCATCCCCTGCAACAATGGGGTGTTCAACCAAGTCTGTGAGGGGACAAGCAATACATCATCTCCTGCAGCAATGGGGTGTTCGGTGTAGACAGTGTGGGGATAAGCAATGCAACCCATATTGTGTGTACATGATCATGTGCTTTCTACCGACTGTCTGTGCTCACCTGGCATCTTTCCTGTACAGGGTTTTGGGCAGGAGGTCTCGGTCAACAAATACAGCATTTGGATAGTACCAGACCAGGACACAGCCATCGGTCATTGCTGCCAGCATGTTGGTATCATCATTCCATGCCAGGGACTGGATCATTGTACCTGATCACATATTTGTGATATAATCAACATCATACTAACCTGGGGATCAACTCTACATTTAAAAATGATGCATATTTTTTATATGCAACATGTAAATATTAGTGGTGTGACGATTCATCGATACGCATTGATGCATGGGCAGCCGATACAGTGAATCAATACAAAGTTTTACATGGTTGTATATCCCAATACGATACTTCAAATGAGCCACGATACATCGATGTTTAACTTTGAATATTGCCGAATCGCGATATCTGTCAAGAACAAATACTTACGCTTGTTTGAGGATTAAAATATATGCTTACTTATTTTCCCTTCATAAGTAAACGTTTTTTCAGGAATTCTTGCGTCAAGAACTGTGTCAGGCATAGCTCTTGCATGTTATCAACATTCACAAAATCTGTGTATAAACTCATTATCTCGTTTCCGAATGAACATTGAACAACGCTGGCGGAATTTGACGAAATACTTTAAAATTGGTTTTGTTTTGATCTCAAGGTGTTTTATAGTTGGTGTTAGAATTTAGTATCGTGATACCTATCGTATCGCCACCCTTACATCGGGATTCGTATCGTATCGCAGCTTCAGTGCACGATACTTTGGCAATATATCGTCGTGACTAAAATTTTAGTATCGTGATATATTGTATCGCAGGTTGTATGCAAATACCAGTACTAGTAAATATTTCCTAATTTAGACAATGAATAGGGAGTTTCGATTATACCCCAGTGTGTGGTGTTCATGTCTCGTTAGACAAACTGTATATGTCACAGATTTGTCATGTTCATAAGACGTGGAAAAAGTTCTGGAGCGTCCTTTCATGCATAACCTTTGCGCCGTTACAACTATCTAAACTAAGCAACTGTTTGGAACAGTTTGGTTTGTATTTCCAAGACACACAGTCCTTTAATATCTATGCAAATAACAATTCAGCTGACCTAGTTTATATCTATAAATTGAATAACGGACTGAAACAAACAAGTCTAATTTCATTGTGTTAATTTAGTCAAAATCAGAAACATCTTAGTATTGAACCTTCATAGTCTTTGTAAGTTGATTTACAGTGATGTGTACCTACCGAGTTTAAC
Organism: Haliotis rubra; assembly: GCF_003918875.1. Classification (NCBI taxonomy): domain Eukaryota; kingdom Metazoa; phylum Mollusca; class Gastropoda; order Lepetellida; family Haliotidae; genus Haliotis; species Haliotis rubra. The sequence continues at coordinate 491,632 of NW_025767185.1, forward strand.
AGATTTTCTGTCTGTGCCAAACACTCTGACTGACGTCAGGTACAGGTCTCTATTCTTGTCTATTATGGCCAGCCTCCGCTCTGTAGCAGGGCCGAACTGGTCCAGAGCTACCTCCATCACCTCAACCTGAAACAGCCAGGTGACATCATACAAGGGCAAACAGATGTACAGGAAGTCATAACACTTCCACAAATGAAATGAAGCAATCCAGTCCCCTATGTATTACTAAATTATCAAGTTAAAGTTAGCAAGCAATTAATGACAAAAATGTCCCATGTTCATATTAATATAGTGATTTTTTTTAATCAGGATCCGGTTGTATCATTGCTTCATTAACTAATGTCAACATTAAACCCTAATGATACAATAAATCCTTAATGCACATCATAAGTTAATGGCAACGTTAAAAACGGTTGTATTAAACACTTATTAGTGTATCATTATTTAACAAATGATACGCTAACAAACAACCATACGCAGATAGTCAGAATGTTTCCGATTACTTACATCATACATTTATGGACAAAGGTTCCCTCGCAAAATCGTGGGCACCCATATCCACGAAGCCGCCATTTCATGAGAAATCAACATTGTTGGACATATGTGGCAATTTCTTTGAGGTGAAAGTCGGTTGAATAAGAGTAAACACAATCACACTGTCCTGCGGATTACACTTGTATTATTAATGTATACTTTGCGTATGGTTTACATATGGTTTCATGAAACTAATTTCATTATCAACATTTAGTATTTTAAACCTAAGTAAAACTGACATAATAAATAAAACTGATTTATTTATTTCATGAAATGTATATATGCACACGTTTTTAAAAGATATGTCTTGTTCATTGAATTTGTTTATGTTGTGTTATAGACAAAACAATGGTGTATAATCATTGGCCAGGTGCGCGTTTGTCACAAATGTTTTGAGTATCATAGTTTTCGATAATTCCGTGAACAACACATCACGAAAATATTGTGTCCTTATTCACAGCAAACTCTCTCCAAGTGATCTGAGTTTCAATGACTTAGTATGAAGCATACCGGAGTGAGGCCCCCTTATCTTTATAAGCGTGTGACCTTTATGTAGCCATTTGATGTCATTGGTGAAAATCCATTTTCAACACATATTGCGAGTCACTTTTAAGATTGAGTGTATAACGTTATACATAAGCATACAAACTAATTTAATACATACCTATGCCATTCAGGTATCAGGCAGAATTTTGTTTGCTCACACTTTCCGTAAAGATGCCAAATTGAAAATATAGTAGCACAGTACTTTTATCAGTGCACGATAAAAAGCAGAGACATTTACTGTTTTTAACGCATAACAAAATTAGGAGTAACATTCAGCAGTGTCTACTTTTCAAACTGAGTTTATACCATGAGATAGGCCATTTAATACTCTACATTTCTGTGTAATTTTATAGCTGTAGGTAGATCCAGTGCGGCGCAAACGAAATTCTGGCGCAATGTTCACTTTTCCAGGAAGTTTAATGATGCTCTTATGATACCCCAGGACCTTCATTAAGTTAATGACGCACTAATGACAACAGAGCATCATTAAAACGTTAGTACAACAGAATGTAATGATACATTACTTAATGAACGTTTAATGGCACGTTAATGCTTCATTAAAGTTTGATACAATCGGGTCCAGTTCATTTTCTGAAAGTCAGTCGCTCAGTCTCAACATTGTTGTACATATCTGGTATTTTCCTTGAAGTGAAGGTTTATGAATGTACAGTCAACCTATCCACCTGCTTACAGTTTCAATCATATTTCAAGTTCTGCCTATCTCTTGCATATTTTGTAACACAACTGATTAGCCTATGGAAATCTTTTACATTGGGACCACATTTGGCACCAATTAAGTCATAATCAAAGAGATGTAACTCTGGCCCATTTACCTCAGACAACAAATGCTCAGATAACAAGTTAACTTTAATGTGATCAAGGGTTTTTAATTAATTTCATTTAATTTCATTAATTTAACTTCACTCTCGTATCAAATTAATGATGTACACAAATACCTGTTCAATGATAAATGCATGGGATCGCGCGACCTAAGAACAAATCTCTTAAAGAACCACTAAACTTTGTTTTTTGTTACTCTTTTAACCATTACATATGAAAGATTTGTGGTTAGTCTTATGCGGAACACCAAATTTATTCTTTAAAAACTTGTGGTTAATTAATACCGAGCGATTAAAAGTGGCCAAAAAGTCGCCTGCTTCCCTCTCGCCCGCCAACGAAACCACAGACAGGTTACGTAACTCTGTCGCCAGAGCACTGCAGTGACGCCATATGAGGAACGATTTTCAGTTAGTTGTATAGAAAATGTGTAGCACGCTTCATCATTTTGATGATTTCTCGACATCAACGACTTACATGCCGAATCGCTGCTTTGTCGCCAATTGCTCCTAGGGTCGGGCGATGGTGTCCCCATGCACAGATTTCCACAGGACCCCGCAGTTCGTAAGCAATGGGTTATGTTTGTGAGTGCTGTTTAGCGCTAGGAAGCCTGAAACGATATCTTACTTGTGTTCAGATCGCTTCACGGAAGTTAAAGAATCAAAACTACTTACTAGTTGTAGTAAAATATGCATATGATTGATGACCATAAAGATTTTCTATGACACAACTTGTAACATAACGATTTCTTCCTCGAAGTGAGGTTGTGGTCGAAGTAACAATAATATTGTAAGTAGTATTATATTGATTGACCCACCTCGCTGCCACGAGAGAAATTGTTATGATATACGCTATGTCATGCAAAATCCTATTGGCCATCAATAAAATACATATTTTACTACCAGTAGAAAGTAGTTTTGATTTTGTAACTCGGTGAAAACAAACCTAAATACCATTTATCCTCAGACTGGCGGATGTTCCCGACAGGGCGCCGCCATTTTTAAAAATAAAAATCTGTTAGAATTAATGAGATTATAGTTTGTTTTCATCAAGCTAGAAAATCAAGACTACTTTCTACTCGTTGTTAAATATGTATTGAAATCATAACCAAACGGATTTTGCATGACACAACTTATAACATAACGATTTCTTCCACGGAAGCGCAGGTGGGGTCAAGTCACAATACTGCGCCGATAAATTTCTTGCTACATTCCCATGGTTAATGTCCACTCACCAGTATGTAGATACTAGTCAATGTGCGCCTTTATATTTGGTCTTATAATCCTAATTAGTTTATTATCACACTTGTATGCATTTTGAAACTAAATAAAAGCAGACGATCTGCTGATACTTATAGTGAATTTATAACAGAACTGTAATATCTAGACATTTTATAGTTTGCCAATGTGAATCATAATTCGCATTACACATCCTAGTGCATGTTGTCTGTCTCATTACACTTCACGGCTAAAAACAATGATTCTGTTGAATGCTACGACAAATGAATAAAACAAAATGCAAATATTAAAATTAAAACAGATTAAAGTTATAGGAACAATATCAGGCTATTACCTTGTTCGAGGAATGTATCCATCAATATCCACAAAACTGTTCCAAATGATGTGTCTTTTAACAGTTTAATATACTAAAAAGTGATAAATCTTTTCAGGTATTGGTGTATAGTCTCATTGGTCACCCAAGATAGCACACCTGGCAACTAATTGCATAATGTCCGCCTTTCTTTAAAAACAGTAATTTAGTTAGCCAATAATGGGCAATCAATCAATGTATTGCCGGTTAATCCTTTGAAAGAAGGACGTTGTTTTTACACGAGACACCGACACGACAGAGTGTATTCAGTATAGATTAGTAAATCTACATACATAAACACTACCTTTTGACAATTCCGCTGTGTAAGATAAAAGTAATTAAACAATCAGCGTGTTATCGGTTAATCCTTTGATCGATGTTTATAATGTTGAATATTTACTCCAGACACAAGAAATGCCAAATGGGAACCTTTGTCGGGTAATCTAAGTGTGTTACCACTAATTATACCTGTTCTAAATTCATTAACTGACCATCAAGTGAATGATGACAAATAACATGTGTAGGTTTATACCACCTAACACAGGTTACAACGAGGGAGTATTAATTGCTGTATTGCATGTGAAAACTTATGGGCCGACACTGTTTTGAGAATACAAACAGATTTTTACATGACATGATTAAATATCGAGGTAAAACAACACAGAAATGGGATCAATTTGGATCAGTCATTATACAAATAGGGCCTAACGACACCAATCGATTTTGACAGAATCGCCTATGAAAACAAGTTGTAACTCGAAACTAGGCAAAGCAGGACACAAAATTAAATGACAGTAGATTGTGAGAACATATAGCTTTCATTTTCCACAACAGTTGTCACGATTTCAGGTTTATACAAGCCTGTAAACACGATAATTTACCCCCTAAAATGTAGATGAATTCTGCATCGGCTCTCAAAGCTATTCCTCATATGACGTCACAGAGGCGCGCCGCTCTGATTGGTTGAAATTTCATTCGCGGGTGAGAATTGTGCACTGTTGTCAAAAAGGTCGATTTAAGTCAATTAAAGGTCGAAATGAGTAGTTTTAAGGACGGGGTTTCATTTACAACGATGCCAGTTAGTGATTTATGTACTTGTACCCCCTAGGGTTTATGTGACCTTTAACCTTCTATGACCTCTTTGCTCATACTAGCACCAACTGTGGTTGCCATACAGAGTTGTGAAGGTTTACAGTCTTCTCTTCAGCTATACTGGAAAAGAAGTTGAAAGTTCACAGACAATGGAATGACAGACAATGATCAATTAGCCATTAGCCCATTATGATGTTACACTGACCCAACGTTCACCAGGTAAATATTTGTCATATCAGACAGCTGAGCCTCATTACTTCTTGCTGCCACAGTTGTTACTCAATACAAGAGTAAACGACAGTTGTGTCGGACAATCGGGGTTTGAGGCAAACTTGAATTCTACCATGGCTACGTGAAGTGCTCGAATTTGATTGGTCAATCAATAAAATCAGACGGTATCAATTTGGATTGAAAATGCGTCTGATTTCACGGCGCGACGTATACAACACTGCCGCACTACTTCAGCTTGGCCACCAACATGACTAATATCAACACAACAGACTCGATGGAAATGCTGATGAAACGTTTATTAAAACTCGAAAAATACAATTATACGATTTCTCCTCCACAATTATTAGGGAACCTCACTATCATAATTATTATCTTCTATTAAAAAAATATTCAAACTTAATTACAATACACAGCTCCAAGCATAAACAAACAATATCTAACATATAAATCAGAAAAAATTGTAAAAATCCATCCCTATCTATCCCTATTTGTGCGGCAAAACGTTCGTAAACATTTACCTACCTGGTAAATGGTATATTGGTTTCCGTTTATAAATTTGGAAATTTGCAAGATAACGGTCAGGCGAAACAAAACATTTATGCGACTCATACTCCATCATGTCCCGTTGCATCGTTCAAAATGTCAAAAAATTGAACCACCAGAATTCCGCTCTCAGCCACCTTCCCCGCAAGGCTGTCACTTCTATGTTCCTACACTTTGAAAATCTTGGCCACAATCCAGTCCAAAATGATGAGAACAATGTTCCAAGGAATCCCAAGTTAGTCGCATGTACACAAAGCAGCACTGTCACTCTTTCGTCGCATGCTGGGGTAGAGGCACGTACGTGAAATCATGATCGACACTCGCCGGTCATAAAACGCAACAGTTTTTGATGAGTTACAGGTCATAGGTCGATCAGAAAAGGATGTATTCTTCGATTCAGCAGGGTTCAGGTTCGACAGTCAGTCAAGTATTTTCCACTCTCACATCGAATTTCAATCTTTCGCAAAATGTAAACACTGGCTCGTCCGCCATTTCAAACTTTTGCGTAACTGTCTACTTCAATGAAAATAAGGTCAGACGATTCCATTTTAGTGTGGCCAGGGGAGTACAGTAACACGGCACACAAAACAATAGGCTCGTTTCGGTTGTGTGGAGTTATGATTATAAAAACCAAGCTCTTAGGTGTTACATTACTGCATTGAATAAACAGTAGTTTGTTTTCTTTGGACAGAATATTTTTTATGTTGCACTGTTACAAAAAATACGAACGGCACCCACCACCACCACATCAATTCGCCTCTCGTCCATGCCGGATTACGCAGCGTCTTCCGCAGGATGAGGAAGTTCGATGTTAAATCGGTTATGGTAGAATGGAGATAAACATGCTGTGTTTGGAAATTAGATGAATGTTAGACCGAATTGATAGTCTCTAAATTAATCATTTGAAACCTCACGCTATGCGTTCAGCTTCAAATGAAATTTAGAGACTAACATTCATCTAATTTCAGTACGTTTATCTCCTAAGTAATGTATAGTAACCAACACTCAAAATTCTGCAGACTATATTTACAGGATTATCTAGTTAGTTTTAGATATTGATTTCTGTTTCAAAGAATAATAGCAGAACTGTTTTTACCTTGTGAGTAACTGGCTTGCCATCTCCCATACTCTTGCCAGTCTGAGCATCAAACACATACACCACTGAAACACAACACAAAGAATAAAAGCACCTCACTAGTATTCCCTTTCCTCATCTCTATATTGAGATACAAGGTTTGCCTGACTGAACCAGTTCACTTTCCTCAAACAACAAAGACTGAAGTGCCAGAGACCTGTGCCAGTCTTGGACTTTAGAGATGTACGCAACTATCCTCAGCACCATTACTGAAAGTGACAGACTGGAGATGAGAGACAGAGCTACTGTATTGTGGAAGTTCTTCGTACCTAAAATAACTCTATTAAGAGCAGTTTGCAGTATAGAAGATATCACATTTTTTCTGACTGGCGATGTCAAATGGTGTCCAATGCCCACTGATGCTATTTGACAGTAAAACTTCACATTTCAGTTGAAATGATTGCTCCAAGAACTATTATAGTATGCAAGCTTCCATTGTACCTGAATTCCTTGCTCATACCATACATATTCTGTAAATAAAATGTTAGGATTGTCCAGCCAGCTGAGAAAACAGTCTCTGAAAAAACAAACAGCCGGAACTGAATCATCTCAAATTTTCCGATACAATTTTGGCATGACAGTTAATTCTACATGTGTGTATTATTTAAATAATCAGTGCATTTGTATAAACACCTAAATATTAATATTGTTGTATTAGAATAAACTACACAGTAAACAAAAACAGTAACTAATCAAATTATATTTTTGGAACTTGAGACATCCACAATCAGTTGCCCATGTGACCTAACTCGTGATATCTAACCGGTACACCTGAAACACAAATATCAGCAAGTGTTTGAAAAGACCTGTATCAAGGACTGTTGAATAAACACCTCATTGTTAGAAAAAACTAAGCCTAGTGAATTGAAACATAGAAAATTCAATTAATGGAAATAGAATATCTTCATCTGACTTAACCCACAAAATATTCTGACACAAGCACAATTCTATTATAAATTTGGGGATAGTGTATATACGCTGATGATGTGCTTCCTTCAGGGTCACTTTAGGGATGGGGAATATGAATTAGTATTGAAGGTTTGTACAAGGGGGTCGTCATGTATGTGGAGTTGCTTTACACTCAATGATACATGATATACCCACCTGAATGCCAACAGTGGTCTACCCAAGTACATGAAATGCATGACTAGTGACAGCCAATGTGTGTGTAAAATGGTTCATTACACATGCAACTGGACTGCACTCAAGGAAGATGGAAATGACACATTATAGTGATTATTACCTACATGACCACTCAGTTATGATGCTGAGTATATAATCACATCACTGAAGACACATGCTTCAGCTTCACCAATACCAAATAATACTTACAGTCCACACAATGCACCTTTGAAATGAAAATGTTGCATGCAACTACTAACTTTACATTTCATTATATACTGAACATCATTGAAAACGCACCACTTATAAAAATTCAGATTATTAAAAGCACGTGTAAGGAATTGATATTTTTTGAGTGGATAATAACAGATGGACGACTGACAATAACAACAACACTGAAAAGACGCTCATTCATTGAAATGTTCCAGTCAGAAAGGATCAAACACGTCAAATCGAAAAGTCAGTATCGCGTGTGACCGCCTTTTGCATTGACACATGCAGTTCAACGTCTCCTCATTGAGTCAATAAGCGTCCGAATAGGGTTCTTGAGGATGGCATTCCACTTCTGCAGTAGTGCAGCCTCAAGTTCCCGGATGTTTCGCATCTGTTGTCGCCACGAAAGACTTTGACCAATTTCGTCCCACAAGTGCTCCTAGGGGGATACATCTGGCGACTGTGCTGGCCAATAATAACCTGGATGTGTTGCTGGGCCAGATACTGCATGGAAAGTCTTGTTGTGTGTGCCCGTGCGTTGTCCTGTTGAAAAGTATGGACATCTTGGTGGTGATTGAAGACAGATACGATGTGATTCTGAAGAATCTGCTCACGGTAATAAAGGGCATTAACTCTCCCTTGACAAACATGAAGGCAGTCCTGTAATTGTAATTTATTCCACCCCAGACCATGACACTCCCACCACCCAAAGGTCTGTCTGAACTACACACTCATCAGCATAACGCTCACCACGTCTACGCCAAACACGTAATCTGCCGTCAGCATTACGTAGATGAAGACTCGTCAGTGACTACCACACCATGCCATTGTTGTAAACTTTACTGAACATGCCTGTTAGCCCATTGTATACGCTCATTACGGTGTCTGCCAGTCGGAATTGGTCCAACGTAAGAACGTCGAGCATGGAGCCCTGTAGCGTGTAGACGGCGTCGCATGGAGTCAGTGCTGATGACCCCCACGTCAACCTTGAACTAGTGCAGCAGTCCTGGCAGTCGGCAGTGTTCAATCACTGATATGGACAAGGTCAATATGGCCATCCAGATGGAGCGTCGTAACACGTTGTTGCCAAGGTCATTGAAGGTCACGGGTGCTGCCTGTCTACTGATGTCGTCTATGAAGCCTTACGTGAGGTGTTAACCTCGGCATCTCTGTCCTCGTTTCACAATCATTAGTGAAGGAATAAGAATCGGTTCTCATACACCCACTTTTAATGTCAAAGTCAGTATGATTTCAGAATGAAATTCACTCTTTTTTCATGGCGTGGCTGCATGTTGATGCATTTTGGAATTAAGGGTCATACTGTTGACAGGAATTTGTTTCTAAAGCATTTTTTCAACTGGACATGCCCTTCGACTTCATGTTAGTTATATTCATTGATCATTGTCATGCTGAAATCCCATCTTGATGAAAATATGGGCAATTTTAGACTGGTGCGTTTTCAATGATGTTCAGTATATTTTAATCAAAGGGTGTACCAGGAAAGGGTTTTTGACATGGTAAACACACTCAATAGCAAGTTTAAACCTGATGAAAAATGACTCCAGTGTCATCATTAGAGGGATGTTTGTCCAGCTCAGATGTAACACAACAGTTGAAATATTTCTGATTGTGCTCGTAACATGATTAAACAACAATCATTCAAACACTGGTGGGAAGATGTATTTGACTTCTTTTGTTTGTTGTTCAATGCCACACTCAGAAATATTCCACCTATGAGGTGGAGGTCTGTAAATAATAGAGCCGGGACAGGAAAATCCAGTGATCAACAGCATGAACATTGATCTACGCAAATGTGATGCGATGATATGCGTCAACCAAGTCAGCCTATCGCCTTTTACAACAAGCATGGGTTGCTGAAGACCAGTTGTAACCCGGACCTTCATGGGTGGGCTTCATTTGTACCGTGGTTTTGTAAGTAGAGGTTTACAGATACAGCCCCAGCCACTGCCAACAGGCAACTGACTATCAGATCACTTACTCTCAGCAAAACGAGCTGAAATACAAATACAACTTATAGAGTCAGTTATTATATATTTAAACACATACATATTGGAACTTTTAGCCACATTTTATACCTTTTTCGTCTGCTTTGTCGCGAATAGCAACTGTGTCATTACTGAGCGAGATGGTCTGTGTGTTGAGGATATCTGCCTTCATGCCCTGGTGACGAGGACTACACACAAGGCGGCCATCATAAGAATATACATAAACACCACCTCCGTCCACCAACAGGAAATGCCTGCAAAAAATGTGTTTGTTATTGAAGCAACTACAACACTAAAGCTCAAAATGTAAACAGTCTCAAGACTAATGAACAAATCATGAACAAACCTTATACTTTGTCCATAATAGGAAATGGATTTCAAACCTATGAAAATAACACTTATTAACTCATTCACTTATTAAAGGAAAAAGTTCACTCTCCAGCAGTAACAAAAAAACGACCTTGTCAACTCCAGTTATGTAAATTGCACAACAGGAAATACCAAACGATAAATGGTTTGTTCAGCCTCATTTCAACCAACTTGGAAAAGAGATCACCTCTGCTTGAAACAGCTGATTTTACAACCACATCATGGTGGATGATAATACTTAAAGAACTTCTTTCTCAACCACTGTCAATAGGCATTTTAAAATATGTACATTTATACATACAATATGAAAAGTATTTGTGGCAACAAATATCGGCAATTAAAGGCCATAGAAAATGACCGAGAGCGTATTTAAAGAGTGGGGCAACAATGTACTTATTGTTTGTCATATCCTTTGTTTCATGATGAGTGTGATGAATCATAGTAATATTTACTTCATTTTATCAAAGGGGGCAAAGTTAATTTAGCTATGTGATTTACGTTCCAGTGACTACAAAATTATGCTCAACAGAAATGTATGAGCCTGGAAGGTGATGTACTTCTGGTAACAGGTTATTATCAGTGTTTCCTTACTTCTGATGAAAAAATGCTTTCAAATAATTTTAACTCAACAGAAAAACTCTTCACTCAATACCTTCACTAACACCAAACAGTTCTCGTTTATTTTGTCAGGGTGGAATTAAGAGAAACTTAGGGTGTTTAGAAAAAACTCACCTGAAGATTTTATTGTGCTAAATGTAACCTGGGTTCAATCTAAAGAACCTGACTTAACTTGCACCAGGAGACACGGACACATGAAAACCTAGTAGCACCAGGAGACATGGAGACATGAAAACCTAGTAGCACCAGGAGACATGAAAACCTAGTTGCACCAGGAGACATGAAAACCTAGTTGCACCAGGACACACGGAGACATGAAAACCTAGTTGCACCAGGAGACACGGAGACATGAAAACCTAGTTGCACCAGGAGACACGGAGACATGAAAACCTAGTTGCACCAGGAGACATGAAAACCTAGTTGCACCAGAAGACATGGAGACATGAAAACCTAGTTGCACCAGGAGACATGAAAACCTAGTTGCACCAGGACACATGGAGACATGAAAACCTAGTTGCACCAGGAGACATGAAAACCTAGTTGCACCAGGAGACATGGAGACATGAAAACCTAGTTGCACCAGGAGACACGGAGACATGAAAACCTAGTTGCACCAGGAGACACGGAGACATGAAAACCTAGTTGCACCAGGAGACACGGAGACATGAAAACCTAGTTGCACCAGGAGACATGAAAACCTAGTTGCACCAGAAGACATGGAGACATGAAAACCTAGTTGCACCAGACAAAACCAAAGCACTCATAACCATAAAAATCTGTCAAAGTTGAATATCCGATAAAAAAGATAAATAAATACCATCTCAGATCTCTGATGACTCCTATGATTTTTGTACAGTTAGCCCTTGCTGTTACTGAGCTTATGTCATCAGTGGCAATAATCCTATAATGCACAATGATTATTCCTAAGTTTGATATCTAAATGTGATAAAGAGATACAGTGTCCTGCATCAGTGTTAATATTGCTAATTTGAGCCCTCTTAATGTTTGAAACCTCATGCCATGCGTCTCTGTTCCAAATTCAGTTCAGGAAGGTAAAATCTACAGGTTACCTAACCATACGTAGAAAATACAGTATGTTTGTAGATCTCCTAATTATCAGCGAATTATATCTCCATTCATTTATGATAGCCTGGACGGCTTCCTCTCACTTAACCAGATTCTGTCCAAACAGGTCTCTCACATAGCCAGAGTGGGATTTGGCTGACTAGGGTTAGTCTTTGATAACACTTAGTCTCTCATTAGCACATTTCTCTCATAAATGATGTGACTCTGTAGCGACAGGGGTCGGTGCTTTCAGTCTTGCTCAGAGTACAGCGTTTTGAAGATTTGAAGATATACTACAGTGGATAACTGGGGCTGAAGTTGATTGCTCTGCATGGTTGACTCACTTCTCTGCTTGCTTGATGAGAGTAACACTAGCTTCCTTCAGATCAAATATCATTGGAGTGTTCCAGTTCCTTGTGCTGAAAGAGCAGGAATTTCTGTAAAGTTTCATTCAAATCTACTTGCTACTACACAGACAAGCTTTCATTGTTATGTTCAAACTTGACACATGTTTGAGTTCAGACTACACCATGAGAACCCAGTGTCTCAACTGGAAATTAGTCAAACTCAAACAAACTTACTCTTTCTAATAACATTCAAAGACCAAATTCATGGACATAAAATGATAAACAGTGTTTAGATGACAAGGATGTACCAGAACATGTATGACTCACTAAGTCTTGCATACAATTAGTGTGGGGGACTACCTGACCTATTTTCAGACACCATTTTGCACAAGTGCTCTTTAAAGTGTAGCGTATACCATACTTGGTATCAGATTTCCAGGCATTCCCTCCAAAGAAATAGGAATCACATGTCAACTGGGCTGCAGACTGCTGTTGTAACAATGGTAATGTGATTGAAACAGGTGGCATGGGTCAAAGTAAGGTCCCTTATGTTGTGCAAGACCACTCATCCAGCACCCGTAAAAAGCTGCTGATGATAACACTAGCATCAAGAAAAACAGTATATAACAAATTCTTACACAAGTTATGGTTTGGTTTGCTTGGTTTATTGTTTTACACCGCACTCAGCAATATTCCAGCTATATGGCGGCGGTCTGTAAATAATGGAGTCTGGACCAGACAATCCAGTGATCAACAGCATGAGCATCGATCTACTCAATTGGGATACAATGATATGTGTCAACCAAGTCAGCGAGCCTGACCACCCAATCCCGTAGTCGCCTCTTACGATGAGCATGGGTCGCTGAAGACCAATTCTAACCCGAATCTTCACGGGTCACACAAGTTATAGCTTCAGTGCAAATAATCAGTACCATGGCTGAACCCCATTATCAAACGTGTTCAAACTTTGACATTGTCTATATATAGACGGATCACAAAATATAAATCAATATGTGTTTTTATTAATGGTCTAAAATGACAGTAATGTATACACATACATCAGACTTTCAATTTTTAGAAGGAGTACATATAGGAGAAAAGTAACAACCTAACAAAACACATATGATAAACAGTCTCATTGTAGACTTTTCAAGCCAGCAACAAGGAGCATGAGCGCCTCGCACTGATCACACAAAACTCACTGTAGTCAGAGCTCATGTAAAACACAAAAGATTCAGTTCTTGTTTATAAAATCAGTGTCTCACTCCCATCGACCAGCATTTCATAGAAAATGAATTATGTTGTGAGAAATGTTTTCCCCTGACTTGTCATTCAATGCAGCAGTCTAGACATGAGTTACCCACCTGTAAATGTAACACTGAGATGATGTGGCAACCACCAGATGAGCAAATGACATAGAAAGTTTGATGACTCTGTCTCTGAAGTCCAGCTTCTCCCCAGCATCATTCATCACATTACGTATACGGATCTGTTTACTTGCTACTAGTGTGGCTTCAAAGTTCTTCCATTCTAGTCTCCTGGAAAAGCAAACCTCCACTGACTCCAAACACATGCAAGATACATGAGACAGAAATATAACACCCTCATATAGGTTGAGGGGAGGAAGAATGCTCCTCATTCATAGTTGTCCTCAATATTCCACAACAAAATCTACTAAATGTAATTCTTATGATAAAATTGATATTTTATGCTTATCCTGACTCATGCTATATTGCTTATCTCCCTTTTCCTTTCGACAGTTACATGGAAACTTGAATCCCTTTGTTCCCAAGAACAGTCAAAATCACTCACCCATCGGGAGCCCTACTTTCCCGAATAAAGCCTTCTCACGTGACCTGAGCCAAGCTCTCCTCACTCTCTCTTGAATATGCCCACACTAGGACCTGAAGTGAAGCCCGTAGTGCTGAGAGGGGAAGGCTGGGAGGGCCCTTCAGATCATGAATGGTTTTATGCCGCTTTTAGCAATATTCCAGCAACATCACGGCGGAGGACACCAGACATAAACTAGTTCGCCTCGATGTCCAGTTATCTGGAAAGATCGATATGTTAAGATAAGGGCTATTACCGAAACTGAATTGCGACCCATATGTTAAGGTAACGGCTATTACCGAAAATAAGTCTAAATCACTCATGCGCTGACTATCTCAAAAGACAGTGGAACATGGAGTCTCTGCTGGCTTGCCATTAACAAGTCAACATGATACGGGTGAGTTTCTCATCGTCTGGCTGGATTCATAAATTGTTGCGCTATTACAAGGGGCCCCAACTGGTGGATACCGGATACATCTTCTGTAGCGATATCCCAAAGATAATGGTTGGCGAACACTGTCCAACTTCCAGAAGCAGCCTTCCATGATGGATGATAAAGAGCAATTCCCATGCTTGGTGAGTGTCGGGGCTAACTTTGTGTGCATTGCAGGCTCTGGGCAGATCCAACCCTGCTGCTCTGATCCAAAACGAGATTGTTGTTTGGGAGACTCTTGAATTTGCTCCTCCTTGTAGCAGTCCATTCTAAGTAGATCTTCAAGGCTGGGCACAGGGACAGGTCTTGTGCGTCATCTGGTCCGAGGATCATAGATAATGCTGGAATGTGGAAGTGTCTATCTTGTTGACCTGGTAGCTGATTCTTCGCTATGAAGTCCCATCTAAGTCCCAGGTGGACTGCAGCATGCTCTCCGGAGTCGAATCTGGTACGTCCATAGTCGAGGTGTTATCTGTAATAGGCGCATAGCGTGTGAGTGAATAGATGCCCAGTGACAGCAGAACCTTGCAGATGTGTGACAAGTGCTGGTTGGCTACTGAAGTATAATGCTTTGCGTTGTGTTTTATAATTGGTCTCCTTGCGTGGTCAGTACATCTTGTCTGCAGGTTCTGTGTGAATGATTCCTGACAGGTTTTCCCAATTTAACTCAATTAAAGTCACAACAGAAAGAGTTATAAGTTTCCATTCTTGTTCTTGAATGACCTCAGTAGGGCCACGAGTTCACGTGCTTTGATGAGCTTGACTCACATATTCACAGTGAGTACTGAGCTGATCGCCGCCAAATATGTCGAAAGTGTAGATCCCTTCAGGTGTCTAGTAGCTCTCAGATGACACAGGTACTCTGCTACTTGCAGATGTGAAGCTTTCACGGCCGAAAATACCCTTGCGTTCAACAAACTGGTCAAAACTCTTCGACTTATCATCGTAGGGGTTGCGAGTTGATCGTCTTAAGGCCAGTGTAACTGCCATAGCTGCTCTGGTGGAGTACAGCTCTTCTTTACAGACAGTTTAAGTTTGATACAGCTGTCGTATCGTCGACTGGTGTATCAGTGCAATTGATACACGACTATTTTCAAACAGTATTACCTTAAACATGTTAAAGTACTTATTTAGAGAAAAAGACGCAAGTATAATTGAGTTACTTGTTTGTTTATTACAATAGTGATATTGTTATACAAAAGTGCCTTGAAATAAATCATTTTAAATCTTAATACTGTGTCATTCTTTCAAGATGTATGTATTGTGATACATATTGTATCGCAGGTAAAATATCGTGATGCGTATCATATCGTGACATAGTGTATCGTCCCATGCGTGTTGCTGGAGCTCTCCTGAATTGCCGTGAGGTTGCCTTGTGGGTGGATCAATAGATTCGTCCAATCTGGTAGATGTAGTGTATTAGGTCTGGAAACCAGGTTCTCGGTGGCCAGTACGGCGCGACCAAAATCAGTCGAAGGACTTTGGTCTGGGCGATCTTGTGGGGAACTTGTGGTAACAGCATCAGCGGCGAGATCCTGTACGCGTTCAGTCCTCCCATGGTGTGGCTAGAGCGTCGATAACCCAGGCTTGAGGATCTGGTACTGGTATCTGGTCGGCTATGTGGAATGTGGAAATGTGGCAGGCCTTCATTCATAGGTTGAGGTCGTCTACAAGGCTGAAGATCTGGAACATCAGTTGTAGAAGAGGTGCTGATCTCGTTGAGCCTTGTAGATTTATGTAGATTTTTTTCCGGTAACCAGCTTTCTGATGCAACCACTTCATAGTAATGCGCTCCCATCCTTGTAGAGATGCATCCACGAAGAGATGAAGGTTGTAGGCTGGCTCTTTCAAATAGGTTCCCTCGCAGACATTCGACTTGTCCATCCAGAGTAGGTATGACTTCAGGTGCTGTGGGATGGAAACCTTCTGCAGACTGTGGAGATGATGTTTGAGGAAGCGTTGTAGAAGTCATAACTGCAATCTTCCTCTGCGCATAAGAGCCTGTGCTCACGTAAGGAGGCCTAGAAGACACTGCCACGCTCTTATCGGTAGTGGTGAGTTGAGAGCTGCTGGAAGATACGCGTGGATGCTTGACCACCGATCTTCTGGAACAGTGATGCGATTCTCTGTGGTCTGGAACCTGAAACCGAGGAACTGCAGATCCTGTGATGGCTCTAGTTCCGACTTCATGTGGTTGGCTAGCCAGTCCAGCTGTCAGGAGATGGATCGTGAACTGCAGTTCACGTCTGAGTTTATCTGCTAGTTGATGCACCTGGATGCCATCGTCTAGGTAGAAGGCACTGCGTAATCACCGCTGATGTAGATACGCAACGATGGGCTTGGTTCCACATGAAAATAGCCACAGGGCCAAGGAAATTCCAAAGGGGAGGACCCTCCACTGGTAGTGTTGCCCTTGATACAGGAATTGTAGATACTTCTTTGAGGCCAGATGTATGGGGATGTGCAGGTAAGCGTCTTGCAGATTGATCCTGGCTAAGTAGTCCTTGGGTCAGATGAGATGTCACAGTTGTGGTAAAAGCAGCATCTTGGTCTTGTCTTTTTTCAGCAAATAGTCTAGGCTGAAACGCTTCATGCTGTAGATGAGGCAGAACTTCTCTTTGGAGATCTTCTTCGGTACCAGGAAAATTGGAGAGCCTGGGGTGAGACTACGTTGATCCAGGATCTCTACGGAGTCGATGGCCTCAGTCAACTTGATGTGTTGTAACTCGGGGTATCTGTGCACCAAGGCATTGCCTTGGGCTGGATCTCGTACCCTTCCAATTCTCCCAGTAGTAGCCTAGACGTCCTGCTGATTAAAGGGCTGCGGGAAAGCATCTGGAGGCCGACGAGAAACCATAGTAGATGATTTCTTGGCTGGCAACATAGTAGCGTTCATGAACACTAAAGGGTTGCTAGACTGTGGACAGTTGCGACGAGTGATCCACTGCGTAGAAGGGTTTGCGAACCCATTCTCGGACTGGGATGACCGTGACGATGATGACCTCGATGACAATGTCTTTGATGAGGATGACTTCGAAGAGGATGACGGCTTTTTCTTCTTCTGCTTCTGGGAGTCAGACCCCTCCCTAAGAGCAGACTTCCTCTTAGAGAGGGGCTGAGTTGCTGTCTCTGTAAGAGCGTCAGAGACGGGAATAACCCTGGAGGGAGACTAAAAAAATCAGCAATCATCAAAATGGAAGCATTCCCGGATGATGGTAGTGGAGACAACTCATGATCAGGTGACTGGGAAACACCCTTGTCAGCGGCGACCCTGCTGCCACACCTAAGCTTGTCCATAGTCTTGCGTAAACGGGATAACAGAAATATATTAAATGCAAATTCTGATAAATGTGCACAATATTTACAATGGGAGGCAAGAGAACACGATGTGTTAATGCAAGAACACACAGGGTGCGGATCAGCCGCAACATTACGCTATGCCCGACTGCGTAACCTGCATTGTTTACAAGCCACCATGTAGAAACAGTCACCTCAAATGGAGTGAGAAAATCTCAGAAAATAGCCGTAATTTACGTAAATAAATACATCACTATGATAATATAATGTCCTAAAATACAATTCACAGCCTTAATTTGAAAATCTGGCTGAACGTTTAAAGGATATAAGCCGTAAAAGGGAAACTGCCCAGCCATCCGCTTGGGCGATGAAGGAGAGAGTGAGGAGAGCTTTGCTCAGGTCACATGAGATGGTTTTGGTGGGAAAGTGGGGCTCCTGATGGGTGAGTGAATTTTGACTGTTCTTGGGAACAAAAGGATTCAAGTTTCCACAAAACTGTCGAAAGGGAAAGGGAGATAAGCAATATAGCATGAGTCAGGATAAGGAAAAATATGAATTTTTGTGAAAGGTCTTTGAAAAAAACTCTAAACTGGCACTTAAAACAAATAATTGTTAATGTGTAGTTTACATGATATGGAGACTTTGCATTGGAGAAGAGGCTGATAACGACTGTGAAGCTTCATATGTTTTCAATGTGCATATATAATGCATTTCTAGAGCACATGATAATCACCTCGAAGATGATCAGTGGTGCTAATTGTGCACAAAGTGTAGATATTATTATATTACTCTGAATTAGCACTAGAAGGTTAACAGGCATATGAACATCTAATTCCACCGGGTACCCATTTACTGCTGGGTGAACAGAGGCAATTTTGAACAAACTCACATAGCAGGGTACTGAGACTTATTTGGCTCAAATTTAATATGAACCTGCTCAGCCCCACGATGGCACCAATGTAGCCATAAACCTTCTGAGTCTGCTGGACCGTCGAACCACGGACCTTCTGATCTGAAGTCAGATGCTTTGTCCACATGACCAAAGAGCTTAACCCCGTCAGCAAACTGACATGGTAAGGATATCATCTGTAGGATGACTCCACACCCTGCTACATACTCCCCCATCAACAGAAGGCAAGTCCCGAGCTGCATAGCAGGGTACTGAGACTTATTTGGCTCAAATTTAATATGAACGTGCTCAGCACCACGTTGGCGCCAATGTTGCTACATATGCAAGACCTGTGACTGACAGACTATAATGTAGACTAATGAACTGGAACCATACCTGCAGGACAGTAACATACACAGAGTACTACTAGAAAGTCGAGAATTTAGAGTTCATGCTCTATATTGCCTTACCTCTCTATAACATTTGCAATGATGACCTGGCCATTCCCACATGCACCTGCCACTTGGGTGCCATCACTCGACCATGCCAAGTTGAAAATACTGCCTGTATTTGGCTTCTCAAGGGCATAGGACCACTGTAGAAAGATATTAATACCATGAATACCTTTAGATGCAGAGCAGAGAATATTTTCTCAAAAAGGGCTTGCAAATATTTATTAAAAATTATACAAACCTGTCGAGGTTATGAATTCTTTGAAGAAAGTCCTCCTTGGGGGGTACATATAAGCATTAAAATGTCAATCCTACGACAGTTGTAACTATATTTTTCAATAAAATATTTACAAAACAAAACACTCGTTTTGTCTTGTGAGACCACCCCTATAGGACCCCACCAGGCCCCCCTACAGCCAATAGCAGGTAACTCCCGCCGTCTACTTCGTACTTCAATTTTCATGCTGAACGGATCAGACAGAATGAGGGGAGGCGGGTGGCTGTACCCCAAGGAGGACTTTCTGCAAAGAATTAATAACCTCTACAGGTTTGTATAATTCTATTTCAGAAGAAATCCTCCTTGGGGTACATATAAGCATAAGACTCCCAAAGATATTTGAGCCGGGAGCGGCATTCTGTCTGGCAACAACTAAAACCGTGGTGGAGTGAAATCTACAACCGATACGGAAAAAGAAAAAACACACTTACCGAACCACCTGACCACAGATGTCAATCAGGCGGGGGCGTGAAATAGGGAGCCCAAGCTTATACGTCAATTGGCTCAAAACAATTATGACATAAAACCCTACCCCCAACCATGACAATGGAAAGGAATGTATGGGGACATGCCGAAACAACTCCCAACCCTAATATAGCCCAAACCAGCGAAGCTTGGAGAGACGTATAAGAGTAGGGAAAGCGTAAAAAATGCTTAAAAGCTAATAACCCAGGAGTCGAGCTAATAAGTACTACAAACTACAGTCCGTTTGAGATGAAATGATACTGATGAATTGCAATCTAACACAAAAACAAATAGACATAAAAGAATGAAACCAATGCGGACTGCAATAAAAACAACAGACCAACTCTAAAAAACAATTGCATAATTTGTGTCACAAAATAAAAAAGTTGTTTAAGAAACTGTCATCATTTATTTGTGCGTTTTCCAAGTTTGTTACAGGGGCGCTGAAGGAACAGCGCGTAAAGCGAGATGCATGTGTGTTAACGGGTTCTCAACAATTTTTTGAGCTGGCAAGATGACATGTACCCCAGCTGCACAGGCAGTGCGCTGTATGTACTTCGTAATTGCATACTTGGGTCACCTCCTGTCATATTCATCCGTGAAGAAATCATAGACTTTGTAAATTACAGACTTTCATTTTCTCTCACTTTGTCAATCAGCAGTAATCACATGTCTCTAACGTCATGAATGCACGTGCATCTTGCTTTTCGGGCTGTTCCTTTAGTTGCCAACTGTAACAAACTTGGAAAACGCACAAATAAATGATGACAGTTTCTTAAACAACATTTTTATTTTTGTGACAAAAATTATGCAATTGTTTTCTAGAGTTGGTCTGTTGTTTTTATTGCAGTCCGCATTGGTTTGATGCTTTTATGTCTATTTGTTTTTGTGTTAGATTGCAATTCATCGGTATCATTTTGTCTCAAACAGACTGTAATGCTCGAATGCACCCCTCCTGTTTAGAAGAGGGCTTTGCCGGGACCTCGATAAAACCCAGAGAAATTATTAGCCTCGCTAAAAACTTTCTGAGGAAATCAAACGAGTACAAGAGCCATTGTACGAGTGAAAAGCAGGATAAAACACCCCCACCAAACGTTCTTGGCGCGAGTAGGGTAAGTGTAAACCACCATCAGCCAAAGTGCTAATTAACACTCCCAAATACCGAAGTCTCGGCAAGAGGGAAAGAACTGTGAGCTTACAAAAATTCCCCTGAAATAGCGAAAGCATAGCCAAACATGAATTGGCTCACTATTACGCTAACCTGGTCACGTGACATGCGGCTCGAAGAGAGGCATACCAAACAGTGACCCGTGGGGGATTCGTACCCTATTCCATCGTAAGACGGGTTAATAGCATATGACTGGTTATAGCGTTCAAAACTGGCCCTGCCCTCGCTTGCCTTTAGGTGAAGAGGACGTATGGGATGTATGTACACCCAAACCCAACCCAACCTGAAAGGGTGGTAAAGGCTTATACGATGTAGTGATATGAACCATATCGACATTGAACACAGAACCGATATCAATGACCAGTTACTACCTTGGTCAGGGTGGCAGGACATACTCCACTGGAGAGAACCGAAAGACCGACCGAGCACGATCTTTAAAATGCGTGTCAAGTCGGTAATGGCGAATGAAGGCCAGCTCCAAAGAGCGACAGAACCGATCTCTTCATTGAGCAGTGCCGCTGTGTATTGCCAACAAAGCAGCATCTGCCCTACCAAGGCTGCCTTCAACCCCTCGGGGGAAGGTGAACCTTAGCATTGTAACCGAACAATTACGGAAACAAGCTAACGAGATAAAATCCGCTTGCTAGCAGACTCCCCAGTCTTCCCGCCACCAAACAGAACACATGGGTACCCGTACGGATCTCTTTCGGTCCCAGGTGTGGAAGGCTGGGTAAGGGGATGTTACGTGAGCATTCACGTGAAAAGCAATATCGTTCTGAGAGTGGTAGCTATCCAGGGGGAGAATACGGACATGATCAGTATAAAATACTGTCAGTGTCGGGTCAGTTGGTATCGCATGGATGTACCCGACCATTCTACCAAAGCTCACCACCACAAGCAAAGCCGTCTTCCACGTCAACAAGTGAAGTGAGAGAGACAATATACTTGAAAAGTCAGGGCCAGACAGCCAATTGAGAATAATTGGCAATTTATAGGTGGGCTGGATCGCTGCCAAGGCGGTCGAACCCTGTTCATGCCAGCTACAAAGTGCTGTACGAGAGGGTGCTGCCTAGGCAGAGCAGTATCGAATGAGGTTTGAAATATGGAAATAGCCATGGAGTACCCGGGAATGGTGGAGGTCATAAGGTCTCTCAACCAAAATGAGGTTATAGTAACTCCAATATCCGAACTAATCCGCGGAATAAGGGTTCTGAGATCCCCCTATCTGCACACCAGCACGCCCCACCTATCAACATACTGAACGGGTGTCGAATCCCGGCTCGAAGCCAGAATTGTGTCCGCAACTGCTGCAGGAATTCCGCGTGTCTGGAGGTTAGACCTGACAGAGGCTAAGCCACCCAGTGAATCCGAGGATTCGGGTGTGGCCCCCCCCATTTAGAGTGAGAATGTCTGGCCGAAAAGGTAATTCGAATCCCGGCGTGCGGGATCGAACACCAACCTGACTGCTGTCAGTTGCAGCACATTGATGTGCAGGTTGCAACTGCAGGTCACCCAGAACATCGCCCCAACCCGGGAGGGATGTATCTGGCTGGACTGAGAGCGATGGCGTCTCCAGGGGGAGCCCCTCGGAGAGACACCTGACGTCTGTCCACCACTGCAAATGAGGAATCAACCACTCTGGCATCACGAGAAAGTTCTCGTAGCTCTATGAGTGAAACCCCAGCTGCTAAAGCTTGCTGCATGGGTCTCATCCTCAAACTCGCATCACCCCCAAGAAAGACCGGATCCTGCTTCGAGACGAGGTCTGACTTCGCGAGGTTGACAATTCGAGCCAGTTTCGTAAGAGTGACCAACACTGATCGTGAGGTTCCCAGACTCAACTGTTATTCTAAAGCCCCGATGAGCCAGTCGCCTAGGTCCGGGTGAGAACACCGGCACTGCGATCTGGCTATCTGGGCTGTAATAAACCTCAATTTGGTGAACACCCTTGGCGCCGTAATGTAGCCTAAGGGGAGCACACTAAACTGGTAGCACACCCCGTCGAAGAAGAACCGAAGGTAAATCTTGAATTCAGGGTGCAATGGAACACGGAGGTACGGGACATCGAGGTTGATTGACGTGCGCCAATCCCCTATCTCGACAGATGTGATCACCGCGCGCAGTGTCTCTATCTTGAAGGACAGTACCTTTATTAACTTGTTCAGCTCTCAGATGAGAATGGGTCTGAACATTCCTTAATGGCAACGAGGAAATAAATGAAGTCAAACCCCACATTTTACTGACCATTGGAAACCACTTCGACGGTTGCCTTGCCCAGCAGAGACTGGATCTCGACACAGAGTATTTTCGCCGTCACCCGGGAAGCCGACACTGGTGTGCAACACACTCTGACTGGGGTTTGCGGAAGAAAAACCCCTGCAGTCGGCAACATAACGTTTGCTGGTGCCTGGGCACCTGAGGGATTAATGAGAAGCTCGACAGACTTCCGTATTCCTCGAAACAGTCCCGGGCGCCATAGGCCCATAACCGCACTCATCATTTGGCTGGCACAGCTACAATGCAGTCCCTAGCCAGATGAGAATTGACCTCCGGTAGATGCTGCCCAGAGTCCCTGATGAAAAAATCACCAGCGCTCATTCCCCTTTTGACCAGCTCCCTCAGCAGAGCATAGAGATGCGCCGAGTGGAACATACAGTGTTGAGCTGTTAAGGGGAATGAACGGCAGATTGACGGTAGAATGTGAGGCCTTGTCCCGGATGCCCTCCTGGAATTAGGCTTCCCTCCAGGAGGCGAACTCCACAATTCGGGTATTCAACTTGGACAACACCTGAGGCAACACAGCCGCGATTCTATCTCGCACTTGCCTCAGGGACAAACCTACTCAGTGTTAAGTTCAAAGTGGAATGTGGAAATGTGGCAGGCCTTCATTCATAGGTTGAGGTCGTCTACAAGGCTGAAGATCTGGAACATCAGTTGTAGAAGAGGTGCTGATCTCGTTGAGCCTTGTAGATTTATGTAGATTTTTTTCCGGTAACCAGCTTCCTGATGCAACCACTTCATAGTAATGCGCTCCCCATCCTTGTAGAGATGCATCCACGAAGAGATGAAGGTTGTAGGCTGGCTCTTTCAAATAGGTTCCCTCGCAGACATTCGACTTGTCCATCCAGAGTAGGTATGACTTCAGGTGCTGTGGGATGGAAACCTTCTGCAGACTGTGGAGATGATGTTTGAGGAAGCGTTGTAGAAGTCATAACTGCAATCTTCCTCTGCGCATAAGAGCCTGTGCTCACGTAAGGAGGCCTAGAAGACACTGCCACGCTCTTATCGGTAGTGGTGAGTTGAGAGCTGCTGGAAGATACGCGTGGATGCTTGACCACCGATCTTCTGGAACAGTGATACGATTCTCCGTGGTCTGGAACCTGATGCCAAGGAACTGCAGATCCTGTGATGGCTCTAGTTCCGACTTCATGTGGTTGGCTAGCCAGTCCAGCTGTGTCAGGAGATGGATCGTGAACTGCAGTTCACGTCTGAGTTTATCTGCTAGTTGATGCACCTGGATGCCATCGTCTAGGTAGAAGGCACTGCGTAATCACCGCTGATGTAGATACGCAACGATGGGCTTGGTTCCACATGAAAATAGCCACAGGGCCAAGGAAATTCCAAAGGGGAGGACCCTCCACTGGTAGTGTTGCCCTTGATACAGGAATTGTAGATACTTCTTTGAGGCCAGATGTATGGGGATGTGCAGGTAGGCGTCTTGCAGATTGATCCTGGCTAAGTAGTCCTTGGGTCAGATGAGATGTCACAGTTGTGGTAAAAGCAGCATCTTGGTCTTGTCTTTTTTCAGCAAATAGTCTAGGCTGAAACGCTTCATGCTGTAGATGAGGCAGAACTTCTCTTTGGAGATCTTCTTCGGTACCAGGAAAATTGGAGAGCCTGGGGTGAGACTACGTTGATCCAGGATCTCTACGGAGTCGATGGCCTCAGTCAACTTGATGTGTTGTAACTCGGGGTATCTGTGCACCAAGGCATTGCCTTGGGCTGGATCTCGTACCCTTCCAATTCTCCCAGTAGTAGCAACGATGGGCTTGGTTCCACATGAAAATAGCCACAGGGCCAAGGAAATTCCAAATCTCTTGTGCACCAAGGGGTCGCTTTGGGCTGGATCTTGTACCCTTCTAATTCTCCCAGTAGTATCCTAGATGTCCTGCTGATTAAAGCGAAAAGAGCCGAAGCTCAAATCGACTTGTCCACTGTACGAGCCTGAACCCTGGTTATGAGGCACATGGGAGGAGCCTGATAAATCAAGGTACCCCAACCATTCAGACAAACCTCGGAGCGTCGAGGTGATCCACACCCGGCACACTCAATAGCTTCTTGGTCAAGGCCTCGATAGGCATCAGGCTGAGACCTGAACTACCGGTGCCGGGAATCTGCACCCTACCAGTGCCGAAGCCCGGGTCGGTGCTTCTCACGGGGTTCAGAGCATCCGCGGAGCTGATGCTCGGCGGTTCGAGACCAAACCCCGATCGCGAGACACGCAGAAGTAGCCTGATAATTCAGGATTCCCCTAGTACTGTCTCCAAAAGCACACACAGCATATAGTCAAACATAGCCTATAGCGCTACATAAACACCCATACATATATGTATAACACCTGGGAGTAGCCTGACAATGCAGGGTTCCCCTGGTGTACACGGGTAGACCTCGGTGCATCGAGATGATCGGTAACTCCGTCACACTCAACAACCTCTTGGCCAGGGCGTTGATAGACATCAGGCCGAGACCTGAGCCAACAGTGCAGGAGATCTGCTCCATACCGGGGCCGAAGCCCAGGTCGGTGCTAGTCCGACCCCTGGTCATGAGACACATGGGAGTAGCCTGGCAACGCAGGGTTCCCCTGGTGTAGACTCGAGGTGATCAGCAGATGTGACGGAGCTACCGGGCCGGGATCTGTGCCATACTGGGGCTGAAGTCCGGGCCTCCTGGCCAGGGCGTCAATAGACATCAGGCCGAGACCTGAGCTACCGTGCAATCTCTACCCATAGACAGGGTACCAATCTCCTCTCGGAGTCTGAGGTAAGAGTGTGCATCGACGATCTCCGCTGCTGCTATAAGTAAGAAATCAATCGTTAGTGTAGCAACATTGTTTGTGGGGGAGGAGTAGGCTGGGGGATGATAAAGGGATTTCCTTAGAAACCTTTCATCAAATATTATCCCCAGGCTGAAGCAGATTAGTGAAAAACATAAAATCTGTGTGCCTGAAAGAAGGCGCATGAGGCGCAGAAACCCAGGCAAAAAACACAACCTCGGTCACTACGAGCCACGTGTGTAAACGTATGAAATGCGTATATGTATAACATAACACAACATAAGAGGAATATTGACGCAAGGGCTCTTATTATGAACATCCTTGATCGTCATGAGCGTCCTCGGCTAAACGCCGGAGGCATACCTTATGACCATCCTGTGGCGGTAGTGTGGCACTGCACAACGTACAGGGCTTAAACTGCAACAAACAGAACCACGCAAGTGTTACTAGCAGGAACTGGGGAGCAGCAAACATATAAACACAAGTAAATAGCAATAAATAAAACACACGGGTGATATTTAAATGCTACAAGCTACAGCCATTTAAATACTAAACATAAAATGCAAAGCAGAAAAAAGGCTAGCCGCACCTGTGTGTACATACTAGTGAGTAAAGTTGAGTGAATGCTATCAAAATTACTCAACAATGACTTACCACAAATTCGCTGAAAAGAGAGAGAATTTAGGCAAGCCCACCATATAATATGCAAACATAATATATGAACTCCCTACTACAAGCTACCAAGAACAGTTAGCAAGGAAACCACGATCGCGTGGTCCTCCATTTTGCCTGCCACAAGGCTGAAAAACAGAGAACCCACGGCAAAGTTACAACAAGAGTCATCAGAAGATGACATATCCCCCCGCCCCCCACATCTTTGAAAGAACAAATCATCTGACAGTTACTTAAAGTCCAGCTTGATTTTAGACTAAGTGCAAATCGTTCCATGGAAATCATGAAAAATAAAAATGACAAAAATCTGCAAATAGCAAAAGGCATCACTTTGGGATCTGCCTCACATATCTGCCAAGTTTTGCTGAAAAATATTAAGAAGTTTTCGAGTTGTGCTCCAGAAACGAAACCCACCCCTCCTTTTGGGATTAAGTCCGAATTGTTTCCATGGAAACAGGGAAAAATAAAAATGCCCAAAATCTGCAAATAGCACAAGGCACCACTTAAGGTTCTGTTTGATATATCTACCAAGTTTTGTTGAAAAATATTGAACGTTTTTTGAGTTATACTCCGGAAACGAAGCCCACCCCTCTTTAAGACTAAGTCCAAAATGTTTCCATGGAAACCGAGAAAAATATAAATGACAATAATCTGTAAATAGCAAAAGGCACCACCTTAGGTTATGTTTGACACATGTACCTATTTTTGTTGAAAAATATCGAACGGTCTTTGAGTTATGCTCCGGAAACAAAATGATTACTGACGGACGGACGGATGGACAGACAGACGAGGCAACGACTATATCCCCCCACATTACATGCCGGGGGGATAACAAAAGATGAATGAGAATATCAATATATGAAGTCCATCTAACGCCTGTGCATAAAGAAAGGAACCATACACTCAGATTGAGACTCTTTTACACTCATCGTATCGGTAGGACAGCAAACTCGAAACGAACACCACGCACGTCTATTCAACAGAACGACAGCATGAAAAGTGAGGTACGAGGTAGACGGCGAGAGTTACCTGCTCTTGGCTGTAGGGGGCCCGGTGGGGCCCTGTAGGGCTGGTCTCACAAGACAACACAAGTTTTTTGTTTTGTAAATATTTTATTGAAAAATATAGTTACAACTGTCATAGGACTTAAAATGGACATTTTAATGCTTATATGTACCCCAAGGAGGACTTTCCTTATATTACTTCCTGTTATATTGGCCCACCCAACGTTATGCCATTAGTGTTTTCCAATGGTCACAAAGTAGGTGTTAAACAGCACAGTGAGGAAGATGACAAAATCTGAGTGGGCAGTGAATCATGTACACTAAGGTAAGCATAACTGATGTTTTAGGTTACTTTGGTCTACATTGTGCTTTATTCGACAGCTGGAGGTGGGAGAACTGGAAGTCATGCAAAGTACACCAGAAAACTGCGCTCACTTACAATTGTAGAAAAAGAGAGTCATGAAGAACGGAAACAGAACTGATGAGTCCCACAAAATCTGTGGTGCACAGTGCAAGGCAGAAGCCAGGAAAACTCATACTAACAGAAATGTTCAACAACAAAAAATTCTTGTCACATGTCCTGTTCCTGGACACTAATGGTGATAAGAGAGCTGGTGCACCACAACCAGCAGTTATCAATAACAGACTGCCTGAGTGCTTCCATGGTTTAATGTACCTTAGGAATGCTGATGCACAAATAGAGTGGTACTGTTGATGTATGTCAATAGGTTCCTGAATACCCACAAAGTGGAATTAGAGTATTTAAAGGTTTTAAAGTTCTGTTCTGGAATGGAGCACTACCACCAGTTTCAGTTAAAGTAAAACTTGCTGCCATGGAAATGCAACAAGAAGACAAAGTCATCAATATCCCCTCAATGGCAAAATACTCTTCAGGATTATGTCTACGAGTTATGATTATGTCAAATATTTAGGTGTGTATATAGAAAAGTGGAAGGAGAGTATTGAAAGGTTTTTAAAGTTCTGCTCCAGAAAGGAGCACTATCACCAATTTCAGTCTATGTCAAACTTGTTGCCATGGAAATGCCAAAAATATTTTATTCAGAATTCCAAAACTACCAAAAGTCACCAGTACACCACCAGATCTATCTATGTGCCAAGTTTGGTGAAGAAATATTGAACGGTTTTAGAGTTCTGCTCCGGAAAAGAGCACTACCAACAATTTCAGGCTAAGTCAAACTTGTTGCCATGGAAACGCCAAAATTTTTTTTTCACAATTCCAAAACTACCAAAAGGCACCAGTACACCACCAAACCAATCTATGTGCCAAGTTTGGTGAAGAAATATTGAACGGTTTTAGAGTTCTGCTCCGGAAAAGAGCACTACCAACAATTTCATTCTAAGTCGAACTTGTTGCCATGGAAATGCCAAAAATGTTTTATTCAGAATTCTAAAACTACCAAAAGGCACCAGTACACCACCAGATCTATCTATGTGCCAAGTTTGGCGAAGAAATATTGAACGATTTTAAAGTTCTGCTCCAGAAAAGACAAATGTGCACGGACGTACGGATGGATGGACGCACGGACGGAGTCCATTTTAATACCCCCCGCAAAACGAGTTGCGGGGGATAAAAATTATTTTAGTCAGAAATCCCAAACTACCAAAAGGCACCAGTTAACCACCTGACCTATCTACAGTCAGTGGCCAAAAGTCTGTTCGCCAAACATGTTACGTTGCCCATGTTTTGAGCGGTGGGTTGACTTTGAAAGCGTTTTGCCATGCTGATAAGCCACCAATCGTAATGTGATTTGGGGTACAAATTTCACAGGTCACAAAATATTCGTAGCACCTATAATATGCGATTATCTCCCTTGCTTTGTTTATGTTTTTGTCGTCTGCTATCATGCCGCCTGTCAACCGAGAATTGACACCTGACCAAAGAAATTTAATTGTTAAGTTGAATCATCCATGCCAATCCAGCTACAAAATTGCTGATTTGACAGGTATAAACCCTAGATAAATTCAGAAAATTTTAAAACGTTTTCGAGACGGAGGTTCAGTTAAATCGTTGCCAAGAAGTAGGCGGCCCTGAAAATCGTCAACAAGAATGTTGATGGCTTTTTCATTTTGTGAAAAGGAATCGCCGGCAAACACTTGGGGATTTGACAGCAAAATATAACAATCAGGGACAGACTACTCTGTTTCTCGCACTGTCAGAAGAAGATTGTTCACTGAGGGGTACCGTAGACATGTGGTAAGCAAGAAAATCACCATTTCTCGTGTTAACAGAGAGAAGAGAAGCCGATTTTGTCGGACAAAATTGCATTGGGGAAGAAATGAGTGGGATAATGTCATTTTTAGTGATGAGACACAAGACCAGATCGGGAAAGACAGAAAAGTTTATGTGTGGAGAAAGTCGGATGAGCGGGTGCGACCCGATTGTTTGGGGATTCGTACCGATCATGAACGAAATTCGGAAGTTTTCAGTGATGTTTTGGGTGTGTGTGTCGGCATATAGAGTGGGAAATTTAACTGTCGTTGATGGCAACATGAACACTGATAAGTACATCGCCATTCTTGATAGCCACTTGTGGCCTGAAGTTGCCAGGCATTTTGTCAACCGCAATTGGATTTTCCAAGAAGACAATGCCCCCTGTCATGTGTCCGTTCGGGCTAACCGTTGGAAACAGGAAAATCATATTCCGACTTTGCTGTGGCCCCCATAAAGCCCAGATCTCAATATCATTGAAAATGTATGGAAAACTGTTAAATATTAGGTGACATTAACTCGAGACAAGATCTCATCTGTATGGTGAATGACATTTGGACTGGGCTTAGTCCCGTTTACATTTGTCGTCTATATGACAGTTTGCCAAGATGACTCAGGGATGTCCTAAGAGCACATATCTCTAAATTCTGAAAATTTGAGGTGAGTACCTTTATTATTTACATAGATATGCGAATTTTAAAAGGGGACCCGACTCCACTAGAAATAGCCGTGACATCACCGGTGTGAACAGACTTTTGGCCACTGACTGTATGTGCCAAGTTTTGTGAAGAAACATTGAATGGTTTTAAAGTTTTGCACAGGAAAAGAGCACTACCACCACCTGGCAGCTAGACGATGCGATTAGTTAATGTTAATGGTGCACTTGTATGTAACTGGAGGCGATGTCTGAAACTCTTGGTGTTGGTGATACATGGGTCACCGAGGTTACTTAAGTTCTTCCAGAACAGGTGAAGTCATACAACTACAGTTTACAGGGAAACTGGGACGACTTGTGTAGGAACAGGGGACTAGTTGCCTGTTCTTGTTGAGAAGTCAACGACGAGCACAGCCATCTGACAACCAGCTATCTTGTCTGGCATTTGTCTTGGTTGTGTTAGAGCACTGGAATCCTGTGGGCTGCAAACCTGAAGATGAGGCTCTCATACAACACCTAAAAGGTTCAAATTCCTTCCTTCAGAGAAGATTTCACAGTAGACCTGGCTAGATCCTGGACTGGCTGCAATGATAGTTCTACTCAAAGTCCTTAAGTTCCTTCGCCACTGCCTTCACTCGGCCATTGAAGAGTGACCTTGAGGTCCAAAGTTGCCTCAGGAGTGTTCAGGAAAGAACATCACAGTTGACTTTCTATAGAATAGCTTTATGCAATGCAATCATGATGGTATACGATGATGGCAGACAGTTGGTGTAGTTGCCACTTCATTCCAGAATTTATTTCCTGGTTGCACTGGTCTGGGGAGTCTTTGACAGTGTAAATGACAGTATGGCAGAAGTTGACATAACCGATAATGTAAACAGCATCCAGTGTAACAATGTCTAGGCTCCTGGCGCTGTTGGGGTTGTTAGTATGCGTATCCTTAAGGAATCTTGTGTCATCAGTCAAAGAAGGTTGTTCAGGCCCTATGTAGTAAAATCTCTCTTCTTAAACCTTGGTATCTGTAGGGTAGACAACTTATTGAAGGTTAAATCCAAACTAGAAAATTTGGTCACCAACAACAGTGTCAGGCAGTGTGCGAAATAGTTTGAACGTAGACACGGGTTTCATTATTAAGCTGCTAATATGATGAACATATTTATCGGGCCATAATCTTGCATGATTTAAAAGTGTATTATAACTTAACAAGTTGGAGAGAGTGACATATTTACAAAATGACCTCATGAAAATTCACTAGCCATTTGGGCCAGTGACTGTGGTCGCACACTGGTGTCAGGAGTCTGAGACATACTCACCTTGATCTGAGATCTTGTCATCTTTATAGGGACATCAGAAAGAATACGGCGGAGGTCACCTGACACCTCCTCATAGTCAGGAACAAAGTTTTCTAAAAAGATGTGGAAGATAACACTGGTGTCTGGTCAGTGGTAAATAACAGTGCCATGGACAGGAGGAGAAAAGTGACACTAAGGTGACCTGGATCATTGAAGTGCCGATGAGGAGAGGCCACAAGATGAGCTAGAGCTTCTTGTTTGTCTTTTATGGGACGGCTTCTGTGTTGAATGGTGCCAAGGGGATGACGTTGCCCTGTGCGCTGTGACTATGAATAGATATGAGTGTCTGTCTGTGAGGACTGTGAGGGCATAATGGATCAGCACCCTAATGATCTGGAGCATCTCGTAGGTGAAGGCGACTGGCAACATGAAGGAGACGAATGATGGTAAAGCTAAGAAACCAAAGACGTGCCGAAGCCTGAGGCATTGACAAGGCTGTGCCTGGGTCTGAGCAAATGTTGCCTTCCTAATGGTATCCAAAATCCAAAACTTGAGGGTCCTGTTCATGGGTTGATTGTTGGAATCTTGATATGGAGGCCTCCTTCAGAAAGTCAGTAGATGTGGGGGCTGAAGATGATTAGACAAAGGCACAGTTCAAACATTGGGAGCGTCTGACATCGTAGGGGGTGCAGATGCTCTTGGTGGCATAGAAACTGGCGTAGAAAATAGATCTGCTCTGTTCATGCTTGAGTAGACAAGGAAGTTCCAGAGGGATGATAATACTGAATGGAAAGTTGTTCACACTGTCTTTAAAAGATTACTAGGATTTACACAATAGGGGCATAGAATGTAACGGGCTCTCACAGATTTAGGTTTGTGACATGCAGTGCCAATCTTATGAAGAAAAGAAACGTGAAATATGGCTAAAACAGCATAGTCAAAATACGTCTAGCCAGAGGATAACAAATAAGTACCAGCAGATATCTGAATTTATGAAAACTAATGCTTACATGAATAAAACAGATTGAACATAACAATATTGTTGAGGTTTTCTCATTGTACAAGTAAGAAACTGTGCCTCATGAGTGCCTGGAAGGAGACATACAAATGGACTAGATTTAGGTGGGCCAATGTACATGTGCGAGTGAGGCCAACTGGAATGAATGTCAATCCTTTCAACAGGAAACCATTGATACATGTTTGTGATTGAAGCTAACACAAGTGGTAAGCACAATGTAGACCAAGGTAAACTAAAAGCAGGTTATTATTCCAATATCAACATGTGAAAATTAATTCCAGCCCTATAATTGACTCATGATGAGCCAAGTGAGGGCTGAGAATTAGCCACTCAATATCCATAATCAAAATACACAGCAAATACCAACCCCGCTCCTGTCACAGAGTCTGAGGGTATTGAAGGATCCAACAGCAAACATCTCCCCGTCTGGTGTCCAGGAAGCTGAGGTTATGGGATACTCATGAGGTGAGCTGCTGTACATCAGTCGGCCATAAGTGTCCCACACCTGCAACAACAGCTGCACATTTACACCAACTACATTTGTCACCTGAGGTTCTACTGATCCTTTAGTGCACATAATGCAGCACATAAATTGTGTCCTGTTGTCAATGGCTGCTGAAAGATGACATCATAGCTAATATGCTTCAGAAATACAGTTCGCTCACAGCAGCAGTGCTGTCCAAGCTGAACTGGAGGTTGATGCATGGTCCATGATTTAGGTCAGCTTTCACCTCTTTGCTTGGTTTAGTTAACCTAAGGGTTTTATAGAATATTTGTCTGAATTTTATAATTTGTTTCTGAATTCCAGTGAATGCTTCTGAACAGTTTCCATTGTTTATTTATACAAAGTTGTCCTAAGTGAAACATCAATAATCTGTTGTTTCTGGCCTTGTTTATACAAAGTTGTCCTTTGTACGCATAGTAGGTACAGAAGTGAAACATCAATAATCTGTTGTTTCTGGCCTTATTTATACAAAGTTGTCCTTTGTACATACAGAAGTGAAACATCAATAATCTGTTGTCTCTGGCCTTATTTATACAAAGTTGACATATGTACGTACAGAAGTGAAACATCAATAATCTGTTGTCTCTGGCCTTATTTATACAAAGTTGTCCTATGTACGTACAGAAGTGAAACATCAATAATCTGTTGTCTCTGGCCTTATTTATACAAAGTTGTCCTATGTACCTACAGAAGTGAAACATCAATAATCTGTTGTCTCTGGCCTTATTTATACAAAGTTGTCCTATGTACGTACAGAAGTGAAACATCAATAATCTGTTGTCTCTGGCCTTATTTATACAAAGTTGTCCTTTGTACGTACAGAAGTGAAACATCAATAATCATTTGTCTCCGGCCTTGGTAATCACACAGAATTAACTGTCACTGAATTACATAGTCAGCAGTCATGTTGTTTACATGATTTAACCAGCACTTCAACTGTCATAAAGATACTGCAAACACTGTGCCATTCACTTGTTATTTGTGCAGTCTGTCAGACTTCACAGTTTGGGAGTAAGTATTGGAATGTTTGCGGAGTGATGCAGAGTTGTTGAAGATATATCAGCAACTGAAAAAATATAGCATGGTAATATGTTTACATTCAGTATACCAGAACAGCTATTATACCTCGAACCTGTAAATATTTAGCATGTTTCAGAACAAGGGATGCTTTTGTACAAAACTGATAACATTAAGATAACAACCTTATATTTGCAGTCTTCAGCACCAGACAGGATGAGGTTATTGACAGGATTCCAGTCAGCCACCAACACAACTCCCTCATGAGCCTTCCACTGAAATATACATTTCAAATATACTATTCACTTCATGTTATGGTTCTGATAATAGCAATCTCTAAATGAGGTTGGATAGTTCTTTTTCATAAAATCACAGTATATAAAGTAAGCTGTTTTCTCAATGATTTACGAAGGAAGACGTGTTGTGAATGAAAATCTGTGTAGATGTTAATTTAAAGCATAGAGATAATACATGGCAAAATGTATGTCAAAGTGAATGTCATATTTCGGTTATTGTGCAGGCCAATACAAACCTTTTGCTTACCACAACAAGAAGAAAAACAAGAGTCATCCGATGATGACAAATCCCTCGACCCACAAATTTCAAAGAAATAATCATCTGACAGTTACGTAAAGTCCAACTTGATCAGAGAATTTCTGTCTAATCTGTCCGTCTGTACACAAGAGAAGTTATTGAGCTATCAAAACAAAAACATGGAATTGGGATTCATGCGTTTGTACATCTATGTCAGGTGCACACCAATATTAAAGTCAAACGAAAAAATAAAAATATTAAAAATCCCTTATACCGGTAGCAATAGGCCTTAGTTGACAACCTAGTTTTTGTTTGTGCAGATTCATGAAAGAATACCTAGCACTCTCTCCAGATATGGCCATGACAAACACAACATTATGGAAATAATCTAAAACTTACTGCCATGGCAACAGACAAAACATAAATTCTTAACAACCCATCTTTCCTCATGAAAGAATACCTATTAGTTTCAGTGATATGGTCCAAACAAACACACCACTATGAACGGAGTCAAAGTCAAACCTGTTGCCATGGAAACAGACAAAACATAAAATTCTTAACAACCTGAGTAACAAAATCATAATTAGTGTTAAAATGGAGTATAGTCAAATCATCTAATTTTCCTGCCTAACCTTCTCCCACATTACCTATTTAGCAGAGATCCCAGAACGCCTAATATCTGTAACCACTGAACCGTGTCGTCTCACTAGAGCAGGCTAAGTTTTCAAGTGGGAGCCGTCCTTCTCCCTGTTCTCCAGTAATTCTAACAAGATCAACACAGCTTGTGACTTTGAGATGAATTTTGAGCAGGATATGTGGAAATGGGTTATGTACATATTAGTACATGGGTTATGTTTACCTATGGCTCTCTCTTTTTATCAACTTCATTTTTTAACCTTTTATATGTTCATCATTATTCACTTAATAAATATGTTTTTAAACAATAAAAATAACCATTTATTATACTACATCTATTTTTAAATTCGAAATCTCCATTACTCTTAACCTATCTCATATTTTTTACCTTTCTAATTCGGCCTCCCATTTTAAGTTCCCTTAACTCTTTCAACACCAGTCAACCAGAGGCATTTACTGCCATGACACCGAGTTCCCAGAGACCCTGAGGTCATAGATGAAGCCTATGTTTATGAAGGAAATTATAAGCTTGTAAAACGTTATTGCTACTACATCCCATACACCATTTAAAAGATCTAATCCTACTGTTGATAAATATGAATTTTATTTTTATAATATTATTCAAATAATACAACTACAACTTAAATAAATGTATTTTTGAATGAAAATGCAAGCTTACATTTATAACGTCCAGATAAACCACGAAAGAAGCAAAAACTATGGCGATTATTTTCCATTTGTGACATGTGATAACATGCCCGCGGCCTTTTCTTTTACATTTTCATTTTACGCCATCAGAAAATTATTATAAAAAGATTTCTTAAATAATATGTATGGTCAGCCTATTTCCGATATCTGTGGCTTTCCGCCGTAACATGACATAACAACGGAAAATACCTCCGCTTTCGCTTTCAGATGCATAACATGCGAGGCTTAATCGCTTGATGTCGGGCATCGCTTCGAAAGCTCTGAACATCAACAATATCACTGTACCCTTGCCAAGAGTATTTTCACAGTTGTAAGAAGCTTTATTTTATTGGATAAAGATTGGTTTCTAATGACGCTTTTCGCCACAGTCTGCTATAAGGGTCGTGATTGGTCAAAATCAGACACGTGACCTAAGGCAGCCAATCATATTACGGCAATGGATACCGCCCTCGTGAAACGAAAACCTTCAGATTTAGACAAAAGTTTTGGGTAAAATAATGCTATTCTGAACATATTAAGCAAGAAATCGCTACCTGTACGTAAATTATGGAACTTATTGGACGATCGTGCTAGGTTATGACCTGTGACAAAAATGCTTCATGTATATATTTTCGCATTAAACATCGCGGTCCGAAAGTGAAGATTGAGGCGGCGAAGCCGAGATGTCACTCGTCAGTGACTTGACTTGCATTACATGATCGCACAAAAGATGGAAATAGTAATTTTATATGTACGCTTGACAACTTTTATGAATGTTGTTGTTGATTTTATTCATTAGTTTATTCAATTTATTTAATGAATTCCTCGAAACATCGTTACTTTGCTCTTTCACAATGTTATTGTAGACCCGCTGCCGAAGCATGTGTCCGAGAATCGTTGTTTTCAATAACATTGTGAAAAATAGTTTATAATTTTAATTCTGCTGATAATATATGATAAATTGAAATTTAATAAGTGTTTTCAGACATTGTGAAATGTGATAGATTTAATATATGAATCATAAGTCAGGTAGGTTCCTAAAATTATGTCTCATTTTGACGTGACTACTGCCTGGCCGCTTAATCGGCCTCCGGTGTCTGGGGACTCATAACGTTGTGAAAAGGGTTGAAAGGGTTGAAAGGGTTAATATATATACTCAGTTGTTTTGGGTGTTTTTTTGGTAGTAACACCACTCTTTCAAAATTTCTATTTTTTGTTCCCCCCTCATTTCTTAAAACGTGTACTACCCCATCGCTGAAATACCTTAGTTGTGCGTGCGACGCTAAATAAAACAAACTTTGATAAACTTGACACAATGAAACATTCACTGAAAAGTGATCATGTAATTGTATGTGGAGACTGGAATGTAGTTCAAGATTATGATATTGATACATATAACTACAAACATAATAATAATCCAAAGTTGAGAGAGAGAATACTAAAATTAAAAGACGAAATTGATCTTGTAGATCCATGGAGAGAAAGATTTCCTCATGAAAGAAGATATACATGGCGGCAACCAACTCCACTGAAACAGGCTAAGCTTGACTATTTCTTGGTTTCTCACAACATGATTCCCTCCATCACAGATACGCCAATAGAGGCTAGTTTTAAATCCGATCACTCTCCTATATCAATTATCTTTACCCTAAATGAAATAGACCGTAGAAAAGGATTTTGGAAATTTAATAACTCCCTTTTGAGAGATCAAAAATATGTCAAAATGGTTAAACGTATAATCTCAGAAACGTGTTCACAATATGAAAACACAGATATAAATGAAAATGAATTTACTATTGACGATCAGTTGTTCTTTATGCTATTGATACTAGGAGAAACAATTAAATACTTATCATATAAGAAAAGAGAAAGACAGAAAGAGGAAAATAGTGTGACGAAACAATTACCGTATATTAACGTCTATAAGACGACCCCATGGATAAGATGACCCCCAAACTTGACCATTAAAATCAGTGTCAAAATGGTATGTTTCGTGCATAAGTCGATCCCCCGCGATGGGGTCCTAATCGCGGCAAACACAGACCACAGACAACTGGCAGTTACCAATAATTATAACTTTGGTCCACATTATTCAAAGAATTCACAATCATATATATTAAGCGCCTACTCAATGGATCGAAACGAAGTGTAGTTGACAGAAAATGGATAATACATTTTGTTTCTCTAAATATCATATTTATTGTAGCAACAAACTGGCTCGCTTTATTTTACCCCATTCAACAATCATGAACTGATTACCTACTGCTTTTCCATTGACTACAGTAACATCGGTAAAATGTGTGAATGTAAATGGCTTCCGAGATTTTAACCCATTCCATGTGCGCATAACTTCTGCTTACCACGCTCATGAGGGTCCGTGATAACCTTAGTGTTGATTATATATATTTTACATAAAACTGTAATTAAAATTACACAATGCTAGGTTATATTTCTTTGGGTTAAATAATAGTACTCTGTATTGTAAATTTTATTATAAATATGTAATTTTCTGAATAAAATTGATATTTTATACTTATCCTGACTCATGCTCTTTTGCTTGTCTTCTTCTTCTTGCTTGAACATAGTAGAACACTTGTATCTCCCTATTGAAGCTCACTTCAATTGAAACATAATGTGAATCACTAATCACTACTCACCAAGAGTTGCCCCTCTTTGCTTCCACTGGCGGGAAAGACGGCGCCACCGTGGCCCACATGCTTCACTCTCTCCTGATAACGAGCCCGACACTTGAATTTGCAGGGAAATCCAAAGTGTCATGTGGGGAGGATGGGAGGGCTTACCTCATGAGTCAGGATAAGTATAAAATATCAATTTTATTCAGAAAATTACATATTTTTCCTTATCCTGACTCATGCTCTTTTGCTTGTAGAATCCTACGGACTCGGAGGTGGGAAAAGATACTTTGGATTTAATTAGTGACTTTACGTAAAATAACCCCCTATGGGAACTTCATAATGGCACTGAAAATAAATTAATTTCTGCTGCTATCATACATAAGTTCTACCAGCAGCCATAGATGGGGGGACTACAATAGTAGGTTAAACATAGAAATAAAGCGACTCCAAAGTGGAGAAGCGACCCAACTGTACAAGTAACAACAAGTACTGGGCTTAAGACTAAACTAGGCTTGAGATATACATGTAGACTAAAGCAAAAACTCCGTAGAGTTGTAAGCTTGATAATTACTGATATAAATTAGTGAGACTACGTCTCACCGTCTACGAGGAACTGTCAACTGCTGTGCGAGGACCAAAGGACCGAAATGGTGAATGCCTGAGACGTCCTCGGTGGCGATATCTCTCAGGTAGTGGATAGCAAACACCATGTCCAATCTCCAGAAACAGCCCTCCATGATGGTATTCAGCTAGCAATTTCCATGTAGAGTGAGGGTAGAAGCCAGTGCTCTAATTTCGTGAGGATTAGATGCTCTTGGAGGGTCGAGTCCTGCAGCCTCGTAGTATGACAGTTCTGATCCATATAAAAATCGTAGTGCGAGAGACTTCGATCTGTGTCGCCGTAGAGATAGGGACGAATAGTCGCTTGAGTTTTCGTCGCCTCGTTTTGGATCGTTGTAAATAAACTTTGAGTACTCTCACTGGGCATAATGATAAGTCAAGCGTATCATGAAGTCCGAGTATGGAGGAAAGTGCTGGGACATGGAATTGTCTGTCTGGTTGACCTGTCAGTTGATTCTTGGCGATGAAGTCCCATCTCAGTCCCATATGCACGATATTTTGATTTGCATCAAATCGTGTTCTCTCAAATCCAGAGCATGTAGTTCCGACATCCTTGCTGCTGTTGCTAAGGTTATCAGGAACAGCGCCTTCTGCATCAAGAACTCGAATGATGTTCTCTGTAATGGTTTGTAGATGTCACTAGTGAGATGTCGTAGAACAACGTTGAGGTCCCACATCGGAGCTTAAAATCTCTGATGTTGGTCCTCCAATTAAAAGGGTGTAGTAAGGCCAGTAACTCTGGTACTTTTGTCAGTTGCACTCGTCCTCATGACGACAACTGATCTCAATGCCGCTAGGTATGTTGAGAGTGTTGACCCTTTTTTCCGCTTCCTTTGTCTAGGTGACAAAGGTAGTCCGCCACTTGAGGATGTGTCACTTTCATGGCTGAGAAACCGATCCTCGAAATGTATCTTTTGTCACGAAGCATCACTACTTGTCGTCAGACAAGTTGTGTGAAGACTTCATGCGTAAGCTAGTGTGACTGCTTTCGCTGCTCTGGCTTAAATATCCTTTCTTTGTTCAAGCATGCTTGATACAGTCCACACGCGTGTAGCCGAACACCTCCGGGTTGCCGTATGCTCTGCTTTGTGTGAGGATGTACTAGTAAATTGGTACACTCTGGTAGTTGCAGTAGAGGCAGTCCTAGGTCTTGTATGAGAATAGGAATTCATATTCTCGCTGGTCAAAAGCGCACCCCAAATAGTTGTGGGTCTCTCGCCTGACTGATTTCTGCAATACCCTAGGTATTAGAGCTGGTGGAGAAACACGTAAGTGTTTTAGTCCTAGGCAGGAGATGCTTCGCGATGTCCGCTGCCCCTGTCCGTGGATCTGGTATTGGTGAGACTAATGTTATCAGTTGACCCTTGTGGGGAAGAGGTCTCTTAAAGGTTCAACCATCTCTTATATGATCTGTTTGAAGATCTCTGAATGTAGCATCCAGTCTGTTGAGAATGGCTGCGTTGGACAGGATAGTGTATTTGCGAACACATTCTTGGTTCTTGGAATGTGGCATATTCTGCTGTGGACAGTCAGGTCGACTGTTATGCTGATCAACTGAAAGCAGAGGTCCAGAAGGTTCGCCAACTTGTTGATCTTTCTGTGAATGTAGACCGTCACTGTGGAGGTGACTGTGTATACCGTTAGATGAG
Organism: Haliotis rubra; assembly: GCF_003918875.1. Classification (NCBI taxonomy): domain Eukaryota; kingdom Metazoa; phylum Mollusca; class Gastropoda; order Lepetellida; family Haliotidae; genus Haliotis; species Haliotis rubra. The sequence continues at coordinate 532,900 of NW_025767185.1, forward strand.
CATTTTATAAAAAAGCTGATCCGGTGGAGTATGGCGTTTATTGCTGCTTTCATTTCCAGCCTGTGGAAGTGCAGATTGTCTCTGCTATGGTCCATATCACAGCTGACACATTGTTGTCAAGGTGTGCTCCCACTCTAGGAGAGATGCGTCCCCATAGAGATGCATCTTGTACTGCGACTCCGCTAATTAGGTGCGTCTGCAACCCTCCTCGCACGGAGTTCACCATATATAGATATGGGTTATAATCTGTCCGGATCGTCCGGTTGTACATTCATGAAGACCAGTAGTGGGCGTAGTTGTAATTCTCTTTGCATGTCATGTCTTGTGCTGACGTGTGAAAAACCAACAGATTTCGCCACTTCGTAGTAAAACGGAGAGAGTAGTGCTTGAGATACAAGAACTTGTATCTATATCCTACGATCTTGACACCCTGACCGTGTCTGTAAGGAAATGAAGTGATGGCCGACTCTGTGACTGCCATCGTTGAAACTCTATGTAAAATCGCCTGGCTGCCGCTACTGCCTTCAATGATGACAGAGGAGGTCTCTAACCCCATGAAGGCAGCCAAATCACGAAGGTCCAGTCTAACTGGACTGTAATGGAGGCGTTGCTCGCTTGCTGACATGTTGTTGTCACTTGTAACCCATGTCCTGATCTGTGAACTACGTTCGATTTCTGCGCAGGGCGTTGTCCCTCGTGGTCCAATCAAAACAAAGCATTTTGATTCTGTAGGCTAGCCGCGCTGTGATGTCACCGTGTAGCAGGAAAAAGATCCTTGTAGAATCTAGTGCCGTCATTGATATCTGATCAATCGTCGGTCTTGTCCGTAGCTTTCCGAAGTGTCATGAGTGACCACGTGTGTCGAGGGTTAAATGGTAAACGCCCGAATATTTTGGCGTGTAATATCGATGCTGGGTAGGCTGTCTACTTCAGTCTTGAAGATAATACCGCCGCCCTATACATAGGCTCAATTGAACTTTCACGCTTGTCAGCTTGTAGACTGCATACATCAATGAAGCGTCAGAATTGTAGAATTAATGCTGAACTTGTAAATTTTTTCTCAGGGAATCGCTGACGATTATGTATTTATCTCGCTGTAGCAAGGCTGCTGTTGAATCCCGTCATTGAGAATGTCTGCAGATCTGTACGAAGGTGAAGATCTCTATAAGGCCATGAATCTTCTAATGTAGATATATCAATCTATGTGAATCTTGTCCTGGATTCCGTCTGAAGATCCGAGCTAGTGATGAATTCTGACAAGAGTACCTCTCTTGTACTGCATTACCTATCTTCGGTCTTTGTACCGATGAAGATTTTTCCCTTCTAGGATGACGCTTACTGCGTCCTAGTTGAATAACCTTGACGATCTGCGTAGTGATCTCGCGGGTGGTCGGCTTGGTGTGACTGTATGGCTTTGCATGTAGATAATCGCCTCAGAGTCCGGAATTGCCTACCTGGCAATATATACGGAAATGGTGATTCCCGTGATGATCTGCGAAGCGTCGTTGATGCCCTTGATGTAGGTAGTTGGTCTGAAGATCCTTTATTAGGCTCTTCATCTGTTGACAGTCTCTGAAGATAGCGCCGTCCTTCGCGCAGCTTGTAGACTATAAGTAGCGTTTTGTTAAGAAGTTAAGTACTGCGACGTCTCTGCCTTGTGGATGGCCTGTGCGAATGCCTTCACGCAGGCTCGGTGATCACATATAGCGTTCTGTTGAGAATGTAAGTACTGCGGCGTTTCTGTGTTGTAGATGGCATGCGGCATACAGTTGAGAGACGAAGTACTGCGATGTCTCTGCTTCGCTGGAGACCTGTGTGACAACCTGCGTGAAGATCGGCGAGGAGATCGACGTGGTGAATAGTCCGACGAACTGTGCCTGTAGCGTGACCTGTGGTTTCGCGAAGCTCCTGGTGAATCCCTCGACGATCTATAGGACGAGGATGTCTTGTATACTGTAGCTGACGTCCTTAGCGAAGGCCTTCGCGAAGGCTCATCTGCGTCCGCACATGGGGAGTGGTGACTGGTCCTTCGCGAAGGCTCATCTGCGTCCGCACTTGGGGAGTGGTGACTGGTCCTTCGCGAACGCCTTCGCGAACGTTGGTCGTCCAATTCTGTATCAGGGGATGAAAGAATTCCCCCCGTCGCAAATGCCTTTGCGAACGCTGATTCCGCATCTGGGGGATGGCGACTGGTCCTTCGCGAACGCTGGTGGTCCGATTCTGTATCCGGGGATGGCGATTCCTCCTTTGCGAATGCTGATCGTCCGTGTCCGCCGCAGGGGATGGTTGAGTCGACCTTCGCGAAGGCTGGCCTGTAGTGTAGATCTGCTGCCAGATGTCACGTTGATGAAGGGTCTCTCAGAGACGACGTCTGCGTTGGAACCTTCATGAAGGCTCGGCACCTCGTTGTGGGCTGTGACTTCTTCTCCAGGCCGTAACGCTGATCATCTCCTGCATAAAGTCCCCCGGTTTGAAGGTCTGCGGTGGAAGTAGCGCTGCCCTTTCTGCGTTGATAGCCTCCGGTCCACAGGACGCTCATCTGTTGTCATCGTAGATACCTCGGGTACCGTGGAGATCTGCGCTGAAGTCACCAAAGGTGACTGGTCGTTACTTGTGATGAACCTCTGGGAAGATGATCAGTTGATCATCGGAGAGTCCCTGTACCGTCAACGGAACAATCTCGGCAGAGAAAGTTCTTGTAGTCTGCGCAGACGTCCCCGTAGAGTTGTCGTCATCTAAGGGGTGTGTAGCCTTCTCTGGGTAGAGGATGGTGTCTATACATCGTCTGTGAAGTTGTAGACGCTGCCCTATCTGCGTTGGTGGAGACGGGACCCATGGGAAGATCATCAGTCATCAGCGTTGATACATCGAGCTGATTGTGGATCTGCGCTGACATCACTGTAGCTGATACCGGTCGTTTCTTGTGATGAACCTCGGGAATGATGAGCGGCTGCTCGTCATACAGGCCCTGTTCTGCGACGGGAACAATCTCGGCCGAGAAAGTTCGTGCGGTCTGCGCTGGCTTCCCCTTGGTGGTAGACGCTGCCCTGGGGGTGCGGAGTCTGCGCTGAGATGTAGATGCCCTCTTAGTCTAGACTGGATGTCTGGTGATGCAGGTCGCTTCTTGGAGACGGCGGACTGCATCCCACGCCTCTCCCCCAAGAGAACTCCAGCGGAACACCAGACGGGAGGGGATCATCCGACAGCAGTTGACTTGAGAGGGATTCAGCCGCATATCCATGCCTGGATATAGCTTACGTGACCTATCTGCTGTGCGTCACAAGACGCAAAGTAAATATTTGTTAAATGCAGAATTATATAAATTATTGCAAAAACTGCAACCTGAACTGAAAGAACATGGTACAGTACAGCTAGGGCATATTAAATGCGGATCAGCAGCAGAAAAATGTAATTTGCAAACAGTACAGAACTTTTCATGAACGTAACCTACTGAACAAACACGGAATACACCGCGAATAAACAGCAGTAAAAACGGATAATTATCAAAACATATTGTTGAAGGATACTAGCTAAAGCTCTATAAGGTAATAAAGTAAGAATAATCAAAGGATATAGTGCCGTAGGGAGACACAGGCTCTCACATCCTGCTCACTGGGCAAAGAAGGAGAGAGTGAAGCATGTGGGCCACGGTGGCGCCATCTTTCCCGCCAGTGGAAGCAAAGAGGGGCAACTCTTGGTGAGTAGTGATTAGTGATTTTACGTATGTTTCAATTGAAGGGAGCTTCAATAGGGAGATACAAGTGTTCTACTATGTTCGCAAGAAGAAGAAGACAAGCAAAAGAGCATGAGTCAGGATAAGGAAAAATTGTATATTTATATACTTATCCTATCTCACGGTATGCACCTCTTCTCTTCTTCTACTACCATGTGTGGAAACGTGCTGTAGGCTAAGTTGAATCAAATCTTGCTGGCCTCTGACCCGCCCTGACCTCTGCCCTCACTCCGACATCGACACCTGTCAATCATCTCTGTAAGCGTGCCACTTGCTCAGATGATCATGTGACTACCTGTGCCTGTCATTCTCGTCTGAGAGCTTCCAGTAATCTGTGATGTGGGGCAGGTCGGGTGGGTCCTATCGCGTGAGATAGGATAAGTATATAAATATACAATTTATAATAAAATTTACAAATTTTTAAACTTATCCTATCTCACGGTATGCACAATCCCACGGTTGGTAGGCGGGTCGCAGATTACCCCGTTACTACCACCAGGAAAAACGCATAACCCAAGGAGGCCAAGAGAAAGCACCAACTCCCGATATGCAAACTCCAACTTGAGATGGGTTTCTTCATGTAACCCCTTGGCTTACACAGCACAAAAACTCTAGGGAGTGGGTGCTCCCGAATTAATGTGGTTTTCGGCCGCAACTTTTGACAAGCAAAAGGACGCAGTTTGGCAAGTAGGCCCCGCGGCCCCATGATTTATCAGGTGAAGTCGAGGACCTTAATCTGGCCAGTCCCTGCTTTGAAAGTACCCCCCACAGATACACGCTGGAAGGCGGTGAAAGAGGGAATAGTTTGGATGCTCAACTAGTTTAACGTTCAGTACCAATCTCTCTAACTTACCAAAGGTGAGAAAGGACCATGTAGGTTATCGGAAATCAACGCTTCACTGACGTAATTGCTCAGAGAGTAGAGGTCAGTAAGCGGGGTGTCGATCATCTCTGCATGTAGCACAAGACTGGCCTCACAGTCTATCAAGTCATAACTAATGACAGTGCAGACACGCCCTATTCCCATAGGTGAGAATGATCTAAGCCCAAGAGGAAAAAGTACCAAGATATGGATTACATTGATAATGTACAGGTACAGAGCAAAACCGACCAAGGAAGGATTGCTTTATCTGCGTACACGGGCCGATGACAATTGCTGTGCCAGGACCAAGGGGGCAGAATTGATGTAGAACTTCCACGTCTGTAACTGAGAGGTCCCTCAGGTGAAGCAAACACTGGATCTGATCACCAAAAACAGCCCTCCATGATTGACTGCAGGGAACAATTTCTGTGAAGAGCCATGGTGGAGGCAAGAGCTCGAGTCTCATGAGGCTTCGCCGTCGACGGTGGAGGTAGGTCAGCAAAGGCATAAGCACACAGGATCGTAGTTCGCATCCAAAACGCCAGGGTAGTACGGGAGACTTCCGAGGTGGAGGCAGTGGACAATGGAATGAACAATCTCTTAGGCAGTCTGCGGCGATCCTGTGAGGCAGCTAGGTAAATCCTTAATACACGCACCGGGCATAAGGACAGATCCTCAGTGTCATTTGGGCCCAGGATAGTGGACAACGGCGGAATCGTGAATGTGCGATGCAGCTGTCTTGGTAACTGATTCTTGGCGAGAAAATCCCACCGCAAACCAAGGAAAACTTTCGCATGTCTAGACCTTTCAAACCGCACCCGAGAAACATCAAGAGCATGCAACTCAGAAAAACGTCCAGCTGTAGCCAAGGCCAAGAGAAAGAAGGTCTTAATTGAGACATGTTCGAAATCTTTCTCCTCCAAAGGTTCATAATCAGCTGACGAGAGATGAGCAAATACAACAGAAAGATCCCAAGCTGGAGGCTGGAACTTCCGAGATTGGTCAGCCAGTTTGTAAGACCGGAGGAGAGACTGGAGTTCAGGGACAGTGGACACCTTCACACCCGAGGCCGCTGCAATAACTGTGTTAAGAGCCGCCAAATAGGTAGATAGCGTAGAAACTTTGAGTTTTCTGGAGGTTTGGAGATGCTGAATGTACTCTGCCACCATCTGCGGGGACGCCGTAGTGGGGGATAAGATGCCCTTCTTCCCGCAATACGCTTCGAAATTCTTCCATTTGTCATCGTAGAGTGACCTCGTAGAAGTACGATGCGCTGTGGTAATGGCAGTAGCTACAAGCTTAGAATAGCCCTTAGCCGTTAATGACCGTTGAAGATGCGCCAAACGTGCAGATGGAGCGTCAATGGAGACCAATGGAGCTGGTCGGAGTAAGGATGAACCAGTAGATCGGGTCAAACGGGAAGAGGCACAGGATCTGGTTCGGTCTTGGAGGTTTATGAACCAACTTCTGTCCGGCCAATAGGGCGCGACCAAAAGCAGAGTTATCCTCTGAGTTGCGAGTAGCTTCACTAATACGCGAGGAAGAAGGGCCACTGGTGGGGACGCGTTGGCACTCAGGTTGTCCCATGGAATGGCTAGAGCATCCAGGTCCCAAGCCAGAAGATCCGGAATCGGTGACACAAACCGAGACAGCTGATGGTTGAAGCGGGTGGCGAAGAGATCTACTGTCGGCATCATCAGCGGAAGGCAAAACGTCTGGAACACCTGAGGATGCAATTTCCATTCCGTTGGAGAGGGACGACTTGGTCGAGACAGAGAATCGGCGATGACATTCTTCACCCCCGGATGTGACTGGCTCGTACCATGATGTGGAGACTGTCCACCAGATCGAAGAACCGTTGGGTCCACCGTAGCAGTTGAGTAGACCCCGTGTACCCCATCCTGTTGATATGCCAAACCAACGCTGCGTTGTCCGATCAGATCATGAGGGACGTTGCTCTGAGGACATCCTGCCAGTGACTGATTGCAAGCATAACTGCCCTGAACTCCAGAACGTTGATGTGACAGGTGCGATCGCCGGGGAGACCACTGCCCTGCCACTTGTTGATTGAGAAGATGAGCTCCCCACCCGTGTAGAGACGCGTCCACGTATAGGTGGTGAGACGGAACAAACGGCCCTAAACAAACTCTGTAGCAAACATTCAATTCTGCCATCCACCACCGGAGATGGGGATGGAGCTGCAGAGGTAGAGTGATCAAGGCAACGGGATCTTCCACTCTGATGTAAGGCGCTAGAGAGAACCGCAAGGGACGAAGTTGTAGTTGACCCCTGAGGGTGAACGCCTGAGCCGACGTCAAGAGGCCCAGGAGCTCCTGCCACTGACGAAGTGTCCTGGGTTGCGCCGGGTGCAGGCTAAAACGGAACCGCGTCAAAACGGTACCAAAAACCAATTGGCGAAAACGGAACCAATTTTCTCTGGCGAAAACGGAACCACATTATTAAAAAAACATCAAAATACTACTAGTTTTTTGTTTTTATTTAACACGATCAGTTTATCGCATCAATAACAGTTCATCACGTTCTGCATCACGTTTTCATTGGATGACTGGTCCGTGGATCATGGCACACCTGGAGAGCAGCTGGCTGAGTGTCTGTTCGTTTGTACATTCTCCAGACGGCAAAGATCTCTTCCTGACGTGCTGTTGCAGCTTTCCTTAGGTAAGACCTGAGTCTCCCCTCCAAGTGATAGCATGTTGAATTCGTCGAACAGTCTTCTCGCAAGCCATTGTCGCTAGTACATTTTGATGAATAACCACGTCTTATATAGCATGTATCATGACATTGAGTTGTAACAGAGCAGTCATGAGTTGCTGTTTTAATGAAGCTTGTCAACCCATCAAACACGCCGCTGTTTCTTTGGAACAATATGCATGAGGCGTGTTCATTAACTAGTGTTTATAACATGTTTTGATAATCAACATGTTTATACTGCATTAAAAACAACAAGTTTTGAGAAGAGACAAGTTTATTTGGTCAGCCGATAGATGTGAATGGAAGAGTCAACCATGTCAACAGCAAGTATCCATTTTAAATCATTATCGTTGAGCACTTAGTTAACGTAAAGTTTTATTTATACATTTAATTTAGAGCTAAAATTTTATGGTTCCGTTTTCGCCAAGTCAAGGTTCCGTTTTCGCTAAGTCAAGGTTCCGTTGTCGCCAAGTCAAAGTTCCGTCTTCGCCAATTTGGTTCCGTTTTGGATAGTACCGTTTTGGCGTGGTGCCGTTTTAGCTATAACCCGTTGCGCCAATGCCAATGAAACCAATCGCTGAATCTTGACGAAACGATCCCTCGGGACAAAGACTTTGTTGGCTTCTGTGTCGAACACTGCTCCAATGAATTTGAGACGGCGCGTGGGGACTAGTTCCGATTTCTGCAGATTGATTAACCAGCCTAATTGGGGAAGAAGCCGTATCGCAAACTGCATGCGACGAAGCAGAAGGGCATGATTGTTCTGTGCCTGAATGCAGTCGTCGATGTAGGCTTTGAACACGATCCCCTTGCGGTGAAGGAAGCTGGTGATAGGCTTTGTTACCCGTGTGAATAGCCACGGCGCCGAAGAAATTCCAATGTCATATAGATCCAGTATCAACTACAGTATCTAGAGATGTGATGTCATATAGATCCAGTATCAACTACAGTACCTAGGGATGGGATGTCATATAGATCCAGTATCACCTACAGTATCTTGGGAAGAGATGTCATATAGATCCAGTATCAACTACATTATCTAGGGATGTGATGTCATACAGATCCAGTATTACCTACAGTATCTAGGGATGTGATGTCATATAGATCCAGTATCACCTACAGTATCTTGGGATGTGATGTCATACAGATCCAGTATTACCTACAGTATCTAGGGATGTGATGTCATATAGATCCAGTATCACCTACAGTATCTTGGGAAGAGATGTCATACAGATCCAGTATCAACTACATTATCTAGGGATGTGATGTCATACAGAGACAGTATCAACTACAGTATCTAGAGATGTGATGTCATATAGATCCAGTATTACCTACATTATCTAGGGATGTGATGTCATATAGATCCAGTATCAACTAGAGTCTCTAGGGATGTGATGTCATACAGAGACAGTATCAACTACAGTATCTAGAGATGTGATGTCATATAGATCCAGTATTACCTACATTATCTAGGGATGTGATGTCATATAGATCCAGTATTACCTACAGTATCTAGGGATGTGATGTCATACAGAGACAGTATCAACTACAGTATCTAGAGATGTGATGTCATACAGAGACAGTATCAACTACAGTATCTAGGGACGTGATGTCATACAGATCCAGTATTACCTACATTATCTAGGGATGTGATGTCATACAGAGACAGTATCAACTACAGTCTCTAGGGATGTGATGTCATATAGATCCAGTATCACCTACAGTATCTAGGGATGTGATGTCATATAGATCCAGTATCACCTACAGTATCTAGGGATGTGATGTCATATAGATCCAGTATTACCTACAGTATCTAGGGATGTGATGTCATATAGATCCAGTATTACCTACAGTATCTAGGGATGTGATGTCATATAGATCCAGTATCAACTAGAGTCTCTAGGGACGTGATGTCATATAGATCCAGTATCACCTACAGTATCTAGGGATGTGATGTCATATAGATCCAGTATCAACTACAGTATCTAGGGATGTGATGTCATATAGATCCAGTATCAACTACAGTATCAACGGATGTGATGTCATATAGGTCCAGTATTACCTACAGTATCTTGGGATGTGATGTCATATAGGTCCAGGATCACCTACAGAATCTAGGGATGTGATGTCATACAGCTTCAGTACCACCTACAGTAAATAGTGATGTGATGTCATACAGCAGAATGTAAATATTGTGTATTTTAAAGTTAGGTAGATAATTATATCTTATACTAGTAACCCAAGCACTCTGTACTAATCCCAAGGTAAAGTAGTTATATAAGTCACAGCAGGGTGTCTCTTTGTCTTCAGCCTCCTGGTCCAGTCATAGCTTGGCCAGTGATTGAATTTCTATTGTTTCTGCAGCATATGACCAGAGCTGAGGTTGTATATACTTCAACATTTCTCTGCTCTGGTCACTGCTGCCATCTCAACTCTGCATGACTGTTATAGCACTGTAAGTTAATTTAGATGTCTTTGTATATTTACCATAAGGAGATAAGAATGTGGTGTAATAGTCAAGTTAACTATGCCTTTCTATAGTTATCATAAGGAGTTTAGGATGTGGTGTATTAGTCAAGTTAATTATGTCTTTCTATATTTATCATAAGGAGGTTATATATATATGTATAGATCTGTAATTTCCATCTGTAATGTAGAATATGCATTGTGTACGCAATCATTAATGTCATGATGGATTGATATCTATTGTGAACAGTAATACTAGTATTACAGTCATATTTGTGCCACTTTACTGGTAGGAATTGGAGTCACATTCATTACTGGTGTTTTACAGTGGAGTATGGTGCGTACCTGAGAAGAGGTTAGTTTTTTTGTATTTTCTGTATATGTTATAATCCGAAAGGTGCCAGTGTGTGCAAGGACGTTCCATCAGCATGACTGTTCGGTGACTCCCATTGACATTATCTGAGAGATGTGTTCCATTAACTGAGAATTGCAGGACCATATACAGTAACTAGTGATGTCACACAGTCCCAGCGTCATGTATCTTTTTACTGAATAGTAGAAAATCTCCACACATCACACTACACAAGATCTGCTGACATTTTTAGTGATCTTACCATTAAGGGTTTGGCATTGGCCTGAAGAGATTTGATGACTAACTGCTTGCCATTGGTGAACAAGACCTGGTCTGAATCTGGCCCCCAAGACACTGCATACACAGTCAGGCCTGCAAACAGTACACACATATATATACTAGTAAATAAGCAATGACTTGCAAAGCTAACCCAAACCTCATTATACTTTGTTAGATTTGAGCGGAGCATTCCACACTGCATTGGCCTTCTGTTTTGTGTAAATGTTGACTGGAGAAATTCATTTTAAATGACTGTACTAACTATTGTGTGTAAACATTGACTGGAGAATTCCATTTTACATTACTAAACTGTTTTGAGTAAGTGTTGACTGGAAAATTCCATCGTGTAAGCGTTGACTGGAGAATTCCATTTTACATTGCAGTACTCACTGTTCTGTGTAAGAGTTGAGCGAAGCATTCCACTACGTGACCAGATTTTTACTTGACCATCTTCTCCAGCTGGAAATTAAACTTCGTGACACCAAAAGAAAACAAGCAAAATTTTGCAAAAACAAATCAATCAATTTGTGGCAACAAAGCATAGATGTTCAGTACCCACTATTAACTACACATATCCCAAATTTCGGTTTGAACTTACAGAAGCTGAGGTCTTAAGAGGCAAATATAGGGGTCGGGCTCGCTGACTTGGTTGACACACGTCATCTTATCCCAACTGCTTAAATCGATATTCATGCTGTTGATCACTGGATTGTCTAGTCAAGACTCGATTATCTACATATAGCTGGAATATTGCTATGTGCGGTGTTAAACAACAAACAAACACTGAAGCTGAGTGACTGCTTAAGGGGCTTCCTTCTCTCAGTGTAAAAGGATTACCCACAGAAGAAAGGAATCAAAATCATAAATATATGCAACATGGTCACACCTAGTGATGATATCTCCACTCAAACAACACAGTTGTATATATTCATTTCCAACATTCTCTTAAACATGTTATTGTTAATATTAGCGGTAAAAATGATAAGAGGACAGAATATTCTATTTTTCATATTCCACATACAAAATGTAGAGCTTTACCAATACAATTTGAAATTGCCAACGTCATATCTTCCTAAAACTTACAAAAGGAATACCTGGCAAGTACTGTACACGATTGCACGTGATGATGACGACATTTTTGCTGTGGGCAACCTTTTTCATCAACAGGAGGATCTGAGCATGCCAGGATTGTTGGCCAAAAATATGGACCTTCAGTGGATTATGTGTGAAAAAATTGGAAACAACTCCATCGATGTAGTCCATCAAATATATTAACGCTAACAAGAAGACAAAGTCATCAATATCCCCGCAGTGGCAAAATACTCTTCATGATTATGTCTACGAGTTATGATTATGTCAAATATTTAGGTGTGTACATAGTAAAGTGGAAGGAGAGTATTGAAAGGGTTTTAAAGTTCTGCTCCACAGAGGAGCACTATCACCAATTTCAGTCTAAGTCAAACTTGTTGCCATGGAAATGCCAAAAATATTTTATTCAGAATTCCAAAACTACCAAAATGCACCAGTACACCACCAGATCTATCTATGTGCCAAGTTTGGTGACGACATATTGAACGGTTTTAGAGTTCTGCTCCGGAAAAGACAAATGTGCACGGACGGACGGACGCAGTCCATTTTGTTATCCCCCGCAAAACGCGCTGCCGGGGATAACAAGGCTTTGGAACAGACTGTAAACATGTGGATAATGTGGTATTACCAGTGACAAGGGCTGTTCCGTCGTAACTCCATTTCCCAGACAACACAGCACCTTTGTGGGCTTCCACACTCTTCTCAACACGCCCAGTGCGACTGATCAAGTGGAATTTGCCTGCAAAGCATTAAATCATTAATGCAAAGTAAACTTATTGACATACCACTAAATACCTGTTGACAAAAACACAGTCAACAGAACCCTTTTTAATGTATAGGAATTTTTTCGTAACTGTCTTTCACACATTTAATCATGGTTTCACATCCAGTAAAAGGCAGTTACAAACAGGGAGTTATCTCAACCCAATGATCATTAATGTAATTAGCCATATTCTTTAACATACACATAAGAAAGGGCGAAATTACCAAAAGCTAGCAATTTAGAAGAGTGTTGCATCAATATGATCAAGCCTCTGACTTTTGGTATACATTCCAGAAAGACACAATTCAAAAGAGACACAGCTTTCTTGAAGGTATTCAGCATGAGAACCTTGCTAAATGCAATAAACCACAAGCTGTTATCCATAAAGTTGTATGATTTCTTATGTCTCTCATAATGTAGAGTACAAACAATCTTTAAGCTTTGTGTATCACTGACCATCTGTAGATGTGAGGGCAAATACATCCCCGCCTGATTTCTTTGGTCCACCACTACTGCCAGCCTTTGGGAAGAAGTGCATTCCAGTTGGATAGCACTCATTGGGGAGGGTGAGCAATTTGCTTGTCTCCAGGCCTGTTAGCAAGTTCCATTTCAAGATGATGTGGTCATCTGCACCTGAGAACAGTTCATCAGGTGATGTCCATCCCACACAGCTCACCAGGTCAGAATGTAAGGAAGGTTAAGGACAAACAAAAATTTGTTCATTGATGTTGAAACAAAACAATAAAACATTGATATAATCAAAACACTTCCAACAACACAGAGAAAGTAAGAATATAACACTTATTAAGTGACTAATGCAGGTTGACATCTTCTTTATGTATCTTTTTCAGTTGCAGTGAACTGGCACCAAGGTACTGTCTCCCTCTCAAGCTGAGGCATACTTTCCAACAAATACCATGCATTTCTGGATCTGATTAGACTGAAACTACCAACTCACCAAGACACCTAGCAGGCAACATAAAACATGTCATAAGCAATTCTTTAAAAAGATGGAAAAGCACCTACAGCCTTCTGGGAAAAACTTTCAATCTCATTAATGCAATAGACTTTCTTACAAATGTCATGCATTTCAGAGTTTCAAACAAAAACTGAACAACAAACCAAATACTGAGAACTACCAGACCTAATCAGACATATCACTCAATTATTGAAAAACACAGGAATTCAGGAACTTTCTATCTCAATTACCCAGAAGGCAATATTATTAGTGGACAAATAGAAAGAAGAAATGTTATATCAAAACACACAGAAAATAAAAAACGAGTCATCAAAAGAGTCATAATTATACATAAGGTACATGCTTTGAGGATACACCAACTGAACAGTCATTCCCTCTTTGATATTCTTATTGCGTTAGAATTAAATGAACTGAGTTAAATCAAATAGCAGAGGTGGGATATTGTTATTTTTTTAAAATAGTATTTACAGCTAGCAGCTTGTAAGTTGGTTGAGGAGTTTATACAGTGATTAGACTATACATATTGGCAGTGTATGAAATAAAGCCGGTCCAACTGCCCGATACGGGCTAGATTTCTGATGGACGGTCTAAATTTGCAGCTAGCTAGTCCGATGGTCTGGTAAAATATTTAGATGTTCCCTACATCTGAGTAAATTCACAGTATCTTGGTGTTTGGTCTGGTTAAATCCATTTCGGGCTGGTAACATTTTGAAGTTACCAGCCCTGATGTCTGGCTGGGCTTTTGGCTTATTTCATACACTGATATTGGAGATATTTATATAGCGCTATAGTCCATCCCATGTGCATGCTCAAAGCACTACACATGTGTTACAAGAAAAACAAATCAAACAAAGTTTTACTTTGAAAACATGTCTCATCTGTTTATTCAACATACTATGGTTGAGCAGAAATGTTTCAAAATCTAGTTACTACACAGATTTTCTGGATTTTAAGCTGTTGATTCTAGCTCACTATTTCACATGTCTCAAACATCATTTCCAGGTCATAGAATACAATGGTCATCATTATTTCTGATAACTGATATATGGCATCCATCAGATACGGATATACCAGGAAAGAGGTCCATTATTTAGCATCTGAATTGGCTTGTCAGTTCAGAAAACATGACCTAGCCCATCCTTTATCTGTAAAATGGTTATACAGAATGTTGGACTGACTGACTGACTGAGTTTGGTTTTACGTCGCTTTAAGCAATATTCCAGAAACATCACGACGGGGGACACCAGAAATGGGCTTCACACTTTGTACCCATGTGGGGATTCGAACCCGGGTCTTCGGCGTGACGAGCCAACGCTTTAACCACTAGGCTACCCGACAGAATGTTGGAGCAACAGCAAGGGCTGAAAGTTAGGAGTGCCAATTCTCTCATTGAACTTCGTGCCAAAGCTATTTCAGATGAATGTGTCACAAAGTAGTTTGATGAACTTGCCATGATTAAGGACAAACACGATATCAAATCAAGACCTGAAGCACAACATGGATGAGAAAGGAATCAGCCAGTCCATTGTTGAAACAAACATTGTTGGCTCAAGAGTGAGTGAGTTCAAATTTATAGTCACATCGGCAATATTTCAGCCATATCGTGACTATGCTGGCTCAAGAAACTCTGTGGCCTATGAGATTTCTTCAGAACAATCATCAGTCGTCACACTATTGGGATGTGGAAATGCTCTGGGCACATTTATTACACCTTATTTTGTAATTGCAGGCGCTAGAGTGTGCAGTGAATTTCTTGAGAGTTGTACAGTGAGAAGTGGCGTAATTTTGGTCAAATGGCATCATATTCCGCGATTACCTGGACAAGCACTTTCTTATATGCAACTCCGACAACATCAGAGAGACCATTGCTTCTTCTGTATGAACGACCACAAATCACACATTTCAACTGGGCAAAGGATCACAATATTGTTTTGTTTGTCCTCCCAGCTCACACAAATCACATTTTGCAGACACTGGACGTGGTATGTTTTGGTCCATTTATAAAGATATACAATGCTGAATGTCACAAGCTCTTAAAATCTGATGGCACCACTGTCAACAGACACAACATTGTCTCTGTAGCCTGTAGGGCATATCCTGCTGCTTTTACGCCTGGTCACCTACAGTTGGCTTCAGGAAAAGTGGAATCTATCCCAGATATCATTGATAAATCCCCATTACAACCTGCCACTTTTATGCACAGATCACACGAGGAAGACCATTTGAAGGAAAAAGCTACTGATGATATGCAAAGTCCAGTTACCAATGCAAACGCAGAGAAAGAAAACCCCTTTTCAAACTTTGATCAAGCTCAATATTTTGCTGAACAACTCCCCATTATTCAAAAGAAAAACAGAAAACCTCGTAAATCCATCCACAAGATCATAAGTGGCAAAACCATAACTGAACCAGAGATTGAAAGTCACGTTAAAAAATACACTGACAGTTCAACTTCTAAAAAGTCAGTACCAACTTAGAAATTATCAACATCGTAAAAGTGTTGCATGTTTGACCACTTCCAGTCCACTGAACTGGCCCAATGCACATCTCTGTTTTTCGTGCAGTGGGGACAGAGCATGAATCGTAACTGCAAACACTGGGTACATTTACAGTATTGCTGTTGAATGCGTGTGCTTTGGACTCACGATATGTTCTATCGCCCCTGCCGTGGACTGCCGTGGACTGCCATGCAAACAGTCTGAAGAATGAAATCAGTAAATAGTGTACAGACCTAATTGACAAGTTACAGAGACGTGTTGAATGAAAATTCATTTCAACTGCTATCTTCAGACACAGAAATGATGGTCGGTATGTATAAATTCTGATTCACAAAAAAATATTCCCCATCTACTGTACTGGGCTGTCGTACATAGGGATATATTAACTGACTGCGTAATCCATAATACAAGGTGATGCCACATTTTGTGTGCAACAAGAATGGGTGATGATTACAAATGGCTTAGGTAAACAAATGTTTCAGTCACGAGTGGAATATCAGGCATTTTCAATTTGCTGTCTTAATAATAAAATGATCAGTGAGTAAAAACAAACAATTTGTTCTTTTGAAATACGATTTTCGCTGCACTTCCCTTATATCAGTGAATCAAGGTTACACAATGGTATAATTAAAGCGTGAGGACACTTAGTTTTCTTATTTCGTTTGTTTATTGATGCAGTATGGAAGTTAAAATAATCAAATATACGATATATAATTGGGTACAGATTTGACTTTTAGGGCAGAGTCATCAATATATTCAGTAAAGAGTGGTTTTGGGTAGCAGTCCGCCAGAAAAGTTTCTGTACGAATCTCTGTTGGTGCGAACTAGCCTGTTCCCGTTTAACAATATTCACTTTTTCAACAGAAATAGAAAATTCTCAGGAAGATACCAGGTCTAATCGGCACCGGTCTGATTTACAAAGGTGGTGTCCTTGGCTGTGGTGTAGGGTCATGTCTTCACTGTCAGACCAGATGAGATCGCTTAGTATTCTGTTCTAACAGTAACACTTACAGTGTACATGCAGTCGCTGAAACATTATCCAAAACATGACAAGTTTCGCAGTTAGATGTAAAACGTGAATAAAGTCTATAAAAAGGATATGTTTTGCTTCCTTCGGCAACGTAGTTTTCAAACGCATCCTCTTCTCTTTCAATTTACAATAACTTACCGGTTCACTTTCTTAGAAATCTGTCTGTATATAAGAGAAATCCCCGTTCGCCGCATTTAAGCAGAATCCAGGTATGTGCAAGAGCGCATGCGTACAAAATACCCTTTGTCGCAAACTACAGTTACTGGAAGGATAGTTTGATGAAGTACACAAGGTATTGGCTTTAAAAGACTCGTGTTTTCCATATTCATTAGTAAATAATGATATTAAAATAATACTATATGAGATGACAACAATGATAATGCAAAGAAAATGACCATGCTATTTGAAAATTACAAGCTTAAAAATTAGTTTTAGTTATGGTAGTATTTTCTTTAACGGAAGTGTGTGTACTGCAACGGAAGTGATCAACTTTGTTTACAGTGGATACGGATGGAAAGGAAAAGCTGCTGAATATCAAAATATTCCAGGTTAGTTATCATGTTGGCAAATAATTGAAAACATGTTTATGTTTGACATATTCTTATAAGTATGGATAAACACAGATATTATTTGTACATGGTTCCATGCATTTTATCTGTGGTGATTGTTACATCGCGGCACGTATCTAATGTTATTGTTTTTGCCGACCGGTTCACGACAATGACAACGACAGGTTTGATTCGTATGACAGTGATGATGTGATGAAGACCTGTGCTGCAAATGCACAGATGAGGTTCAAAGAACTGTGTCTTTAATAATCACAACTTCGGCACAATGCACTCATCCGACATGTCAGCATTGGACACATCTACGTTTTTGTACCCCAGTTCGTGCTGTACGCCAACATTCCGAGTTTTGGTGTCCTTGCCACAATGAAGAATATATCACAATAGACTTAAAGTTGTACTTGGTAAGGATGTTATCAAGCTCAGAAAGTACTTGGAAACAGTCTCCTCCGACATAGCACACGCACTCTGGATCTCTAAAGATCGAGGTTGTCTCACTGATAAATCGGGCCAACGTTCAGAAAGCCGTAAAACCACTGCAAGGAAAAACAGGGCTCATCTTTTGTCTTCTTTCCTTGACAAACGGCTAAATCAGTGGCAATAGCAGTCACCTCAGCCCTGGTATAGCCGTAACCAAAATTTGACATAGCTTGAATATAGTTTATGAGTTGCTTTTCTTCTTCCATGGATAACACTGGATCCCGCCCAATTGTAATGCATTCAACAGAAACTTTCCCACTCATTCTGTCATGTAATGTGGCGAAAAGAATTGAAAATTTGGCTGAAGCTTTTCTTATAGACATGCCAGAAGTTATCGCATCATATGCTTTATCCAGGGCTTCTAAGGAATATTTCCTGTATTTCCCTGTTTTGGGGGCCTCCCCGTCAGTCAAAACCTTTAAAAAATCAAAATGACAAGCTATAATTCACGCTGAAGGGGTCGTTGTCAGCACAGGTACTACAGAAATGTACCCCAGGTACCTTTCTGTATACAGAAATGTACCCTAGCCAAAGTAAATGTACAGAAATGTACCCGGTACCCTAAACGGCAGACGAGTCCACTTTTCTCAAACCGAAACCGGTTTGTGGTGTTGTTCCAGATCGCCTGATTTCGAGCGCTTTCATTGCATCGCCGAGTATTCACTTTGTATTCTAACGCAATCGAATATGGAGCTCATACGACAGTATGAGAGTTCCGATCAAGAAGATGATGGCGATTTCCCATGTTCATTTACGACAGCTGTTGGTGGGAACGATTTGGAAATGACCCTTTCAGGACACCCAAAACTTAAAAAGTTTTGCTCCTGAGAGAACAGCGCTGGATATGTACGAAGTATGTCACCCCCATTGTAGACCGCTTTCAATTTTCTGTAAAACGGACTACAGGGGACGTCATGCTCAAGAAAAATCGATTGTCTGATATTTTATAACTGACAGCGGAAGGAAGGTATATAGTTCTTCCTGACAAACACGCACTGCCATGTTGAATATTTCCGCGGTTTGACAGGCAGGAATATTTTTTAGTACGCGTTCGAGAAACCGGTTTAGCACTCATCGCGATGCAGAATGGGATCGTCCTAGGGTACGATTCTGTACATTTACTTTGGCTAGGGTACCTTTCTGTAGTACCTGTGCCGACAACGACCCCTTCAGCATAATTCACCACAACAAAAGAAACTGAAACAGTGGGTCAAGTATTAAAGAGTGAAACAAAGTACGAATTTGAAGGGGTGGCCCTTAGAAGCTTCCATAGATTTTGTTTTTAGCATGACGTCACTAAATGTAATCACGTGATCTCTGTACAAGAAAATTCCTGTCAGTTTTCTATGACGTATTAAAATTTTATTGATGTTTTATTACAAGTGAAAAAGTTGCTTTAGTGAACACACATTAAAAATGAGTTGTTTGCCAAATAATAGCTGCTACTTACGTTTGATAACTTGATGCGAAGCATTTTGTGCTTCAGGTGACTGATAGCGGTCTCAATGAAAGATCAAAGCTGCAGGTGACTTCAAATCTTGTTTGTTATCACGAGATTTAACTTTCAAAATGGCCGATCAAAGTTATGTTACGATCAAAGTTATGTGACCCGAGGATATATTACATTTTAACATTGGTAAAATGAATTCTACTTTAGTTAAGTAATATAGGTTTGATCAGTATTTCTTCAAATCAGCTTCAATTTAGACCAATTTAGTTAGGAATTGACTTTATTTTGTTTCTATGCATATGTAGGCATAAACCTTAAAAACTGTATCATAGTGTATGTACACTGTGTAAATCCATTTAGTGTGCACACAAAATGTTTACCTCATATAAACCCCAAACCATGCTGAAGTGAATTCTTATGAAAAAGCATATAAGGAAATGTAACTTCACAAAACAGAACAGAACTTTTATTATGTTCAGGCCGGGATACTCGGCATAAAAGGTACAATGTACTGACTTACACAAACACAAATAGAACTGTAGACAGCAAAGCACAATTAGTGAAATAATCAGTGCAACACCTGCCCATCAGGAAACACTATTCTATTAGTGGGTATGGCCTGATTTTGTTTTGGTTTATGAAAACATGAATACAAAAGAATTGTTTGGTTTACCAATCAGATGTCAGAGAATCACCTTCAAGTCTGTTTTGACATAAGTATCTGATGTCATCCATTGTTTCATGATATCATTGCATTCCAAAGTTTAGTCATAGGGTCCAAGAGTGACTATGCTGTGGAGAAAGGGCTTTCTGATTATCCTTCTATCTTACTTCATGTATCTTGAAAAACACCATGTGTTTGATTTCAAATTACTGGTTATTATTGAATCTTTCATTCCCTTAATGGTAACATCCACATCAATAACAGCCACAAACATGAAAACAAATAATGTTATCTCCTAATCAGTTCATTCCCATATTCCCCACCAGTTTTGTGTTTAATTGCAGTAACACAATCAGTTCAAAGTCTTCGTGAAAGCAAACAGAAGGCTGTTAATAACCTTCTTAAAAGGGAAGCGTACACGAGGAAGACATGCTAATTTTTAAACTTATCCTATCTCACTGTATGCAGCTCTCTCTTCTACGACCATGTGTGGAAACGTGCTGTAGGCTAAGTTGAATCAAATCTTGCTGGCCTCTGACCCGCCCTGACCTCTGCCCTCACTCCGACATCAACACCTGTCAATCATCTCTGTAAGCGTGCGGCTCGCTCAGATGATCATGTGACCACCTGTGCCTGTCATTCTCTTTCTTGTCGCGGCGTCAGGTGGACGTGTGCTTGGCTATAGAAAATTTGTTTGCAATTCTCTACAACTATGGGAAAGTCTAATCGCAGTAGTTCTAAGAAACGAAAGCATTGTGACCAATGCTACAGTAATTTTTCAGCGGGGGACCCACATGTCTTGTATGTAGACTGTTTAGGCAAATGTGAATGGTCCCGTCGCTGTACGTTCTGTAAGGATCTTAACGATGATGATTTCTCGGCATATCACCAGGTGGCTGGTAGACGTTTATCCGATCGAGATCGCCGTCAACTATCTGGGGGTCCGTCGGCATTGAAACGTACCGAGGCCGAGCGTCGTAAATCTACGGCAGTCCGTCGTTCGAGGTCCCCGTCTCCTATTGAGGATTTTCTAGAAGAGGCGTCTGATTCCTACCTTAGTGAGAACTTAAGACAACTGTTCCGTCCGCGTGGCCGTAACCCCATCACGTTGGAAGACTCGTCTCCACCTAGGGTTGTGGTTAGGAAATAAAGTTTGCTCTACCCCAAAATGTTTTGTAATAAAGTATAGTTTTGCCCTGAACTATTATAATTAAATAATTTTTTTTGATGTTATAATAGTTCAGGGCAAAACTATACTTTATTACAAAACACATCGGGGTAGAGCGAACTTTACATCTTTTCTAAGATGCTAAATTTAATACTTTCTAAGGATAATTACGATTAATTTAAGGCAGAAAACAAACGACGGTGTCGATGACCTAAATTAAGAATCCTCGCACAGGGCTAACTGGCGCGCTGTTCTACTGATGTGTCTGCCCCCCTACGTTAAGACGAACGTTACCAGAAAAAAACAAATGATAACAGTTTGATGACGGTTTACGTTCGGATTAAATATCTTCTCTGAATTATCTTAATTACATCTGCCATTAACGTAAACCATATGGGGCAATATGAACGTCGCATTTCTACTACCAACGTAAGTTTAGATCAGTACATCCAGATGAAGCTGAGTAGTCAAGCGACATTCCACGATTGCATTGTGGGAATGTAAACATTGCAAACGTTACCGTGTCGCTGAAAACTTGTGAGTTGAATTGAGACATTTTAACAGTCGTAAAACATAAACGTAATGTTTCCACCAGTGATGTTAGCTGCGTGAAGCAACTGCAAACCAAGAAACGGGATGCAACGGAGTAGTTTACTGTAGGAGGCCGTACGAGGCGATGACAACTGACATGCATCCTGACGTCGCTTACATTGTGACGTCGCTTACATTCTGACGTAATGTAAAATGGTTCGATTACGAGGGGACACACTAGAATGGCGTAGTGACGGGATATCGTCATTCAATTGTTACGTCATCAAAAAACTATACCTTTATTGTCTGATAATGTATTTTTTTTCCAATTGTTCTAACCGCTAGGCATCTTAGAATGTTAACTACGTCCTCTCCACAACCTCATCTGTCTACGGTGGTTGTTCCTTCGTCTGGTTCTCATTCGGTGGTTCAGTCGAATGTGTTCCTTGATTCTAGACCACCACATTTTTCGAGTGCGCCTCTTGCCTCACAAGCGTCGTTTCCTTTAGGCCAGATATCAGTTAGAGCGCTGCTTGTGTCCAATTTGGCGTTTCTTACTAGTACTCCCAGGTCGCCGCTTACTACTGGTGTGTACGGTTCGGCGCTTCCTACCGGTGTTCCCGGATCGGCGCTTACAACTAGTGGTTTCGGTTCAGCGCTTACTACTGGTGGTCTCAGTGCGGCGCTTACTACTGGTGGTCCCAGCTTGCTACCGGATCGGCGCTTCCTCCCGGTGCTCCCGGATGGGCGCTTCCTCCCGGTATTCACGGATCGGCGCTTACTACTGGTGGTTCCAGATCGGCGCTTACTACTGGTGGTCCTGGTTCGGCGCTTACTACCGGTGCTCCCGGATCGGCGCTTTCTCTAAGAAGAGAAAAGGAAGAAAAAGAAAAAGCGGTGTTCCCGGATTGGCGCTTCCTCCCGGTGTTCCCGGATTGGCGCTTACTACTGATGGTCCCGGATCGGCGCTTACTACTAGTATTCCCAGTTCGGCGCTTATTAAAGGTGCTCCCGGATCGGCGCTTCCTCCCAGTGTTCCCAGATCGGCGCTTCCTCCCGGTGTTCCCGGATCGGCGCTTACTACTGGTGTTCCCAGTTCGGCGCTTATTACCGGTTCTCACAGATCGGCGCTTACCTCCGGTTTTCCCGGATCGACGCTTCCTACTGGTGATCACGGATCGAGGCTTACTGCCGGCATGCCTGGTTCGACGCTTCCTTTTGGTGTTCCCTGATCGGCGCTTCCTCTCGGTGTTCCCGGTTGGTGCTTACTACTGGTGTTCCCAGTTCGGCGCTTTTTACCGGTGTTCCCAGATCGGCGCTTCCTCCCGGATCGGTGCTTACTACTTCGGCCCTGTGGCGGTTCACACGGGTATCGAAGCCTATCACCTGTTTCCTTCACCACAAGGGGATAGTGTTCGAAGCTTACATCGACGACTGCATTCAGGCGCAGACTGATCATGCCCTTCTGCTTCGTCACATGCAGTTTGCGATACAGCTTCTTCGCCAATTAGGCTAGTTAATCAATCTGCAGAAATCGGAACTAGCCCCTACGCGCCGTCTTCAATTCTTTGGAGCAGTGTTCGACACAGAGGCCAACAAACTCTTTGTCCCGAGAGATTGTTTCTGCAAGATTCAGCGATTGGTTTCTCTGGCACTGGCGCAACCCAGGACGCTTCGTCAGTGGCAGGAGCTCCTGGGCCTCTTGACGTCGGCTCAGGCGTTCACCCTCAGGGGTCAACTACAACTTCGTCCCTTGCGGTTCTCTCTAGCGCCTTACATCAGAGTGGAAGATCCCGTTGCCTTGATCACTCTACCTCTGCAGCTCCATCCCCATCTCCGGTGGTGGATGGCAGATTTGAATGTTTGCGACGGAGTTTGTTTAGGGCCATTTGTTCCGTCTCACCACCTGTATGTGGACGCATCTCTACACGGGTGGGGAGCTCATCTTCTCAATCAACAAGTGGCAGGGCAGTGGTCTCCCGGCGATCGCACCTGTCACATCAACGTTCTGGAGTTCAGGGCAGTTATGCTTGCAATCAGTCACTGGCAGGATGTCCTCAGAGCAACATCCCTCATGATCTGATCGGACAACGCAGCGTTGGTTTGGCATATCAACAGGATGGGGTCCACGGGGTCTACTCAACTGCTACGGTGGACCCAACGGTTCTTCGATCTGGTGGACAGTCTCCACATCATGGTACGAGCCAGTCACATCCGGGGGTGGAGAATGTCATCGCCGATTCTCTTTCTCGACCGAGTCGTCCCTCTCCAACGGAATGGAAATTGCATCCTCAGGTGTTCCAGACGTTTTGCCTTTCGCTGATGATGCCGACAGTAGATCTCTTCGCCACCCGCTTCAACCATCAGCTGTCTCGGTTTGTGTCACCGATTCCGGATCTTCTGGCTTGGGACCTGGATGCTCTAGCCATTCCATGGGACAACCTGAGTGCCAACGCGTCCCCACCAGTGGCCCTTCTTCCTCGCGTATTAGTGAAGCTACTTGCAACTCAGAGGATAACTCTGCTTTTGGTCGCGCCCTATTGGCCGGACAGAAGTTGGTTCATAAACCTCCAAGACCTAGCCGAACCAGATCCTGTGCCTCTTCCCGTTTGACCCGATCTACTTGTTCATCCTTACTCCGACCAGCTCCATTGGTCTCCGTTGACGCTCCATCTGCACGTTTGGCGCATCTTCATCGGTCATTAACGGCTAAGGGCTATTCTAAGCGTGTAGCTACTGCCATTACCACAGCGCATCGTACTTCTATGAGGTCACTCTACGATGACAAATGGAAGAATTTCGAAGCGTATTGCAGGAAGAAGGGCATCTTATCCCCCACTACGGCGTCCCCGCAGGTGGTGGCAGAGTACATTCAGCATCTCCAAACCTCCAGAAAACTCAAAGGTTCTACGCTATCTACCTATTTGGCGGCTCTTAACACAGTTATTGCAGCGGCCTCGGGTGTGAAGGTGTCCACTGTCCCTAAACTCCAGTCTCTCCTCCGGTCTTACAAACTGGCTGACCAATCTCGGAAGTTCAGGCCTCCAGCCTGGGATCTTTCCGTTGTCCTTGCTCATCTTACGTCAGCTGATTATGAACCTTTGGAGGAGAAAGATTTCGAACATGTCTCCTTTAAGACCTTCTTTTTATTGGCCTTGGCTACGGCGGCTCGTATTTCTGAGTTGCATGCTCTGGATGTCTCTCGGGTACGGTTTGAAGGTCTAGACATGCGAAAGTTTTCCTTGGTTTGTGGTGGGATTTCCTTGCCAAGAATCAGTTACCAGGTCAGCCGGATCGCACTTTCACGATTCCGCTGTTGTCCACCATTTTGGGCCCAGACGACACTGAGGATCTGTCCTTATGCCCGGTGCGTGCATTAAGGATTTACCTAGCTGCCTCGCAGGATCGCCGCAGACTGCGTAAGAGATTGTTCATTCCATTGTCTACTGCCTCCACCCGGAAGTCTCCCGTACTACCTTGGCGTTTTGGATGAGAACTACGATCCTGCATGCCTATGCCTTTGCTGAACTACCTCCACCGTCAACGGCGAAGCCCCATGAGACGCGTGCTCTTGCCTCCACCATGGCTCTTCACAGAAATTGTTCCCTGCAGTCAATCATGG
Source organism: Haliotis rubra (assembly GCF_003918875.1). NCBI lineage: Eukaryota > Metazoa > Mollusca > Gastropoda > Lepetellida > Haliotidae > Haliotis > Haliotis rubra. Next base: position 558,144 of record NW_025767185.1, read on the forward strand.
AGGGCTGTTTTTGGTGATCAGATCCAGTGTTTGCTTCACCTGAGGGACCTCTCAGTTACAGACGTGGAAGTTCTACATCAATTCTGCCCCCTTGGTCCTGGCACAGCAATTGTCATCGGCCCGTGTACGCAGATAAAGCAATCCTTCCTTGGTCGGTTTTGCTCTGTACCTGTACATTATCAATGTAATCCATATCTTGGTACTTTTTCCTCTTGGGCTTAGATCATTCTCACCTATGGGAATAGGGCGTGTCTGCACTGTCATTAGTTATGACTTGATAGACTGTGAGGCCAGTCTTGTGCTACATGCAGAGATCATCGACACTCCGCTTACTGACCTCTACTCTCTGAGCAATTACGTCAGTGAAGTGTTGATTTCCGATTACCTACATGGTTTTCGAAGCGTTCTGCTCCTGAGTCCTTTCTCACCTTTGGTACGTTAGGGGAGATTGGTACTGAACGTTAAACTAGTTGAGCATCCGAACTATTCCCTCTTTCACCGCCTTCCAGCGTGTATCTGTGGGGGGTAGTTTCGAAGCAGGGACTGGCCAGATTAAGGTCCTCGACTTTAATTCACTGGGGTCACCTGATAAATCGTGGGGCGGCGGGGCCTACTTGCCAAACTGCGTCCTTTTGCTTGTCAAAAGTTGCGGCCGAAAACCACAATAATTCGGGAGCACCCACTCCCTAGAGTTTTTGTGCTGTGTAAGCCAAGGGGTTACATGAAGAAACCCATCTCAAGTTGGAGTTTGCATATCGGTAGTTGGTGCTTTCTCCTGGCCTCCTTGGGTTATGCGTTCTTCCTGGTGGTAGTAACGGGGTAATCTGCGACCCGCCTACCAACCGTGGGATTGTGCATACCGTGAGATAGGATAAGTTTAAAAATTTGTAAATTTTATTATAAATTGTATACAGTAGAACATGGATATAGCGAACACGGATATAGCGTACAAACGGATATAGCGAACAAATTTAAAAGTCCCGTCAACAGTCCTTTATAATATCATTAAAATTATACGCGAATAACGAACTCGTGAGTAGCGAATTAACGGCTATAGCGAACTGATTTACTACCCCCAAGACCCAATTAACGACGTGATTAGCGAACTCACTCAGTGTCAGCTCAACCACTTAGCGGTACAGTATACATCAATCTTGTTGGCGGTGAATCAACATTGATTGATGGTCATTAATTAATTAACAAAACAAACATATCGTGTTTAACCCATTCAACAACCGTTTTCGTTGACGAGGGTGGTATCCATTGCCGTAGTATGATTGGCTGCCTTAGGTCACATGTCTGATTTTCACCAATCACGATCCTTATAGCAGACTGTGGCGAAAAAGCGTCATTAAAAACCAATCTTTATCCAATAAAATCGCTTTTTACAACTGTGAAAATACTCTCGGCAAGGGTACAGTGATATTGTTGATGTTCCAGAGCTGTCGAACGATACCAGACACCACACGATTCGCCTCGCATGTTATTCATACGAAGCTTCGAAAACGGAGGTATTTCCCGGTGTTGTGTCATGTTAACGAACGGAAAGCCTGATTACATAAAAATGAAAATATAAAAGAAAAAGGCACGGGCATGTTAGGACATGTAACAAATGGAAAAAAAAATCGCTACAGTTTTTGCTTCTTTCGTGGTTTATCTGGACACTATAAATGTAAGCTTGCATTTTCATTAAAAAAATAAAATAAATTTATTTAAGTTGTAGTTGTATTATTTCAATTTTATTATAAAAATAAACTTCATATTTATCAACATGATATAGGTAATGTCTGTGAATGTCTACATCTCTACAATCCAAGATGGCGGTCAAATGTGAATAACGAACAACGGATATAGCGAAATTTTAATTTCTTGGTATCCGTGTTCTACTGTATTTATATACTTATCCTATCTCACGCGATAGGACCCACCCGACCTGCCCCACATCACAGATTACTAGAAGCTCCAAGACGAGAATGACAGGCACAGGTGGTCACATGATCATCTGAGCGAGCGGCATGCTTACAGAGATGATTGACAGGTGTTGATGTCGGAGTGAGGGCAGAGGTCAGGGCGGGTCAGAGGCCAGCAAGATTTGATTCAACTTAGCCTACAGCACGTTTCCACACATGGTCGTAGAAGAAGAGAAGGTGCATACAGTGAGATAGGATAAGTATATAAATATACAATTTATAATAAAATTTACAGTTCTTTCATGTAAAATAAAACAGAATTAGTTAATATCAATGTTTGAAAATATACACTTATTTTTCTGACATTGAAAGTTGTATGCTCAATCAGAGACCATATACCGATATATGGTCTCTGGCTCAAAATAGCAGTTGAAATATTACTCCATTATGAGACCTTTGGTTAACGATCTAAACAGGACAGAGTTACCACCCTTACATTATGCCGTAATTGATTCCATTTGATTCAGACTGGTTTCCTGTCTAGTCCCTAAGCAAAAGATATGTATAGTGATTTTAATCACAAGTATGTACAAAATACTCAAGATTCATTATAATTGAACTACAAGCAGTAGGATAGATTAATTGTGTGTATTTTCATTAAAAAACTTCACTTCAATGAAAATACCTGTACGTCATTGGCATTAGGCTTAGTAAGCGTCATGCAATGTATTGGTTTTTGCTTTATATAAAATATTATTGAACTGTATCAGCCTAAGCTATTGCATGACATGTTTGTTATTTTGATTTACTGATAACTAATGAGCATGCAATGAGTTGGCGAATATATCTATGATAAATGATGCCCAGTGTAAAATCTGAATCTTGCTTTGTTTATATTTCAAACAAGTGCTTTTTTCAGAGCACAACATTTGTTTTCACACCTGATGTATTTCACTTGGTACTGGTGACAAAGACCATGTGTCATTTTGTTGTAAACTGTTCAAGGATTTCAAGGAATCATGTATGTGTAATGTGATCTTACAAACACTCTGCAATATGGGGATAATGTTTACTTCAGCATATTTTCCAAATCATCATTAGCAATTCAGTTGAATTAGGGTCATCAATGGCATTTCAGAATGATCATTGGTGATTATCTAAAACATATACCCGAAATCACTAATAGGCCTTTTTGAAATCCAAATTTTAAAACTTATCCTATCTCACATTATGCACTTTCTCTTGTTCTTTTGACACTGGAGTGCAAAAACAACACTCTACCTGAACACACCCTGTCTCAATCTATTGTGCATGTGGTGCAAAGCCTGCATCTTGTTCAACCACATAACACCCAACTGAAGTCATTCTCTTTCATGTCATCTTATTCTTTGGGTGCAGACGTTCTATCGAAGAGAATTGTTTTTCTCTTAAGATTTTTGTTTTGATACAATAATTAACTTCCAAGAAATTTGCATGTATTGTCATGATTGGCAAAGAATGTTTTCTCCACCATGGCGCTCCACAGCAACTGATCCTTAACATTCAACATGGAAGGGTATTTTTGGAATTCTGAGATGGTTTTGGCATTCCATTATCTCCAAGACTTGCCAGTCTCTGATGCACAGTGGCTGCATCTGTTTGGACTGTTTCTGGTGCAGCAACTGTCAATGGCTGGACAATGCAGATAGACTGCCTCCCCAAACAGTTGTAGGATTCGTTACTCTCTTGTAATATACAGAATAAACAATGTAATTTGGAATTATCTTGTTGTTATTATTCCTTTTACCTCTTGCTACCTCTACTCTCATGAGCAATCACATTAGTGGAATATGAATTCGGAATCCTCCTGTACAGGAGAAGGATTCTAAGCATTCCGCATTCCTTGACCATTAATGGCCACTAGCTTTGGGGGGCAATAAGCAAGGTCACTGATGGGATAAAGACGGAACATAAAACAGAGACCTGACCGAGCTGTCCCACCTTACATCGCTAGCTGAGACCAGAGACCATATAATAGATCTATTATATGGTCTCTGCTGAGACCGAGGACTGAAAGGTTCTGGGGTCTGGGGTCTGGGGTCATTTGTCTTTTCACTAATGATAAGTTGAGAGATCACACAATTTGGGACTGCCCAATCCCCAGGAGTTTGTGTAAAGTATCGCTAAGGGTTTTTCTGAAGCAACCCAAGTCAAGAGAATGATGTCAGTTTGGGGTCACATGGTCAACCAGAGCAAGCCAGTGACTTTGCATGAGCTAACAGTGACTGGGCTGTGTTTGGCCAAGGTGTTAGAAGAGGCTGAAAACTTTGTTAAACGTCATTTCAACCCCAGGGACGTAAGAACATGAAAAGTTATAATGTGAGATATAGTCAAAATTTGGTATTCTCAAAGTGATTAGGTTTCAAAACATATACTTGATAATGCTGTGAATGATGATTTAGTAATGTGTCAAAAATGGCAGGATTTACGATGGGTGTAGTTTGCAGTAATGTTGCCCTCCCTGCAGTGAGTGGATGATACCAAAGATGAGTGAATTTCCCAAAGAATTCAAAACTGGGAAGTTTGTTTATGTCCGTGATGTATTTGGATATTTCAACTTAAAGTGAAGGTTGAAGATTAGGGACATATATTTTACGATTTATATAGGAAATGATCAAACTTAGAATGCTGGCACATTCTCCGATGGCTAGGTAGATCTAGTGCATAATCATATTGGATATTCCTGAAAAAAGATACTGTTAGAATGAGACACAATGTTAGATTGTTATTCAATTTTGAATAGTATGTTGCAATAGACTATCGCTATCGCAATAGTTGTTTCATGCATTTATGTAAATATGTTACATATTTGTATCTCTCTAGTATCTTTCCCCCCCCACCCCACCCCGACAAAAGTTAAAACTTCATTAATTTTAATTCTTTTCTGATAGACCTATGTTTGATTCCATGTGTTTTCTTTTGTTGATTACAAGTGTGTTCATTATTATGATAATGGATGTTTTGTCTTGTTTGACATGTTTTTATCTTCTTGTGCTAGAAGGATGTCTGAAAGTCCTGAATCAAGACGAAGCGAACAAAAGAGTGTGACTAGTCGCACATCCATCAGTGTCAAGTTGCCTTCTGCAAGTTCTGGAGATGGATACAAGAAAAGTAGAAGTCCAGATCGAGCCTCAACTGGTGATGGGAAACTGACACCACTGACTCCAAAATCCCATGAAAGCAAGTTTTCAGTTTCTCTTGAGGGCAGAGAGTATGTACACACTCGGCCAGCCCCTACACCAACAAGTGCAAAAACACTGTCCCCTTCCCCTATCCAGAGCCTCAGACATGGAGCCCACAATCAGAGAGAGTAAGTTCTTTGATTTGTCATAATCTGACAAACTATTTATCTTACCATATGTCTTAATGTTCTGTAACTTCATACAATTTTCTATATTCAAAAGTTGCAATGGATTTCATAAATATTGCATTTATCAAATAAACTTGAGTGTATCCATGGGAAACACATATTGTTCGTACATGTTCCTTCATATTACATTTTCTACACATGGACTAGCTGTCATAAGGACCTTGGATGGACTGTCATCCCTATCACAAAGTGGGAAGTGCTTGAGGAGGCAGACTGGCGTTATAGTCTGTTTGCAGTGAAAACGTACCGATGAATTTCACTTTAAACAAAAAAGTAAATCAAATAAAGTGAAATTGCGATTGTGAATCCTCATAATTTTACCTTGCCAACTGAACGTTTAAATCTCAGAATTTTATTCAACTTAGGATAAAAGTTGTTTAACAAACGATCAAAGTTTCAAATCGCTGTTATTGGTTTGTATTACAAGGGGGTACGCTCAGTAGTTGGAACAGTGAAACAAATGCACGTGCGGTGCGTGATGAGCGATAACTTAGGCCTCCATGGAAACCAACCCTTCTTGTTCTCAGGGTTTCATTTAATGTGCATACCCCCTTGTAATACAAACCAGTAATAGCGATTTGAACCTATGATTTTTTGTTAAACAACTTTTATCCTAAATTGATTAAAATTCTGAGATTTTAATGTTCAATTGGCAAGGTAAAGTTATAAGGATTCGCAATCTAATTCACTTTATTTGATTTACTTTTTTGTTTAAAGTGAAATTCATCGGTACGTTTTCACTGCAAACAGACTGCAGATGAAGTTATCAGTACTTTTGTGACAGTTCAAACCCAGCTTTAAAAATATAAACAAAGCAATGAAATATAGGGACTATGACAGTTTTACAAATAATTACTGGCAGGGGTGGATACAGCTTTTTGAGAAAGTGGGGGTGCACAGTTCATTTTCACCTGTTTTCACAAAGAGTTAAAATGGTCATTTATTAACTTTCAGGACAAAATGAAGTGGGTGGGGTGTGTGCACCCCTGCACCTCCTCTGGATCCACTTTGACAGGACCTTTTACTCCAAGGATAGCTTAAAAAGTGGAGGCCATTTTGTCAACAACAAAAAATTCTCATCTTCACACTTTGTATATATTATTAGTGTGCATGGTTGGCCTGTATGTTTTCAACACCATCTGTCACAGCAAGCCAGTAGCATTTGAGGATGGGGTCAAAATTTAATGATATGGCAGTAGATATTTTACATTTTTAAACTGATCTGATCTCATGTTGTGTACTTTGCCTTGTTCTTTCAACTGTAGAGTGAAAACAACCTAAACAAAGTTTCCAGCCTTTTGTAACAAAACACACTTGCTCCATCTGTTGTTGTAGGCAGTCACTGGCCAACCATGTGATACCCAACTGATGTTTATAGGTGCAGATGACTTGTTACAGATTGAGAATGTTCCTACCATCATGTAAATCTCTACAGAGGTTTCTAGATTGTTATTTTCACCTTTATTCACCTTAGAACTCATTGGGAAGGATGACTTATTGAGGAAGAGGAAGGTCTGCTCAATGTTCAAACAGACTTTATTGTTTCATGAGCCCCACTCATCTAGCAACCATTGCTCACAGATGTGTAGCTGAGCTATGCACTGCCATTCCTGCAATCTACAGGATGATAGCAAATTTGCATTCCATTGGAATTCATGCTCTCATCGGACCAGAGACAGAGAATACAAGTCCTGTTAACAGGCAAGAAATCCAAGTGCACCTCAAAGAAGGCTTGTTGTTTCATTGACGACATTCCAAGATGATCCTTCAAACACATTCCTCAGTGAGGATGTTCATCACTTCATAGTGGCAGCCATCACATTGTCCAATCCTCAGACGCCTGTCCTGTCCTGTCGATTCCATCTAGAGCAGTGGTTGTGAGGGATTCAGTTGATCTCTTACCACGGTTGGTCACTCCTGTCTCCGTCAGCTTCGTCCATCCTCGAGATTTGTCGATCCCTCCAGGTTTGTAGATGCCTCCAAAGTTACACAATCTTGCATGTTGATACATCATTTTCTTGGGGACGTTTTCCACTCCCTATTCCTCTGTAATGCCTGCGTGGGTTACAAGAGAGGGTAGCATTGAGATTGTGGATCCTTCCACCATGCAAATGTGGATTGTTGACAAGATTCAACTTCAGAAGAGTTCTTCAGCATCGGATCAATCATTTTTGTACTTGGGGTTTTCATGTACAAGGTCTGTCAGCCATCATTACATTGATTTGTTTGAGTGGCATTCTAGAAGGTGGTGGAATAGGGATGACAAGATTTTATGGATGATCAACTTCTTTATTTTGACAATGGCGACGTTTTGGTATAGATTCTTATACCGTTTTCAAGCATATGGGGGAATGAAGGGGTACACCAGTTTATATACAAAATAAGATAAAGAGATACCAATAACAAAGGAGGGAAAACAAAGCATCAAAGAAAGTTACATGATGAGCTACAGTAGCATGATGATGAGCTAAGATAACATAAATGAGATGAGTGGGATTACCATGACAATTAGTGACTGTAAGTTAATTAGGCAGAAGCCAAGGTGGTGGGGGATTAATTAGTGTACCCCTTCATCTATCTATTGACCACCACATGTATTGCGTCGTCATAGCATTGTGACGTCACGGCCAGAGTTAACAGTTACTGTTCAGTTTTACCTGATGATGGGGCCAGAACAAGCCCTGAAACGTACTCAAGAATAAAAAGAAGATGTAACCCAGAAAAAATCTCTATGTTTATTATGTTTTTATCGCGAAAACATCTGAGTTTCGGCCATTATGCATATTCCGCTGGAACTCACGTGACCTTTCTGCTCGTGACGTCATATGTGTCCGCCATATTGCCAAAGAACAAGCGCTACAGCAATACAAATCGTGTTGTTTCTGTCGTTTTTGTAAATGGTACGATGGTGTATTCCGTTGCCTGCGGGTGCACGGAATCATCAAACAATGGAAAGAGCCACCATTTCTTCCATTTTCCAAGTAAAGAGACAGATTTAGGCATGAGAAATGCTCTGATCATTCCAAGTCGGACGCATATGAAAGAGACATGCACACGTGGGGTATGAAATCCAAAAGCTGGGCTGAAGAAGGAAGAAGTACCCACGAGATTCATATATACTCCATCATTCCCTGTTACAACTTACTGTCAGTGGTAATTTTAACATAAATTAGATCAAAGTCAGATTGCCAGTCAAATTGCCCCCGCTACAAATTGCCCCAGCAAATTGGTCAAATTGCCCCGGAGTTTTGTTCAAATTGCCCCAGGGGGGTAGTCAAAATGCCCCAATTTATTTAAAATGATTAAATATAGGCCATAAATGCATAGTTTTGTCAACTTTGATATTATGTTCTTCATATAAAAGTATATACATAGTTATGAGTTTACTAATGGAACATTTATCAGAAATATTACTTCCTAATAACTTTTATATGAAGAACCTAATATCAAAGTTGACAAAAACTATGCATTTACGGCATATATTTAATCATTTTAGATAAATGTGACCAAATTAGAATGAATGACCAAATTTGCTGGGGCAGTTCGACTGGTACCCATGAGATATATGTTATCAAAATCAGTGAGAGATTTCATATAAGCTTGAAGATATTTCGCTATAACGTTCTATTTTTCCTTATCCTGACTCATGCTTAATTGCTTGTCTCCTTCTTTTTGTGAATGATAGTGGAACACTTGAATCCCCTTTTGAAGCTCCCTTCAAAAAAGCGGACGTAAAATCACTCACCCAGTGTTTTCTCCCGTTAGCTGTTTTGGCAGGAAACTGCGTCACATGACCCCACATGTTTTCACTCTCCCCTTCTTCGCCCTAGAGGACGGTTGTGAGAGCGCCTGGGTCCCCTATACGGCGTTATATCCTTATATATTTAGGCCTTTACTACTAAATTAGCTGTATATGGCATTTAGGATTGATATACCAACATATGGTTTGAATTTTTGTCTGAATTATCTGTTTATTCACATTGTTGACATGATTTTCATCTTGTTTACAATTGATGAAAACTTGCATTCGTTGCAGATACCGGTTGTAGGTTGCTGATCCGCATTTATTATGTCCTAATTGTACCTGTACATGTTCTTCCAGCTTTCGCTGTAAACTTTGTCAGCATTTATCTGAATTTGAATTGAATAATTATTTATATTCCATTCTTAGACGTGCCAAGGACAGGTCTAGACGGCTATTACAAGTCATGTCTAAACCGAGTGATTGCGTTGATAACCGTTTGTTGCTGTCTGCTGACATTCACCATTCCAGTGGTTTACTGAGTGCTTCTACGGAGCATGTCGCTGTGACTGATGGCAGCTCCGTCTCCAAGAAGAGGTCGTCTACATCAACTATAACCTAGGGCATCGTCCTCTCAGAAGAAGAAGTCGTCTGCAGACAAGACTCCGGCGAAGTCTTCACATGGGGCAGCGCATAATACGAGGTCCTTTGCTGCAGAGATCATCCCGGCAGACGAAGTAGACGTATATGGCGAGCCACCCATCCTCATTCCTGAAGTAGCAGTGACGAAGAAGGTGAGGTCTTCATCTACAGTAACATCAGCAGTCATCTCAGCGCAGTCAGACGTTCTGTCAACGCAGACATCAGATAGAGATGGCAGGTCTTCACAAGTGCAGCAGTCCTTGGGAGAAGCCTCAGTACTCTCAGATGCGTTGTCCGCAGTGCAGCAGCAGCAGCCGTCATCGCAGAGTTTCAACCCGGGTGTCTTCATGCAGCAGTTTACGCAGCAGATGTTGGACCTGATGGAACGGAGGTTTGCGCAGGACAAAGCTGCGACGAAGGCCCCATCTATAATGAACCTGCATGAAGGACAAGCAGCCTGCAGATCGCATCCCGCTGAAGATAGTAGCCTGCGTGAAGGAGGAAACCTACGTGAAGGATCACACACTCAACGATGTTCCACGACATCTTCACGAGAGAGCCTGCCAGTATGGACAACGATGAATCTGCAATAGATATTCCACAGGAGCCTTCGCGCAGGAGCAGAACCAGAACCAGACGTTCACCGGAGCATTGCAGATCATCATCCTCAGATACGGACAGCCATCAGGAGCCTGCGCTCAGGCACCCTACATACCGTAGAAGAGAATCTACACCTTCACGAAGGCACAGAGATACGTCTCAAGACTCCAGGGAGGATCCTTATCTGAATCAGTTGCCTGCACGCAGGTCTCCGTGCAGGTCTCCATGCAGGTCTCCACGAAGGTCTCCACACAGATCTCCATGAAGATCTCCACGCAGGTCTCCACCCAGATCTCCCAGCAGGAAGGAGACACAATGGCAACCATCTCAAGAACAAGAAGCCTCTAAATCCGAAGATGATGGGGGAATCATATTTTCCGATACAGAGATCAAATCTTGGAGGGCAAATGGATTACAACTTGCATCACCTTCTAAAGAGGATAATGAAGCATTCACGTATATGATGTCTAGCGAAGACTTTGATACACTTACTCTTCCACCCATCGATCCTGCCTCGGATGTACCGGAGAACCTCAGCACAGCCTTCAGGAAGGCAGCAAAGTTCTAGACTCAAAGCGTCCCACCATTCAACATCAAGAAGTTCTCTCTTCACCACATGGAACCCTTCATGAAGGCCCCAGAGATAGATGAGAACTACTACAACTCCCGAGCTAGGACTTATAAAGTGGAGGATAAAAAGTTGGCACAACTAGACGTACTAGACCTTCTTTGGTCTAGCCAGGTCAAGAGCCATCAATGAAACCCTCATCGTGAAGTTTAGAAACTCGACCTCTGAAGAAGATAGAATGATCTACTCGGCATTGCTGACCCAAAAGAAAGATCATCAGTTCATGTCGGAACATCTGGCATCCACATCAGCGGCCTAGAGGGAAAACCTACTCGACACCATCACAAATCTACTCGAGAAGGAGGCGATCGAAGAAATAAAACAGGAACTCGTCACGCCCGGTTTTTACTCCCCAACTTCTTAGTACCAAAGAAAAATTCCGGGGAAAAGTTCCGACTTATATACAACATGAGGAAATTCAACCAAGATTATCTACGCAGCCCCGCAAAGTTCAGAATGATACATCTGCCTCAACTGCGACAACTCGTACGTCCGTTAGACTACCTCGCCAGCATAGATCTACAGGATGCGTATCTTCACATCCTGATACATCCGGACTCAAGGAAATACCTACGATTCCTCTTCAATGGACGTCACTTCCAATGGAAGGTTCTACCATTTGGAATATCGTCGGCCCCCTGGTTGTTTACTCGAGTGACAAAGCCAATCATCACATATCTACATCATCGGGGTCTACGCAGTGCATTTTACCTGGACGACAGGATTCAAGCTCATCAAGATCCCAGTCAACTCAGACTGCAGCTAGACTTCACAATCAGGCTATTCACTCAACTAGGATGGCTAGTAAATCTCCTCAAGTCGGAACTAGAACCCACACTGGATCTGCAATTCCTAGGAATACGGCTAATCACATCGCAGAATCGCATAGTCGTCCCAGAGGAGCGTTGGTTCAAGATACAACAAATGATATCTAAAGCACTACTCTCTCCATTACCACTACGAAGTTGGCAGAGCCTACTTGGTCTTCTCATGTCAGCATAAGACATGACACGCAGAGGAAGGCTACAACTGCGCCCACTACAAGTGTTTGTGAACGCTCATCTAGACAGTCTGGACTCATTCGGACTACCGGACGGACTGAAACCATATCTCTTATGGTGGACTCGGAAGTCGAATGTTTGCGGAGGAACCTACTTATCAGAGCCGGACTACAACACTCATCTCTACGTAGATGGATCACTTCAAGGATGGGGAGCCCACCTCGACAACAGGTGGCAGCAGGGAAATGGTCGAATCAGTTGCAAAGTCTGCACATCAACATGCTCGAGATGAAAGCAGTAATAAACGCCTTACTACACTGGTCCAGCATACTAAGGAACGCACAACTGATGATCCATACGGACACTCCACAGTGGCGTTCTACATCAACAAACAAGGATCAACAAGGTCAAGGAATCTTCTAGACCTCAGCTTTCATCTGTTCAGTATAATAGACAACCTGAAAGTCGACTGAGAAGCATGTCACATTCCCGGAGCCAAGAATGTGATAGCAGACGCCCTATCTCGTCCAACACAACCATCCCCGACGGAATGGATGTTACATCCAGAAGCATTCAGATGCATCATACAGAGGATAGGATCTCTGCTGATAGACCTGTTTGCTACAAGGTTCAACAAACAAATACCAACATTCGTCTCTCCGGGTTCCGGATCCACAAGCATGGGCAACAGATGCTCTAAGCATCTCCTGGGTAGGACTAAACACTTACGCGTTTCCACCTCCATCTCTAATACCGCAGGTGTTACAGAAAATCAAGCAGACGAAGAACCTGCAACTGATTTTGGTCGCGCCCTACTGGCCAGCGAGGGTGTGCTTTCCCATCCTCGAACAAGAACTTGGAAGTCCTACCCTACAACTTCCAGAGTGGCCGAACCTACTAATTCATCCGCACACCAAGCAAGTACATGGAAATCCAACAGTATTCCAACTACACGCATGGAATGTATCAAAACTTGCTTGAAGAAAAGAGGATATTCCGCCAGAGCAGCGAACGCAGTCACACTAGCTCTACGTAGATCAACCTGCAGCTTGTATGACGACAAGTGGTAGAGTTTTGAGAAATATGCATTGAGGAGGGGCTTCACGGCGATGAAAGCAACACATCCTCAAGTGGTGGAATACCTTTGTCATCTAAGACAAACAAGGCGGTTAAAAGGTTCAACACTTTCTACATACCTACCGGCCCTCAGCACAGTTATCACCATGAAGACGGGTGTGAAACTGACCAAAGTACCAGAGATACTGGCACTACTACGATCTTTTGAGTTGGAAGACCAACAAAAGAAATTTAAAGCGCCTGCTTGGGATCTCAGCGTAGTCTTACAGCATCTCACGAGTGACGCTTACGAACCACTAGAAAGGACATCCTATGAGTTTCTAACACATAAAACTCTGTTCCTGGTTGCCTTGGTAACAGCAGCTCGGATGTCAGAAATACATGCTCTGGACTTTGAACGAATATGATTTGATGCACATCGCAACATCATACATCTGGGATTGAGATGGGATTTCATAGCAAAGGAACCAACTGCACGGTCAGCCAGACAGACAATTCCACATCCCAGCACTCTCATCAGTCCTTGGGCCACAGGATACTCAGGATCTATCCTTATGTCCAGTCAGAGCATTGAAAGTCTACCTACAAAGGTCTAAGACGAGGAGACGAAAATTCAAACGCCTTTTCATCCCTCTATCTTCGGAGACACCTACAGAGATCTCACGTACAACAATATCAATATGGATGAGAGCCGTCATCTTAAAGGTCACATGCAACGTAAAACACAACTTTGCAGATTCTGATACCTTTCGGTATGGACTTACCGAAACAAATCATCAAAAATGCAAATTCAACTTTTAAAGTTGAAAAATAACGCGATGAAAAAACCCGTGCGAAATCGTAGTTCAAACGATTCACTAATTTTCCCCAAGCGCTTGGGGGAATTCAATTCAAGTGGTTTCAACAGCTGGGCTGCGCTCATAGCATGTGCACAGTGAAATAGGTTCCCTCAGCTTTGAAGCGGGTTGTCCGGTGAATACTCAGTGAATGTTTTGTAATGTTTTGTTGATATTTCACAGGCGCGAGCTTTTTATATGTTATGACAGTAGATTAACTGTTTATATAATTTCATTTGTCTATTTCACGACACATTCTTCTTACCGAGTCACTTTCTCAGTTCGATACTGAAAAGCAATGTCATTATTTAGCGTTGACAGAATTTCTAACTGTGATATAGATATGTCGTTGTTACAGACAAAACTCAATGTCTGTTTTATTGACACCTATGTGTCTGCCTGCCTGTCTGCTAATGACCATATTCAATACACAGCTGCGATCACTGACCACATGCAATTTGAACTTAACACCAATCAGGCTATACACCATAAACAAAATGCATTGATTTATGGCCCTAGTTCGGTCTCTGTCACATTATGTAATTACACAGACAGGCAGGTGTGATACTTGTACACATGAGATGTTATGATGTCTGTTGATTGCAAAATGTTATACACAAAAAATGAGCATGTATTTACAAAACCCAACATCTCTATATATACACACACAATGAGCCATGCAAATGCAAATGAACAAGCAATTACACTTGAGTGCACACCCACCCGCTCTACCTGGGTTCGGTATCCCGGCTGCATCGTTTCTTGGGAAGTAAACCCAAATACACAATATTGCACTTTTGATTTGCGATTGTACGCTTATAATTTTGTTTATATGTTTTTTCATAACCAGCAATGTATATTATATGTCATGAATAAGTGATAATAAGTGTTTTAATTATGTTTGATTTTTTTGTTGCATGTGACCTTTAAGGGCCTACAAAGCAGCAGGACTTGAGCCTCCACGAGCCTCCAATCCTCATGAAGTCAGAGCACTGGCATCGACACTCGCTCTACATGGAAACTGCTCCATCTCGACAATACTGGAGGGCTGCTATTGGAAGTCAGAGACGGTGTTTGCCAACTACTACCTCAGAGACATTGCTACTGAAGATGTCTCGGCATTCACCAGTTTGGGCCTCTTGTTGTAGCACAACAATTGACGGTTCCTCAAAGGCTCTGAGATGAATCTCACCCTTTTATCACATGACTTGTAAAAGCCAACGCTCGGAAGAGTTAGAGCTTAGAGTCCATGCGCACGTCTAGGATAGGCTAGCATTCGTGACAGACCCTATACTTGTAAGGACTTACTCATATATGATGAAGGGTCGCTTCTCCATTTGATGCGAGCATCAAGACATGGAGTCGTATAAATCCACACTCAATGTCAGGAGAAGCGGTTCCAGAGAAATCTGACAAGTTGTGGTCCCCCCAAACTCATCAGAGGAAGCTGGAAGGAAAGATCAGCATAGTACTGTAAGAGGTTCCCTCAGGGAGGTATGCAGGACGTAAATCAGCATGGAATCCAGAGTGGCTTGACCCACCACCGGTTCCGTTGGATTCTACAAGCAATTAAACATGAGTTAGGATAAGGAAAAATATGTAATTTTGTTATTAAAATTGATATTTTATACTTATCCTGACTCATGAGGTAAGCCCTCCCAACCTCCCCTCATGGCACTCTGGATTCCCTGAAATCCAGGTGTTGGGCGCATAATTCGGAGAGAGTGAAAACGTGGGGTCATGTGACGCAGTTTCCCGCCAAAACAGCTAAAGGGAGATAACACTGGGTGAGTGATTTTACGTCCGCTTTTTTGAGCTTCAAAAGGGGATTCAAGTGTTCCACTATCATTCACAAGAAGAAGGAGAGAAGCAATTAAGCATGAGTCAGGATAAGTATAAAATATCAATTTTAATTAAAAAATTACATTTTTGGTTTGGAGCCCTAAATGCTGCAGTCTACCCGAAACATTGCCGAATACAATGGCAAATCATGAAGTACTTGTTGCTTTCATTGTTTTCCATTTTGTCCAATAATGCACGTCGGCATCAGACTCACTATTTGTCAGGACTGTGTGCCGTGAAAGTTGTTCTGTATTCACATTGGCTCACAAAATGTCATTCTAAGGCTATGATCGAGTACCATAATTATTTCCATAACCAAAAATGAGGGAAACATACATTGTCCTGACTAGTATGTTATAATTCACCAGTTTTCGGGGAATAACTTATCTGCGTCGCGTATATTATCTCTGCTCGACCAGGCTGGGATCTTCCATGGAGACTTCATACATTATTAATGAGAACTAGGATACTAATTTTTTTCAACAAAATAATTGCAGTGCAATTTTTGTAGCAGATAATTTCTATTTTCCCCCAGAATTATTATTTTTTAAAATCCCAGACACTCTGCAGTCACCCATTTGACACAAAATGAACTGAAATCACATTTTAAAAATAGTAATTCTTAAGGACTGGTCATATATTTATAGAGGTGGGCTAAGTTGTGAGCTAAAATCAAAGAGGAAGCCATCAGCAACAGGCACATATGACGTTATATCACGTGATACCCCCTCAGCTCATTAACTGTCGGGTGTTTCCGTAATAGGCTGAAATACGAGTAGGTTAAGTTTTTATTGCTATTTTACAAACTTTTTGTTCAATTTTAATCATGGAAGGTGACTTTTAGAATATCCTTTACATACAATATATCAAAAGTTTTGTTTTCGTTTCGTATTCTCCTTTAAGATAAATTTGTCAAATTCTGATTGGTTGATAGCCAAAGCATACCAAACCATGTAGGTGGATTTGCCAGGGTGTATGAACTGTACACCACGGCAAATCTGTCATGTGACACACTACACGGGGTGGTACGAATGACCTTGATCTTAGATGGAATGTGGCTGCCAAACGGCTGATTGCTTCGAAATTTTAGAGTTGGCGTACACAATAATGAGTATAAACAGAGCAATATAATTGTTGTCATAATTTCTTATTTGTTTGTGTCAATAAATATATCCAAAAAATAAAATGTTTCTGTATTTCACTTGTCGTTTAACAAAACCTCAATTCAATATTTTTTATCATAAACTAAGCAATCCTGAGTTATCTCCCTTTATGACAGTTCAGGAAAAATCATGGCGAAACGTTTTCCGTCTCATTCTGCTGATAAGTGTATGTTGTTGTTAGAGATAAGCTAAAGAAAAAGACCTTAAGGGTAATACATTCATCACACGGTGTTCTGAAAGGGTGTGCGGGACTGTAAGACCCTTGTAAAATCCGTATTTCCTGAGGCGGGCATCTGATTTACAAGGGTCTTACAGTCCCGTACACCCTTTCAAAACACCACGTAACTAATAATATCTCCCCTTCAGCTTCAATCACTTGGTCCATCTCTTTTGACAAGTTCCAGGAGTGGGAAGGGTCTGCAAGTCTGCAAGAGAGCCTGCCCTGACGTCCGACCCTCCCTACCGATAGTATTTGGAGCTTCAACTAGCTCAACTGCTTCAATTCATTGACACTTGACTGAGTAAGATCTTCGGCCCTCCAGACAGATGGGTGAAGCTACAGAGACAAGTCCCATGGGCACTCACATAATCGATGTCCATGTGACAGTGGCAGGAGCTTGTTGGTCTTTTTTGGTCAGACCAGATTCATACTCTCAGGAGACAACTGCAGCTACAACTGCTTCAAGGGTTCCTATGTCTGTTTCTAGATTTGCCTGCCATCATCTCTCAATGAGTATCTTCAGTGGTGGCTGATAGAGTTGAACATCTGCAATGGAGTCTTCTTGAAGCGTTTTTAAATGTTGGGACTCTCAACTTCTCAATCAATGAGTGGCCAATCATGGATCAATCCCTGCAGTATCCCACTGTTCCGACAATCTTTGATTGATTCAATCAGACAACGCAACAGTAGGCATGGACATCAACAGAACGGGTTCAACAAAGTGTCCAAGTCTTGCTATCCAATTCTTTCAACTGATCGACAATCTCCAGCTCAATGTCTGAGACGGACACATTCCTGGAGTTGAGTTTGTCATTGCAATCTCATAGAGATTGTCCATTACCAACTGAATGGAGACTTCATTTGCCTGAGGATTGGCACTCCCAAGTGGATCTGTTTGCGACTTGATTCAACACTTATCTGTCGATGTTTGTATCTCTGATACCAGACCCACTAACAAGGGATCATGATTCTCTGGTGATATCCTGTGAGGCTCGAAATGCTTTTGTGTTCACTCCAACAGACCTCCTGCAAGTGCTACACACGAAGCTTGTCAACCAAAAATATTTGTCTGAATTTGGTCACACTCTCTTGGCCAGCGAGAAGTTTGTAAATTTCACAAGACTTACAAACAAAACCCCCTCTGTCTCTACCACCAAGAGATGACTTTCTGATCCATCCACTTTCTGACCAACTCCACAGACGTTCATCTTCATGTTTGGTGCATCTTCAGAGATCTCTTGTAGTCGAAGGTTACCCTAAGAGAGTTGCCAAAGCAATGACATCAGTTCACCATATATCCACTTCTTCCCACTATGATAGCAAGTTGAAAATGTTTGATTGCAAGGTGCATTGTGTTTCTTCCCTGACTACTGCATTGGCACAGACAACTGCTGAGCTACTACATCATCTTCCCATTTAAGGGAAACTGAAAGGTTCCACTGTATCTACTTGTTTCACAGCCATCAACTCTGTCTTCCCCCCAGCTATTCAGAACAAGATCTCTACAGTTCCAAAACTTCTAATGGTTGATCAGTCAAAGAATTTTCAGCTGCCAGCTTGGGATCTATCAGTAGTTCATAGGCAGACACAAAGGTAGCATTGTAAAAATGATTATTATCGTTGATAATGTACAAACGTTACTTCTTTTCTCCCCCAAAGTAGGTGGTACCCACTATATCAAGATATATAAGAATAGAAGAAACTCACATTCCAAAAGGATTTATCTGAAGTACCTTTGTAAGATTCTAAAGTGGCTTTGTAAGATTCACATGTAAAGTTATGTAAGATTCACACAACAAGGCTCCAAATGGTTTTGTTTATCCACTGAATATTTACTCACAAGTTACCTTTCATATTTGGTATTGCTAGTTTCCTTTGAGTGTACAAGTATTTTCTGTCTTCTGGGTCTCAGGAATATTTATGCTGATGAGTAGACATGTAATGAAAATACCTCCACCTAAAATCATGGTTCTCAGTCCCTAGTTTGCTTGTACAATAAAACCGTTAGGAATGCATAGTGCCTGTATGATAGTAACAAATGATGTATTTCAGGTTACACTTAGTTCAAAAAGAAAAGATTCAAGTTCATCTTGGGTTTGAAACACATATAGGATTTGAACGTGTACTCACAGTGTAAGGCATCTGCCAATTTGCTGATTAGAGATTTACACAAAGTATGTGATCTCAACTACCTACTGTTGATCTTTCATATTTTGGAAACCACACTGGCTGAGTGGGTAAGATCACTGACTTTGTGTGCTGGTAATTAGGTGCCTCACTCTGAGGGGGAAAGAAAATAAAATATTAGAATCTGTACTTTACTCAGAAATTGTAATTCCAAATATAACATTTCTTACAATGAAAGATTGGACCCCAACTGATAGTACCATGCGGTCATATGATTCCGTGGTACTTACGTTTCCGTGGTATTTTCTAATGACATAATTCCTCACGAGCCACTCGCCAAATCGCGCCACCTATCGATTGTTTACGTTCATCAGTTGATCGGCACGCATGCATTACAATTTTATGCGTCGCAATTTTATGTATAGCAGTCATCTACTATTAAAAACTAATGCAATTTTATGTATATCACGTAGGGTCATCTCTAAAGTTGTTTTTTCACTTTTCATTTCACGTATCCCGTATCAACTTTACATATTTTATGAACTGGAAATTTATGCTGAAGAAATGTGACTATTGTGTTAATTCTACAAAAACGTTTACTGTATTACAATTTATCAACTTCGTTGTTACTGTAAACCTACATTGACACTCCCGGATTGGCTGTTGACAACATGTGAGATTGTGACATGTGCTGTGCGCCTGTAATTTGATCTGAAGGAAATACCACGGAAACATATGACTTCACCAGAGTTTGTGCACAATGGCCGCCTGTTGTCCGATACGGACAACAATGAACTTCAGAATGACAAAAGTGTTTTATTGACATTAAATGATACAAAGGTATGTCGTCTAACACTATATTATGTTTATATGACTTGGCAATATGAGCGCTCATATTCATAGTCGTAAATTTCTTAATACCACGGAAACCCGAGGGTATAAATTTTACTTATGAGCTCAACAGCCAGATTTTCCATTTAATGCTGGAACAAATGAGGGAGTGTCTGAGGCAACCAATTAACTATTAGTCTATATTACTCTTTTTGAAAACTAATATGATGTAACTAAGTTATCCTCTTTCATGACAATAATTTAAGTTACTAAGAGCTGAACTGTTGTTTACTAATGCCAAAGAATTTTGTTATGATTGAGAAATACACAGCATATAATTAGACTTTATAAAACAAATTTGAATGTATATTCCTGAATATGTGTTATTTAATCACCAGATCTGAGGTTAGACTCAGGTAATTAGAGCAAGTATTGCTGTATGCTGGTTAGCTGATTGACAGTCAGGTATTAATGGAACTCCAACAGACAATCCGATAAGAATGGACGACATGGTTGGAACTGATAACTAATCCACTAGTCTGACTTCCACTAAAGCTAAAGGTTCCCATGTAACTAAAGCAGTGCATCTCATGGCAGTTCTCTACAACTGTAAGTAGTGTACTTAGAGCAATAAAAGTATCAAGTGCGACAGGGTGTAAGTCAGTGAATCTGTACATTTTTCCTTATCCTGACTCATGCTATTTTGCTTGTCTTCTTCTTCTTGCGAACACAGTGGAACACTTGTATCTCCCAATTGAAGCTCCCTTCAATGTAAAATCACTAATTAGTACTCACCAAGAGTTGCCTCCCTCCTAGCCATTTGCGCGGGAACGGGGGTGCCACCTCTTCCACATGTATCACTCTCTCCTTCTTCGCCCAGTGAGCAGGATGTGAGAGCGCCTGTGTCTCCCTACACATTATATCCTTTGTTTATTCTTAGTTATTTACCTCTTATAGGCTTCTATAGAGGTGTAGCTAGTATCCTTTCAACATAATGCATTGATATTTATTCGTGTTTCTACTGTTTTATTCACCGGACGCCGTGTTTGTTCAGTAGATTGCGTTGATGAAAATCTGCACTATTTGTAAATTACGTTTTTCTGCTGCTGACCCGCATTTAATATGCCCTAGTTGTACTACGCCATGCTCTACTATTTCACGCTGCAATTATTATACTAATTTATCCAATTCTGCCTTTGATAAATATTTATTTTGAGTCTTGAGACGCGCAGCAGATAGGTCACGTAAACGGACTTTAGCCATGGCTAATACACCGGAGCCCCTAGCCTGTCAGCTGCTGTCGGACGACCCCCTCCCGTCTGGTGTTCCGCTAGAGTTACCCTCGGAGGAGAGGCGTGGGACACAGTCCGCTATCTCCAAGAAGCGACCTGCATCCCCGGACATCCCGTCGTCGCAGCCAAAGACTAGAGGGCTTCCACGTCGTCACAACGCAGACTCCGCACCCCCAGGGCTACATCCACGTCCAAGGGGAATTTAACGAAGTCCAGCAGAACTTTCTCAGCCGAGATTGTTCCCGTTGCAGAGTTGGGCCTGTATGATGATCAACCGATCATCATACCTGATTTACGTCGGAAGAAGCGGCCAGTGTCGGCAGCTATAACATCAGCGCAGATCAGCACGCAGTCTGAGGCACCTACACTGATGTCAGAGAATCTTCCTGAGGGTCCCGTCGCTACCATCGTAGAGAAGGCAGCAACTACTTCAGCGCAGACTGTCCCAGATGACCTGATGAACCACATAATGAAGTTGATGGAGGATCGCTACGGTCTACAGAAGCATCCATCCCTGAGCCTTCGCGAAGATCCCAACATAGACATCACTTCAGAGGGACCCCCAGTCAGCGAAGCTACTACGAAATCAGCGTCGAAAAAGCCACCTCCGCGAAGGGCGACCCAGCCCGCCTCCACGAAGGACCCTGATGCTCAGCATTCACGGAAGGCTTCACGAAGGACGACTACATCACCTACCTTGGACCTTGATGACCAGAGAGGAGGTTCGCGAAGCAAGAACCTTTCATCCCATGACTCCGACTCAGACTCTCAACCTTCACGAAGGCCTTCACGAAGGTTAAGTCATCACTCTCCAGGACCGGACTCAGATGAAGCTTCGCGAAGGTCTTCGCGAAGGGATCCTACTACAGGCTCCAAGTCATCTTCACCTACAAGATCATCAAGGGATTCACTGAGAGCTTCGCGAAGCTACCAGCGTTCACCAAGGAAGTCTCCGCGAAGGTCACCGTATAGACGCCACTCGTCTGTCCGTTCACCACGTCGTTCTCCTCGCGGTCTCCATATCGATCGCCTCATCGATCACCTCGTCGATCCACTTACAGATCACCACATCGGTCATCTTACAAGTCCTCACGGAAAACCCCAGACAGGTCTCCTTTGACGCCACCCGGCAGAGATGTACATGGATACAGGACTCCACCTCAGTCACCATCGGAGGAACATCAACATCTTATCTGCGACCGGACGTCAGAAGATGATGGTATCGTATTTTCCGACGCAGAAATTAGATACTGGATGGTGAATAACCTGGAACTATCCTCCCCATCTAAGAACGAGAACTCAGCCCACACATATCTTATGAAGGAAGATGATGCTGATACAATCACCTTACCTCCGATTGACCCGATAGCAGCGGTACCATCTAATCTGGATACAGCCTTTAGTAAAGCCACGAAATCACAGACACCGCATGTGCCTCATTTCAACGCTAAGAAGTTTGCAGGTCACAACATGGACCCTTTTCACAAGGCACAAGATATCGATGATAACTATAAGATGATCAGCGATGCCAAGTCCAAGACTTACAGAATAGACGACCGCAAGCTAGTCCAGATGGAAACCATGTCAAGGAGGATGTTCTTTGGTCTGAACAGATCAAGAACGGTCAACGAAACTCTCCTCACGAAGTTCAGAGATTCTTCATGTGAGGACGACAGGATGATTTACTCGGCCCTCCTCATGCAGAAGAAGGACCAGCAGTTCCTAACGGATCACTTGACAGCAGTATCCGCAGCTATAACTATGGCTCGTCGTCAAGGTCTCCTCGCCTCCTGTAATTGAGGTGATCAGTTCACCGCATCACTCTACACAGCCCCGTGGTCATCACCGTCAATCTTCGATGGAAGCATAGACAAAGTCTCTAAGGAAGTCTCTAAAGACTCAAGAGAGGTACTCATGATAAAGTCGATGGATACACTAGCCAGGGTCATCAGGCAAACTTCGCAGAGGTACTCAGGCAAATCGAAGTTCTCCGGTCTACAGAAAGCACGGGACAGGAAGATGGCAAATGTAAGAGGAGCAAAAGAGTCTTTTCGTCGCCCGTACGGCAATTACAGGGGAGGATCTGGAAGAGGCAGGGCACCCAGAAGCTCCCGCAACTATAAACGATGAAGGACAGGTTTGGAACGACTGGAGTCTTCCACCCCCAGCCGTTCCAGTACAACCATCACAAGTGGGTGGACGCCTTCAACTGCACTGGGAAAACTGAGGATTCCTAGAGGATCCATATGTCTCCAACATCCTACAACACGGATATCGAATCCAACTACAGGCCACGCCTCCGCGTTAAGAGAAGCTGTATCAACGCTCCTAACCAAGCAGGCAATAGAAGTACTGGACCAAGTAAACATCGAACCAGGCTTCTACTCCCCAGTTTTCCTAGTGCCCAAGAAAAATTCCAAGGAGAAGTTTCGTCTCATCTACAATATGAGCACGTTCAACAGAGACTATCTACGCAAACCGCCAACGTTTCGCATGATACATCTACCACAACTACGGCACTTAATTCGTCCCAGAGACTACATGGCCAACATAGATCTGCAAGACGCATATCTACACATCCCGATACATCCCGACTCCAGGAAATACCTACGGTTTACACTAGACGGGCTGCGTTACCAATGGAAAGTACTACCTTTTGGAATCTCATCGGCCCCGTGGTTGTTCACAAGAGTGATGAAACCTATCGTCTCTTACCTACATCGTCTAGGACTACGCAGTGCGTTCTACCTCGAGGACGGGATACAAGTGGATCCAGATCCACAGCGTCTCAGACTACAGTTAAACTTCATCATCAAGCTACTAACACAGCTAGGATGGTTAGTAAATCTACTCAAGTCGGACCTAGAACCTACGCAAGATCTGCAATTTCTAGGCATTCGATTTCTCACGGCACAGAATCGTATCGTCGTACCGGAGGACCGATGGATCAAGATCCAACAGACAATCCCTCAAGCCTTACTCTCTCCGCTACCACTACGACAATGGCAGAGCCTGTTGGGTCTACTCACGTCAGCTCAAGACATGACAGTCAGAGGCAGACTACAGTTACGTCCGTTACAGGTCCTCATCAACACTCATCTCGACGACCCTCAACCATTCAGTCTACTGAAACACGTCAAACCTCACCTACTATGGTGGACCAAGAGATCGAATGTTTGCGAAGGCATCTATTTAATAGAGCCGGGAATTCAAAACACATCTCTATGTAGACGCGTCGCTCCAAGGTTGGGGAGCACACCTCGCCAACAGGACGGCATCAGGGTTATGGAGCCAACAAGAGAGAAAACTACACATAAACTTGCTAGAAATGCAAGCAGTAGTAAACGCCATACTACATTGGAGCAACTTACTAAAGAATGCCCATCTGATGATTCACACAGACAACTCAACAGTGGCGTTTTATGTGAACAAACAAGGCTCAACCAAGTCCCCGAACCTATTGACTCTATGTTTTCAATTGTTCGATCTAATCGACAATCTCAACATACATGTCAGAGCATGTCACATTCCAGGAGCAAAGAATGTAATAGCAGACGCTCTCTCTCGGCCACACCTACCATCGCCAACAGAATGGATGCTCCATACAGAGATATTTGCACAAATTATCAAGAAAATAGGAGCTCCACTAATAGACCTATTTGCCACTCACTTCAACAATCAGCTGACAACATTCGTATCACCAGTCCCAGACCCACTAGCATGGGCAACGGACGCACTAAGCATATCGTGGGAAGGACTCAACGCGTACGCGTTTCCGCCGCCAGCGTTAATCCCACAAGTGTTACAGAAAATCAAGCAAACTCGGAGCCTCCAAATGATTTTGGTCGCGCCCTACTGGCCAGCGAGAACGAGGTTTCCAACTCTTATTCAAGAAATCGGACAGCCAATACTACAACTTCCAAAGCGCTCGAATCTACTAATACATCCTCACACCAAACAAGCGCACGGAAAGCCAGAAGCATTCCAACTTCAGGTATGGACTGTATTAAGGCCTGGTTATTCAGCCAGAGCGGCAAAAGCAGTCACGCTTGCTTTACGCAACTCCACACGCAACT
The DNA here is from genome assembly GCF_003918875.1 of Haliotis rubra. NCBI lineage: Eukaryota > Metazoa > Mollusca > Gastropoda > Lepetellida > Haliotidae > Haliotis > Haliotis rubra. The sequence goes on from NW_025767185.1 coordinate 583,540, forward strand.
TGTACGACGACAAGTGGCACAGCTTCGAAAATTATGCTGCAAAGAAGGGATTTACAGCGAGAAATGCTACACATCCACAAGTGGCTGATTACTTATGTTACCTGCGACAGACTAAACGTCTAAAAGGCTCAACATTATCAACATATCTCGCAGCTTTAAGCTCCGTGATAACTATGAGAACGGGTGTCAAGCTGACAAAGACCCTCGAGTTACTGGCCTTGCTACGTGCATTCCGAAAGGAGGATCAGAAACAGAGATTTCGCGCTCCAGCATGGGATCTTAATGTAGTGCTCCAACACCTCACAAGTGAGGCATATGAACTACTGGAATCAACATCATTCGAATTGCTGACACAGAAAACATTGTTCCTGTTAACAGCAGCCAGGATGTCAGAAATTCACGCGCACTAGATTACGAGAGAACACGGTTTGATGACAATCATAACATCGTGCATATGGGACTACGCTGGGATTTCATCACCAAGAACCAGTTGCCAGGTCAACCAGACAGATTATTCCACGTCCCAGCTCTCTCATCAATTCTCAGACCTCATGATACGTTGGACCTATCATTATGCCCAGTCAGAGCACTGAAAATATAACTACGACGATCCAAACCGAGGCGACAAAAACTCAAACGATTATTCATCCCTCTATCGACAGCTACACAGACTGAAGTCTCACGTACAACTATCTCGATATGGATTAGAACTGTCATACTTCGCGCCTACAAGGCTGCAGGACTCGACCCTCCAAGAGCATCTAATCCACATGAAATTAGAGCACTGGCTTCAACACTCGCTCTACACAGCAATTGCTCTTGGAATACCATCATGGAGGGCTGCTTCTGGAGATCCGATATGGTGTTTGCCAACCACTATCTGAGAGATATCACCACCGAGGACGTCTCAGGTATTCACCATTTCGGTCCCATGGTCCTCGCAGACAGCAGTTGACAGTCCCTCGGAGAAGATAAGTCAATCTTACGAGAATTTTACTGCTTATTTCACAACAGTACTATATAGCTAATAACTCCACGAAGTTATGCTATCATATATTTTAGCTTAAGACCAGTTGTAGTCCTAAGCTCAGTACTATGTCTGTTATTTCATAACAGTATGTTTTAGCTAACAACTCTATGAAGTTTATGCTATTATAATTATCAAGCTTACCGGTAAGTCTATCTTAGTCTTAAGCCTAGTATTGACGTTGTACATATTTGGTTAACTTCTCCATTAGGAGTAGTTTATTTATATTTATCATTGTATATATATTGTAGTAACCCATATATGGCAGCTGGTAAACTTAGCAGCAGGAATTTATCAATTCAGTGCCATTATGAAGTTCCCATAGGGGTTATTACAGTTATTACAGTTATTAAATCACTAATTATCTAAATCCAAAGTTTTCTGTTTACCCACCTCCGTATCCGTAGGATTCTACAAGCAAAATAGCATGAGTCAGGATAAGGAAAAATATGTAATTTTCTGAATAAAATTGATATTTTATACTTATCCTGACTCATGAGGTAAGCCCTCCCATCCTCCCCACATAACACTTTGGATTTCCCTGAAAATTCAAGTGTTGGGCTCGCTATATAAGGAGAGAGTGATACATGTGGGAAGAGGTGGCGCCCCCGTTCCTGCGCGCAAATGGCTAGGAGGGAGGCAACTCTTGGTGAGTACTAATTAGTGATTTTACATTGAAGGGAGCTTCAATTGGGAGATACAAGTGTTCCACTGTGTTCGCAAGAAGAAGAAGACAAGCAAAATAGCATGAGTCAGGATAAGTATAAAATATCAATTTTATTCAGAAAATTACATTTTGGTGTGATATTTTGAGTTAAATGTAAATTCTAATCCAAATGTTAGAAATGTATTATGGATATTACATTCTATTGTTTGCTTTCAGGTTAATTCGACAGGCAGCAGCATCTATTATAGAGCGAGCATGGATAGCCTTTCGAGACAGGCAGATGTTTTGTCTTCTCAAGCACTCAATCTGTGCAGCAGTTAGTATTAAACATTTTCTTCAAAACATGATAGTGTTTACAGACTAGTGGACAAGGTGTGTTGGGGTTCTAGTGACTAGCATCTTCAGACACTAGTTGGCCAGCTGTGTTGGGGTTCTAGTGACTAGCATCTTCAGACACTAGTTGGCCAGCTGTGTTGGGGTCCAGTGACTAGCATCTTCAGACACTAGTTGGCCAGCTGTGTTGGGGGTCCAGTGACTAGCATCTTCAGACACTAGTTGGCCAGCTGTGTTTGGGGTCCAGTGACTAGCATCTTGAGACACTAGTTGGCCAGCTGTGTTGGGGGTCCAGTGACTAGCATCTTGAGACACTAGTTGGCCAGCTGTGTTTGGGTTCTAGTGACTAGCATCTTCAGACACTAGTTGGCCAGCTGTGTTGGGGGTCCAGTGACTAGCATCTTCAGACATTAGTTGGCCAGCTGTGTTGGGGGTCCAGTGACTAGCATCTTCAGACACTAGTTGGCCAGCTGTGTTGGGGTTCTAGTGACTAGCATCTTCAGACACTAGTTGGCCAGCTGTGTTGGGGTTCTAGTGACTAGCATCTTCAGACACTAGTTGGCCAGCTGTGTTGGGGGTCCAGAGACTAGCATCTTCAGACACTAGTTGGCCAGCTGTGTTGGGGGTCCAGTGACTAGCATCTTCAGACACTAGTTGGCCAGCTGTGTTGGGGCTCTAGTGACTAGCATCTTCAGACACTGGATTGCTAGCTGTTTAGGAGTCTAGTGACCAGCATCTTCAGACACTGGATTGCTAGCTGTTTAGGAGTCTAGTGACAAGCATCTATGTGCTTGCTGTCATCCCTTAGAGACCATTTGTGTTACTGTATGTGTACGTATGGGTGGATGGAGTACTGGAGAGGAAGTATGAGTAGCTTTGCATGAGACGCATGTGCATGCGCAAGGGTGTCAGTAAGGAACCATGTGCTGACTGGCATGGTAGTGGTGGTGTTCACTCAAGCGAGTGTTTTATTACCACGAGTCATACTTCAACAATTAGCAATATTTAGGGACAGACGATAGTAACATTTACCCAGGATAGGAAATATATGCATCTTTAGATCCCAACACAGGCATTCATTACAAATATTATTTAGTTTATTAAGAAGATGTAGTTGAGTCATTCTCAAAATTTTTTGCATATTTATATTATATGTGTTTGTACCCGAAAAACTTAAGTCAAAATCAATATTTTTTATGGTAACCAATTTATCTCAGTTTATTCTACACTTTACGGTAACAAAATTGGAACAAAAATATTTTTATATCTATTTAAATCCCACCAAACCACCCAATTTTACTCACAGTACCATAACATAACATAACGCTATCATTAACATTAACAGTATGCCATAACATTATCATTTTCCTTATCTAATTAAAATTGATTTAACTGTTTATATCTGGAATATGTAGTGCAAGTATGTTTGGTAATAGAGCTTCAAGTAAGCTTAATATAATTCATATTCTCATTGTGAAGCTTTTGCTACATATTACTTTATATTGTAAGATCTAATAAAAAGGGTAACATAGGAAAAATGAAATGTTGTTAAGCTTGCATAATTTATGTTTTGTATATTCAGAATACTATGAATGTAATCAACAACATTTCAAGGTAAAACAAGAAAACAAAATTTATAATTTTTGCCTACATGAAATATGCATGATTTTGAGAATGACTTGAGTTGATGCTGGAAAATCCTTACCACATTTTGATGATTGTCACAAGTGCCTTGTAACCCTTAATTCATTGACATATGCATGTAAACTTATTGTGTGAATCAATTTCTAACAGGAAAATTCACTGTCACATGAAATTCTTCGCAAGGTGTGCCCAAAAGAGGCAGTGTTTCTGAAAGACAAAAGTTTACAGATAAAAGTTCGATTTCGGTAAGTATGGAAGCATGTTGAGGGGAATGTCCAAGTAACTCCCAATTTCTTAAATCTAATGGAGGCAGGACTGCACATCCCAACTTTCAACTTTTGATATCGAGCATGTGTAGTGAGTGTTTGCACTATCTGAGTGGCCAGGGTGTGGAGCAGGTTCTACTCATTGCTGAAGAACATGCTACAAGCTCTGACATGGGTTATAAGAATAATTAGAATCATGAACCTATATGTATATGTTTCTTTTGTTCCTTTGTTACTTTTATAAAATTGTTCCTAATAATTTAAAATGAATATTGTTATAGTGAACATAATTTAACTCAACATCATATATATTTTGTCTTGGTTTAGTTGTCGAGGATCCTTGTCCCTTGTCTTTAAATCATATGATTCAGGTCCAAGACCGATGATGACAAATCTATGGATAACAAATTCTGTTTTTTTTGTAAATGCGATGTTTTGATACAGATTTTTCTACTGTTGTCAAGCACAAATTCCTTCTAGACATTGGTATAAGAATCTGTATTTTTTGTACTTCCCAACTTCTAAAATGACTCTCAAAGAAGGTCCAAGACCAATCAGCAAAATATGACTTTCAACTACATTTGCAGTTATACAGCCTGAGTAAAAATGTCGCTTAAAGAAAAGCTATAGTATATGCTTGGAACAAGGTGAAAGAGACAAATACTTTTGCAGTGCCAGTCCTTTCCATTTGCATTGAAGTAGTTGATTGAACAAAGTCTGACCAGAAGGATCTTTTCTGAAAACAGAGCCCACTACTCTCCCTCCTCTCTTAATCACATATATATACCAAACAGTTGGCGAAATTAGGGATTCATTAAGGTGGAAGCTCTTCATGATAGAATGTTATTGTGTACTTATCCACATATTTCATTATCGGATGATTCTCTGGTTATGCATGAAAAGACTCATGATGAAAGCTAGGAATTCAACAGCTATTTTAAGCGTGTCAACGTTGTGGGACAGAGTCTCAAAGTTGAGGTTGATTTTGTTGATGTCGATTTACTGCTGGACGGTACAGTGATGGTGACTATACCAGCTCTGGCACATTTTCAACGATCATTACCGGATAAGCTTTATGACCCATTTAGATGAAGGATATCATCTTTAGACAAATCAGATAATCACCAAGGTCACAGACATCGCCTGGGTGAAAAAGACCATTAATCTCACTTCCACTATGGTAGAACATCAGCCTCCGGTGTATGGAGAACTCGGACAGGATGACATGAGGTTTGGGATGTGGTGGAGTATGTTATAAGCAAGGGTTTCAAGCTGTCACAACCAAATGCAGGTCTTTCATCTCAACAGTTAGCAAGTAGTCTCTTTTGTTTATGGTTGTCGGCCACCAACTGGCAATCAAGTGTTGGAGGGAAGTATTCATTAGAATTTTGTACATTATCAACACTGATAATAATTATTCAAATACTTCCCATCCATCCACCTGGAATCCCAGAATGCCTTCTCTCTTTTAAGGTACTTTTAGGAAAAGTTATGACGTTTCCCTGTGCTTCCACAAGTTGAGTTACTCCTGAGGATAGCATTTTGGGGCTCACACGGCTGATAAACAACACATTTACTTGGACTTCAATTTTTATTTTAAAGTTTAAGATTGTAGGCTGAAACAAGTTTCAGGAATAAGACAATCAAGTGTTAGGAAAAGAGTTCTAAGAATTATTGTCATTGTTGATGATAGTGTTTATTTCTTTAACTCATTAAGCCCGAGAGCCCCATCACTACTCAACACCTGGAAGCCCTCGCTGATCGCCCACTCTCTGTGCCGAGACTAATTAGTGCTAGTCACATCTGATTTCCCTGGCAGGTTTCGGGGATCACAGGAAACTGTCTAGTCGTACAAACAAGTCCTGATTGTTTAATTGTGTCGTAAAGATATATGTTGAAAGAAATCAGGTGTGAATACATGTCGTGTATTGCAAGCTTTATGTAATTTTATTGCAAGTTTCTCTTGTAGACCTTTTGTCGGCTTGTACATTTATATTTTATCACAATATGCATACACATGTATTCTTTGTATGTAACAGATGAGACGCACGTTAACAAATTCTCTCTCTTATATCATTGTGTGAGTTTTAAATTTACAAAACATCTATGACAATGACATACTGTAAAGAAGAATTTACTTTCATACTTTATAATCTTCGACGAAAATAGCGGTTTTGCAGATACATTTCTAGTGTTTACGAATTATTTTAATGAAAGTACTATAACGCTAGTCTGTGAATAGCACAAAGCACATTCATAGCATAAAACAAAGAGTCACGTGATAGGGCGTGATCAAATTTCCCGAATAGAACGTTCGGTATCTCAACTGTTCAATGTAGTGGCTGGTCATATGTTTTCAGCGACCAATCATATCATGAGATACCTGTCACAGAGGAAAGGACAGGTGACGGGGCGTGGGCGAAATTTCTGAAGAGCACGTTTAGTCACTCAGCAGCTTGGATAGAGATTGGTTATTGGCTATATCCTTGACCAGTCGATATGCTGGGTTTCGGCTTTATCAACTCAAGCTATCATGTAACAGTTTGTGTATTGTAAACATACACACTGGTAAAGATGTATGAAATATACACATAAGACAAATAGGAGTAGATAGTCACTTTGGCGAGTTTATTTGTCCTCATTTTAGTAAAACAAAGCGATTGAAATCCAACCACTGAGTAGAGGTAGTATTTATTTTCATATACATTTTATGCACACAACTAGTACATAAAACATAATGGTTTGCTGTACATGTAAATATAATCTTCACCTTGATACGAATGACTATCCAAACTAGAGTACACGCATTACAGAATTCACGAGGTGACACTATACTGAATTATTATAGTGTAAAAACTTGCAGTTGACACCCCCACCCCCAATATTTATGAAGGTGGGCGTGCCTATATCTTTACTGAATGCAAACGAGGTTCATAAGATTACAGATGTGCATGCATGTATACACATCACAGAGAGGGGCGTGACTCCATAAAGCAAGATGTCCCATGATATAACAGCGCATCTGTTTATTTTACACTTGTCACGGGACAAACCTTTCAACAAAGATGTAACTACATATGCATTCTACCGGAGGCTGTTATTTCAAGGTCGAAAGAGGCGTTCAATTATCTCATTACTGTAATCTGCTTGAATGATTATAAGCATGTATCGATACCGTAACTGATATACTATCCAGCTTTTATTGACGATGGATCAATAGAGACTGAGTTGATTGATACACGTGATAATTGCACCAGATTGGATAATTACACAGATCAAATAAAAACGTTTTACAGAATGCCCATGTAAATTGCATAGAAAACTGACAATTCAAATCAACATGAAACTTTCAACAGCTTGAACAAAAATGCTTGAAATACCTTTGTATGGCTTACATGTAATAACTTATGATATTACTTCTGTCCATGTGTGACAATGTTTTGAATTACCAACTTACTGTCTTTTTGTAACAAACGTAGTAAAAGATTTCATTGTTGTAATAACACTGACATGTATATATGTATTCGATGCAAAGGCTGACTTATCACTTTATATTAATCATATCTTAGGTAACATTACGAACTTTAGATTATGGAAAACAACTAGTTACAATTCAGTAAACTTCAAATTAGTAAGTTCAATTATGTTTAATCTATTCGAGCTTGGATGTATAATTACTTGTGTTTATACATTATGTTTCAGTATATGAAACATGACAACGTAATGATGCCTAAAAAGTAAATTCAAACTATTCTATTGTGTCTGAATTCTTTGTATGTCCTTGAAATTTCATATATTGTTTCCTATTTATTAGGTAGTTGAAGGAAATATAATTTTTAGTAACCTCTAAACCATTACATCTAATTCAATCAAGGTGCATACGAAGTATTTTAGTATCCATTCCCAAGGAAGAGTACCAGGCACCTACCTCTGTAAAAACATCATAATCCCCTTTCTCGCCGACATGCGTTCATTTGCTAAACGCTGTACAAGCCTATGATAATGATTAGTAATTGTTATCAAAACACTTTAAATACTTCTTCTGATTGATACTAAAGGTGGGATCTCTCGTAAGAAAAGCTAACATTTGCTCAGTACTGCTAAATTGGTTGAATAATATGTACAGTGCGATTTTTAAAAGTACAACACACATGTGCGTCTCTCGCTGAATAAGAGGTGCTTTCTGTTGACGACTGTATGGGGCTCTCGCTGTGAGAAACTGCTAATTACCTGCCCCATAAACACGTCACTCGCTGTGAGGAGCTGATTAATTTGCCCCATATATGCGTCTCTCGGCCTTAATGAGTTAATAGGCCAACGGACAACATGAAAACTACATTTAACAAACTTTCAAAAGCGCATTGCCAACATCCGCCTCCCCCCACCAAACCCCCTTACAAAGACCTTTTGTGACAAAAGACAGCACTAGAAGGAAGATAAACATTCATGGATAATTGAAATTATCGTTTTGCTTTACCTGAAATATATGATAAACAATTTTAGCTAAGTTGAAGGTTAATACTTCAACTTTGGTTTGTAAAAGATTTATAAACTTCATCATGTTTGGAGACTTGTATACCTCCAGAGGTAGGTAGCGACGTCTAAATGTCAAATACTTAGGACAAACCATGATAACATGATATTCATCCTCTATGTCAATTTTGCAAAAAGGACATAATCGGTTTTCTTAAGCTAATTTTGGTCGAGCCCATCTTCCTTTCTCAATCATAAGTGAATGAGAAGATAATCGTAGTCTTGTCAAGGCTACCCTATAGTTTATAATATCAATTTGAGATAAATACTTTTCCATAGTAAGTGATGATTTGATAAGCAAATATATTCTTGTTTCACTAAGTGAACTTAGATTATTTTTCCACATTTGTGAATGTATATCAATAACCCTTTGTCTAAAAGCACTTATAAATCCTCTACAATTTCAGTCAATTTCTGTTGTAACCAAATAAAACCATATCCATACTGAAACAACAAGTCTCTAATGAGAGTAACCCATGTCGTATATGCTGGATTCTGCCAAGCGTTGTCGACTAGAGCCCTATATATAATGCTTATATATCGTCTTTCGTCATAGGTGATAATCTTAATCCAATATTTCACAATGCGTAACAATCTAATAGTAATCAATGGCAGTACGCCCATTTCACCATAGACAAAAGCTGATGGTGTTGAACTTTTAACACGCAGAACCTGCTTAATAAACTTTAAATGGACCCTTTCGATAGCTGGCGCTTCCATAAATCCCCAAACTTCACAACCAGAGAGATCAGACACAATATCATTTATAAACAATGAAAATAATATAGGCGATAAATTCTCCCCTTGCCTGACACCTATACTTGATGAAAAGAACTGTGAATACCTATTTCCAGGAAGTTTAACACAAGAGGACACATCCATGTATATATTTTTGATTAATGATAGAAATTTAGAACTAATACCCAAAAGAATAGACTGACTGACTGACTGAGTTTGGTTTTACGCCGCTTTCAGCAATATTCCAGCAACATCACGGCGGGGGACACCAGAAATGGGCTTCACACATTGTACCCATGTGGGCCAAAGAATAGAGTTTAAACCAAAGAGCTTGCCTATCAACATAGTCAAATGCCTTTCGAAAATCTACGAAAGCACAATATAATTTCACCCCTTTATTCAAGGCTAAATCAATCTGTGAAGAATAAACATACAATCAGCCGTGCTATAACTCTTTCTAAAACCAAACTGTTCTTCTACCAAGTGGGAGTAGTTATCACACGACTGTTTAACTCTGTTATTTAAAACACTCGTAAACAACTTGCTGACACAAGAAAGAAGTGTAATCCCTCGATAATTATCTGCAACTAATTTACTTCCTTTTTTATGAATGGGGACAATAACGCCCTTTCTCCATTCAGAGGGGTATTTTCCAGATTTCAAAATAGCATTAAATAACAGGTAATTACTGGAGATAAAGTATCTTCTCCGGCCTTAAGGAACTCATTAATAATGCCATCATAACCTGCTGCTTTATTACACTTCAATTTACTCAATGCCACATGTACTTCAACCGCAGTAATGTCACGGTCTAACTCGTCAACCCAGTGCTGGACCATACCATTGTCAGATTGCCTAATCACCTCAACCACCTCAGTTAACTTTGGAACAATATCAGGATTCAAGAACTTTTCAAAATACTCAGCAAAATTACAGACACCATGTGTACTGACTGATTGACTGAGTTTTGGTTTTACGCTGCTTTTAGCAATATTCCAGCAACATCACATTGGGGGACACCAGAAATGGGCTTCACACGTTGACACCATGTGTACTATCAATATGCATAACCAGTGAAGATCCGGGTTAGAATTGGTCTTCAGCAACTCATGCTTGTCGTAAGATCGTGTGGTCAGCTCACTGACTTGGTTGACACATCTCATCCTAACTCAGGGCCGGTGGGGTAGCCTAGTGGCTAAAGCGTTCGCTCGTCACGCTGAAGACCCGGGTTCGATTCCCCACATGGGTACAATGTGTGAAGCCCATTTCTGGTGTCCTCCGCCGTGATATTGCTGGAATATTGCTAAAAGTGGCGTAAAACCCAACCCACTCACTCACTCACTCACTCATCCTAACCCAATTGCATGGATCGATGCACATGCTGTTGATCACTGGATTGTCACTGCCATATACCTGAAATATTGCTAGGTGCAGCGTTAAACAACAAACAAACCAAACAAACAATATGTATGCATACTTTTTCAGGTTTGGAGGAAGTGAATTTCCTCCAATGATTTTCTTCAAGATTTTCTACAACACAGATGGGAAGGGCATTAAGTACATTAGTGGCAAGAAGATGATTAAACCAGCATCAGAGGTAGGTGCACAGTACCAGATATGTATACCAATGTAGAAGAGTCAGCACCTATTGTCTTTCAAGTCAGAAATTCAGTGCTTTTGCTGAAGTGTTGAAGGTTTACCTGGCTATATTAACCTTGCATACTCAAATGGAAATAATGTTCTCATGTATATCTTGCATAGGCAGGTTTGTCATAATAAAGGCAAAGCAAAGACATAAATGGCAGTAGGCACTCCACTGTCATCATCATCCCTTAACTTTATATTTTCGAATATTCTCAAAAAAGTAGGGCTTGACCGATTCCGCTGAAATCCCGTGTTATGTCGCAAGTTGTATTATGTTTTGCCATAAAACTAAACTTCAGTGAAAACATCCAAAATCTGATATTATGATTAATTTGACATGTTCCCATTTCATAAATCTTGAAATTGACATCAAGAATTTTCAGATCGGATAAAACATTACAAGTGTGACTAAATATGAAGCTAAAGGTCCTATCCGAGGCTAAGAGATCAAGTAAAATGCAGTTTTAAGAAAGACTAGTTTTTTACTGAGACTGCAATTTCTGATAGCAAGGATGTTTCCAATGAAATGCTATGCCCAAGATGCTGCTAGCAGCATGCAATAGTGAGTGAGTATGTTTTTACGCCACTTTTAGCAATATTCCAGCAACATCACGGCGGGGACACCAGAAATGGGCTTCACATATTGTACCATGTGGGGAATCGAACCCGTGTGACATGACGAGCCAACGCTTTAACTACCAGGCTATCCAACCCCCCAGCAGCAGCATGCTGCTGATGCAATATGTGATTTCAGTCAGTTTATACATACAGAGATAGGGGTTGTTGGAAAGTCAAAGGCAGATCATTCTGGAAGTTTTACACAGTTACACAACAGGTTAGCTTAAACAGCACCTTATCACAAGCAACTTTTCCCATGGCCAATGATTAGTCCATTGTCAACTATGAAAAAAGGAGGTGGTGCTATATACACAATTTTTGTGGACTTTAAAAAAGCATTAAACGTGGTATGTGGACCTAAATTATGGACTAAATTCAGAACTGCTGTTGAACATCTGTCAAACTTGATTTAGATGAAGTTACTTGTGCCAAAAATCTGATAGATTCTGAAACAAATACAAGACCATGTTGATAAGCACTGATGTGATCAAAACATGAAATTTGTCACTCTCAAGTGATTCTCATATGTTAGGTTGTAGATGACAGTTTAACAGTTGGTTGTGTATGGACAAGTAACGTTTACTGTTGACTGTATATTTGCAGGCAGCAGAGGATTCACTTCGACTGATGGGTAACCGACTGTTTTATGAACAGATGCTACAAGATTCAATTTTCCAACAACAGTATAATATTTCAGATGAGGTGGATGTTACAACACTCAAGGATTATATGCAGGTTGGTAAATGTCAATTCTCTGTCACCAGTTGATTTAGCTGTCAGTTTTTTTTCTAATTTGAATGAAACTACACATAGTAGTTATAACCATAGAAACATAGACACCTAGAGCCATGTTGTGGTGCCTGTAGGATACCACTGTTGTTTATGTTGGTGTTACAGTACTTGGCCAACGTGGACGAGACACCTGCTTACATGGGAGGAAAAGAAAATTACTGGCGGAAGCTCACATTGGATGGTATGTATGTATGTAAGTATGTATGTATGTATAGATGGATGGATGGATGGATGGATGGATGGATGGATGCATGCATATATCAACATCAAGATGTCAGAGTTGGTTCGGACCCAACAACTTCAATTATTTTTCCTTATCCTGACTCATGCTTAATTGCTTGTCTCTTTCTTCTTGCGAATGATAGTGGAACACTTGAATCCCCTTTTGAAGCTCCCTTCAAAAAAGCGGACGTAAAATCACTCACCCAGTGTTATCTCCCTTTAGATCTTTTGCGCGGAAAATGTGTCAATTGTGAGGACGGTTGTGAGCACCTGGGTCCCCTATATGGCCTTATATCCTGTAATTTTGAGGCCTTGCTACTAAATTAGCTGTATACGGCTTTTAGGATTGATATACCAACAATATGGTTTGAAATTTTGTCCAAATTATCTGTATTTATTCACATTGTTGACATGTTTTTTCATCGTGTTTACGTTTGATGAAAACTTGCAGTCGTTGCAGATACCTGTTGTCGGTTGCTGACCCGCGCATATAATATGTCCTAATTGTACTTCTCCATGTTGTTCCAGCTTTCACTGTCAACTTTGTCAGCATTTATCTGAATTTGAATTTAATAATTATTTATATTCCATTCTTAGGCATGCCAAGGACAGGTCTAGACGACTTTCACAAGTCATGTCTAAACCAAATGATTGCGTTGATAACCGTTTGTTGTTGTCTGCTGACATTCACCATTCCAGTGGTTTACCGGCTGCGTCTGCGGAGCATGTCGCTGTAACTGATGTCAGCTCCGGCTCCAAGAAGAGGTCGTCTACATCAACTATAACCTCATCGCAGTCGAAGAAGACTAGGGCATCGTCTTCTCAGAAGAAGAAGTCGTCTACTAACAAGACTCCGGCGAAGTCTTCACATGGGGCAGCGCTTAAGACGAGGTCTTTCGCTACAGAGATCATCCCGGTAGATGAAGTAGATGTATATGATGAGCCACCCATCCTCATCCCTGAAGTGCCAGTGAGGAAGAAGGCGAGGTCTTTATCTACAGTAACATCAGCAGTCATCTCAACGCAGTCAGATGTTTATCAATGCAGACATCAGATAGAGATGGCAGATCATCACAAGTGCAGCAGTCCTTGGGAGAAGCCTCGGTACTCTCAGATGCGTCGTCCACAGTGCAGCAGCAGCAGTCGTTGTCGCAGAGCTTCAACCCCGGGGTCTTAATGCAGCAGTTTACACAGCAGACGTTGGACCTGATGGAACGGAGGTTCGCGCAGGAGAAAGCAGCGACGGAGGCCCCATCTACATTGAACCTGCGTGAAGGACAAGCAGCCTGCAGATCACATCCCACCAAAGATAGCAGCCTGCCTGAAGGAGGGAACCTACGTGAAGGATCACACACTCTACGATGTACCACGACATCTTCACCAGAGGAGCCTTCACGAAGGAGCAGAACCAGACATTCACTGGAGCATCGCAGATCATCCTCCTCCGATATGGACAGCCATCAGGAGCCTTCACGAAGGCACCATAGAAGAGAATCTACACCTTCACGAAGGCACAGAGATACATCTCAAGACTCCAGGGAGGATCTTTTTCCGAATTTATCGCCTTAGCGAAGGTCTCCGCGCAGGTCTCCACGGGGGTCTCCACGAAGGTCTCCACGCAGGAAAGAGACAGACTGGCAACCATCTCCAGAACAAGAAGCCTCTAAATCCGAAGATGATGGGGGAATCATATTTTCCGATACAGAGATCAAATCTTGGATGACAAATGGATTGGACTTGCATCACCTTCTAAAGAGGATAATGAAGCATTTACGTACAGGATGTCTAACGAGGACTTCGATACACTTACTCTTCCACCCATCGATCCTGTCTCAGATGTACCAGGGAACCTCAGCACAGCCTTCAGGAAGGCAACGAAGTTCCAGAGTCAGAGCATCCCACCATTCAACGCCAAGAAGTTCTCTCTTCACCACATGGAACCCTTCACGAAGGCCCCAGAGATAGATGAGAACTACAAGATCATCAGCGACTCCCGAGCCAGGACTTACAAGTGGAAGATAAGAAGTTGGCACAACTAGATACAACTACCAGACGTACCTTCTTTGGCCTAGCCAGGTCAAGAGCCATCAACGAAACTCTCATCGCGAAGTTTAGGAACTCGACCTCGGAAGAAGATAGAATGATCTACTCGGCACTACTAACCCAGAAGAATGATCATCAGTTCATGTCCGAACATCTGGCATCTACATCAGCGGGCCTGACACTATTGAGAAAACAAGGATTGCTATCTTCCTGTAAATGGAGTGAACGCTTCACCAAGTCACTATACAGAGCTCCGTGGTAAGCATCATCTATCTTCGCATGGGAAATTGAGGACGTAGCCAAGGAAGTAACGAAAGAGTCAAAGGAGGAAATGATGATCAAGTCCATCGATACACTAGCCAGTGTTATCCGTCAGACATCGCAACGCTACTCCGGCAAGTCGAAGTTTACAGGAATGCAACGAGCCAGCGAAAAGAAATACGGCAGCCCCAGAGGAGGCAAGGATTATTTTCGTCGCCCAACCTGAGCTCCCAGAGGTAACCCCGGAAGAGGCAGGGCATCCAGAGGTGCCAGGAACTCTAGACGCTGAAGGACGTGTTCGGAACGACTGGAGTCTTCCACCCCCAGCTGTTCCCATACAACCTTCAACAGTGGGTGGACATCTACAACGCTACTGGAAGAATTGGGGAATTCTTCAGGACGACTACGTATCCCAGATCCTACACAGAGGATACAAGATACAACTACATGCAGTACCACCGTTGACAAGCAACTCTCTGGCCCACAACTATGCTGCCAACCAGAGGGAGAACCTACTCGACGCTATCACAACTCTACTCGAGAAGGAGGCGATCGAAGAAATAAAACAGGAGCTCGTCACGCCCAGTTTTTACTCCCCAACTTCTTAGTACCAAAGAAAGATTCCAGGGAAAAGTTCCGACTTATATACAACATGAGGAAATTCAACCAAGATTATCTACGCAGCCCCGCAAAGTTCAGAATGATACATCTGCTTCAACTGCGACAACTCGTACGTCCGTTAGACTACCTCGCCAGCATAGATCTACAGGATGCGTATCTTCACATCCCGATACATCCGGACTCAAGGAAATACCTACGATTCCTCTTTAACGGACGTCGCTTCCAATGGAAGGTTCTACCATTTGGAATATCGTCGGCCCCCTGGTTGTTTACTCGAGTGACAAAGCCAATCATCACATATCTACATCATCGGGGTCTACACAGTGCGTTTTACCTGGACAACAGGATTCAAGCTCATCAAGATCCCAGTCAACTCAGACTGCAACTAGACTTCACAATCAGGCTACTCACACAACTAGGATGGCTAAGTAAATCTCCTCAAGTCAGAACTAGAACCCACACAGGATCTGCAATTCCTAGGAATACGGTTCATCACATCGCAAAAAGGCATAGTCGTCCCGTACGAAGTTGGCAGAGCCTACTTGGTCTCCTCATGTCAGCATAAGACATGACACGCAGAGGAAGGCTACAACTGCGCCCACTACAAGTGTTTGTGAACGCTCACCTAGACAGTCCGGACTCCTTCGGACTACCAGATGGACTAAAACCATATCTCTTATAGTGGACTCGGAAGTCGAATGTTTGCGGAGGAACCTACTTATCAGAGCCGGACTACAACACTCATTTCTACGTAGATGCATCACTTCAAGGATGGGGAGCCCACCTCGACAACGAAGTGGCAGCAGGGAAATGGTCGAATCAGGAGCAAAGTCTGCACATCAACATGCTCGAGATGAAAGCAGTAATAAACGCCTTACTACACTGGTCCAGCATACTAAGGAACGCACAACTGATGATCCATACGGACAACTCCACAGTGGCATTCTACGTCAACAAACAAGGATCAACAAGGTCAAGGAATCTTCTAGATCTCAGCTTCCATCTATTCAGTATAATAGACAATTTGAACATCGATGTGAAAGCATGTCACA